>NW_019154114.1:13645331-13726291 GCF_002288905.1 Enhydra lutris kenyoni
GCAGGCAGAGAGAGAGGAGGAAGCAGGCTCCCTGCTGAGCAGAGAGCCCAATGTGGGGCTCGATCCCAGGACCCTGGGACCATGACCTGAGCTGAAGGCAGAGGCTTTAACCCACTGAGACACCCAGGTACCCCCATATGTCTTCTTTTCTTATCCATCTTCCCCCTGCTCTTCTCTAAGCCACCCATCAGATCTGATCTTTTCAGAAAGTCAGGTACCCAATGATTTCTTGTGTACTGGATCTTTACTTTTCTGTGGCTTTCTACCTGTTCCCTGTTCCGCATCTTTTCTCTGCAGAGAAGATCTGCCCCTTAAACTTAGGAATGCTCTCCTTTTAGGAATTAGGATTATTAAGAATGCTGCCCCCCCTTTTTTTAACTCCATGGGGAGCTGAATGCTGGGCCCTCCAAACCCTGAGGCTCCAACGTTGCTGGCTGCCTTACTCTTTTTCCCTAAATTAATAGCAAAAGAGAATTGTGCATAGGAGCACCAAAATCAGAGTTCAAATCTTGCTTCAGGATCCATCCTTTTGTGTCTACATATCCGAAGGAACACAGTTCCGAGGGAGCCATCTCTTGGCTCCTGTTAGAAGGGGTGCCAGACCACCCTCTTTGTGTAGCCATCACCAATCCTGTGGCCAGAAAGAGGACACCGGAAAAAGCACACATAGGGTTTGGGATAAAACAGACGTTGGTACAAATCCTCTGTCTGCTATGTACTAGCTCACAGACCCAGGGTAGGTTGTTGAGCCAGTCTGGGCCTTGGTATTCACATCTACAACGTGGGGATAATAGGGCTTGTTACCTCGGAAGAGTTGTGGATGGATCAGATGAGGTAGAGCCTGATGTAGTTAAAGTCTGTGTTGATCTCAGCAACACTCTGCAGCCAGCTAATTCTGCATCACAACAGATCTGCTCTGGCTTCTTCTAAGTAGCAGACACTTGCGAAGAATTCCCTTTTAACTGTTCCCCCTGCCATCATCACCCAAAAAAAAAAAAAAAGTTTTTAAGAGTCAACTTTCTATATTGTCATGTCTTACGCCTGATAATCCATACGGCTTAGCTGTCTTTATTGTGCCTCTCAGTAGATGGACAGGTAGGTAGATGGATTTTGTTTTAACACCTGTGCCATCCTGCTGGCCTTACTCTTTTTTGAATGCTCAAATGCCACTGAGTCATGGGTTTCAGAGACCGATGTAAATACTGAGAGTTTTAAGTGGCGTGGAGTCGCCGCGGGTTTGTTATGTAAACCCTCAGGGATATTTATACCCTCTACTGAGAAGGGTAATTGAGCCTCCAAACCACCCACCAAGACTTCTGCCTGTAAAATATTTAAGGACTGGTACTATACAACCATTTCCCTTATGCAATTTGTTTTCCATCTAGGAGCAGGAGAACAAGGGAAATGCGGCTCAGAGTAACTTATAAAAGCCAAACTCTTAAGCCACTAAATGCATCTCCTCACAATCGCACCTGGAGAAGGGCTGAAGGCAAACAAAAAGTAAACAGAAAAGGGACCAGGGTTCAGAAATGGAGATGACGGAGTTCTCCAGTGCAGCACAATGACAGTGTCATAAATCACCCATTCCAGACGTTCCCTGGAAGCATAGCATGGAGTGTGCAGAAGGGGTTTTTGATAAAATGGGCCTCGTTAGAAGATGCGAGAAACTGAACTTCAGAAAGCAAAGCAGGCTGCTGGGACACCTTGGAGTATGTGGCACACAGTCATCGGCTTGTGCTGTCTTGCGCCTGGACTGTAGAAGTGTCTCGAGGTGTGCTTTCCTGAGAGGACCGTCCCCCTGGAGGAATGTGCCCCAGGAGTCTGGGTGAGGTGGCACTGGGTCACAGAGATGCTCTCAAACAAGTCTCTGCACAACTCGAGGTGAGAACCAGAGATGTGGAGGAAACGCTCAGGGGCTCGAACAGGCGGATACGCTTCAGATAGATGTATTATTAAAGGCATCACTGGCTGCCCACGTCTATACAGTGGCTTGGACACGGTAAACCGTATTGACTAGCAGGCAGTTCTCCCCCAGGTGCTGACTCAGGACCCAGGCTCTTCCCATCTTGTGGTTCATCATCATCCACCCCTGGCTTGCAAGGCTGCATTGCTTGGTGCCGCAGGTTGGTGGAAGAGGCCGGGACATGGGCTCTTGCGTGTGGAGGCACTTTAAAGACCAGGCTGGGAGCGGCACGGATCTGTGAAACCTAAGAGGCTAGGAAGTGTGGCCCAGGAGGAAGAGGAAACAGGTACGATAAACAGACAGCAGGTCTTTGCCCTGCCTGACATACTACTGGTGGATCTCTGTTTGAAATCACTTTGGATTCTCCGTCTCTCTCTCTCTCTCTCTCTCTCTCTCTCTCTCTCTCTCTCTCTTTTTCCCCAAAGTTCTTCATGTGGATGGCTCTGGAGATAGCCGGAGAGAGATTGACGTGCTTCCCGCCCTGCACAACCTCAGCCTCTTGGGGATGCAAGAGCCCATTCTTGTTGTCCACGGTGCCGACTGCCAGGGCCTACTTCCCAGTAGGGAGAGCGGGCAGGAGGATGCTTGCTTCCCTCCATAGCCCTCCCTAGCAGCTGAGGGGCTGCGGGACAGTTCCGGCCAGCAAGTATCAGCAGAAATCCTCCCAGGCCTTCTCGGAGACCTTCTGTTCTTGGATGAAAAGGCAGGGCTGCTGGTATTTTCTGTCCCCCTTTCTTCCCATGTGCAGTGTGGATTTGATGCTGATAGGCACGGCTGCCTCCTTGTCGTCATGAAGCCACAGACGGAAGGGAAGAGTCACAAGAATGGCGGAGAGAATGACCCTAACCCTAGGACCACAGCCTGGAGTCAGGAGCTCTGTCACCGTCAACCGGGGTCTGTTTGCCCTCCTCCTACACACCAGCCATTAGCAGACATAGCTGTATGAGTGTGGGATCTGGGTTCAAGAGAGATTCTGCATAACCCTCAGGGCTGAGAATTCTCTGGGATGCATGTCATCCCTCACCCTGTTTGTCCGCTTGAACAGACGCCAAACAACCATTGTGTTCTGCTACACTTGGGAAGTACTCCAGTGCAATGTTTCTGGAAAGTGACAGGTTTTAGCACTGGAAGACTGTCTTTTGCCATTCAGATTTTTCTCAGCAGCGCATTTCTGTTGTGGTGACGTGGGATGTGATCTCAGAACTTGGCATCCTGTGTACGTGCCTGAAGCGGTAGTGGCACTTCTTGGCTTTCTCTGTCTTATTGGCCCATTTCCTCTTTGTCTTTGTACTGAGGCACATTTATGTTATGGTAATCGCCTCATGGTATTTAAAGATCTCTATTTGGGCCACATTGGTTAGAAGAAGACCGTCTCTAGGTGCTAGTACCTGAGCATCATATGACCTGAACCAGCTTGCAGTTCCCGTCATTCTTGACC
This sequence comes from Enhydra lutris kenyoni, assembly GCF_002288905.1. Lineage (NCBI taxonomy): Eukaryota > Metazoa > Chordata > Mammalia > Carnivora > Mustelidae > Enhydra > Enhydra lutris. Next base: position 13,648,733 of record NW_019154114.1, read on the forward strand.
AAAATAATACCATTAGGAACTGTCCCGCTGCTGCTGCTACCACTCATCATATCCCTGCCAAGGAATTGGGTAAACGTTGTGATGCAGTAGATGCCTGACTTAGAAATAAACGTTCAGAGCTCTGTCATACAGTGACGTGCAGTGTTTTTCCCCTATTCACGAAAACTCTTCCAGACGACAGTTAGCAGGTTTGATACTCTGTATATACTACAGGTGTGCTTCTGTAGAAATAGAAGACAATGCAGACTCTCCACTTTCCTCAGTAAATCCATTCCTTTGATTATTCCAGTCAGTTATGATGAGGCCAGTGTGCAAACCTGTTTTTCTGAGGCACCCGTGCTTCCAGTGGTCAAGGAGTGATGAGAGGGAAGCTGAAAGAGGGAAGAGTAACACGGTAAAATCAGACTCTGTATATATTTCAAATTAAAACCCCAGCCATGCAGAAGCAGCCTGCAAAGGATTGGCCGCAGAGTCCGTTCCTGTGACCAGCTGCATGGACGATGGAATTACTAAGCAGGGCCAGAGGGAACCCGGTCAGCCTCGTAGATCAGAAACCAAGGCCGTCGTGTCTCTAGCACCGAACAGTTCAAAGGCACCCGTTTCAGAAGCCTTTGTCTGTTTTTAAATAATGGAAAACTGGGGCTTTGGTAATTGTTTCTTAAGGAAGAAACTCAGTTAAGATTAGAATGTGAATTTCCATCCATTGAAACTAAGTCATCTTGCTGTTCTGCAGAGCGCACGCAACTTGGAGCGCATGCCATCAGGTTTTGCTAGATTGAAGACAGTCTTTTGTTATCAGAGTATTGGCTGAATGCGTCCCAAATGAAAGTGGATTACTGGCCCTCCTCCTTCCTGGCTAGTCTGTGGCTCAGCACAGGAGACAGCAAACTAGAGCCTTGCCCCAAATCTGTCCTGCCGCCTGGTTTTGTGTAACCTGTAAACCTAGAGTTCTTTTTACATTTTTAAATGGCTGCAAAAATGTTAAAAGACAAGTAATATTTCGTGATACATGAAAACCGTATGAAATTTGAATTTGATTGCCCATAAATAAATTTTTATTGGAAGACAGGCTTGCTCCTGCGTGTGTGCACTGTCTGGGGCTATAAGCGTTATGACGGCAGAGTCTAGCAGCTGCAGCAGACATGGCACCCGCAAAGCTGAGAGTATTTACTAACTATCCCTTTCCAGGCAAATTTGCCGACACCTGCTTTAAGTGATGTACTTACCTGTGAGCAGAGGTAATGAAGGAGAGATTTTGGCCCCTTCTCTCCCAATGAAATGAGGGAAGGTCAGACTGTGTTCCTGCCCTCAGTGCTGCTGCAGATCTTAGGGCTACTTTTTGGAGTTCTTTCTCCGCAGCAGGGCCCAACCCTGACTTTTCCTGCCCACCCCACTCTTTCCTCACAGGTCTGTGCAAGTTCCATAGCGAGATGTTGGCTAAGGACCATTGCAACCGACCGGTGGTTCTCTGCAGGCTATGAGTCACCTCTAAGATTATTGAGCCATTGTGTGGCATAGCAGACCCAGGCCTCGTAACATGCCGGCCCCCACTCCACCGTTCTGTGGCCGCAGGATAATTTAGGGATGATGAGGGGAAAGTGGTCTCTCTTTATCTGTTAATTCCTCGGAGGAAGTTCTGTTCAGAATGAATAGTCTTGAAACGTGTAATAAAGTTGCCTATCAAGACCACTTTTACAGAGAGATTTAAATGTGATAATAAGAATAAAAGAAAATGAAGTGACATTGAGGGCGTCTTCTTTTATAACAGCTCTTGGTCGTGACTGTTAAGCACGCTGTAAAATGACTTTTATACATTTATGGATCGAAATGGTTCTGCTGAAATTTTAAGTGTTAACATTGTTCAAACTTCCATTACTAACACCTCTCACATTGCTACAAACGGTTTCGTATTTGACATTTTGATCATACTAACCTGGGACACTTTACACTGATGCTTTCATTTCATGCCACAGGAGGGTTCTGCTTATTTCGATTTCAGCTCCCTTCTCTAGGAAGCCAATACATTACGTTTGCACATCTTATCCCGATGCGCGCTATAAACCGATGGGCACAGAAGATGTTCTGGAGAGACAGAGGAAGCTCAGATGTTTTGTCAGATTGACACGGGGTAGGAAATACATAGATATTTTTTTCAACCTATGGCTCCTTCCTTTTCAGATTTTCTTGTTTGCTTTCCTTGAAGCTACTACTTCGCAGACTGCCATTCACAACTGCACTTTATTTTTTTTTTATAACGGCCTTACTGAGATAATAATTCACATACCAAACAATCACTCATTGAAAGTGTACAACCTAATGGCTTATAGTATATGCACCGAGTAGAACAGCCATCAACACAATCAATTTTAGGACATTTTTATTACCCCAAAAAGAAAACCTGCACCTCCTAGCTGTCACCTCCCAACATCCCACTCCATCCGCCAGCCTTAGGCCGCCACTCATCTCCTGTCTGACTCTATACATTTGCCTCTCCGGACATTTTGTATAAATAGGATCACGCCATACGTGGTTCTCGCTGACTGGCTGCTTTGACCTTGCATAACGTTTTCGAGGTACACCTTCTTTTTCAGCCCTTTGCTTCTTATTTCTTTCTTATAAGTAGAACATTTTTAAAAGGGATACTTGGCATGCACAGGAATATCTAACCCATGTAAGCATGTGGGATCTGTTGGATTCGTGTTCGTGGCCCCCAGGGCAACCAGCAGTGCCTCACGCGTGCTGGGCATTCTTCCAGTGCCTGCCGGGTACATGCCTGGGGGCTTGATAAAGCTGATGCTAGGTGCCTGGGCCTTCACATCTCTCTCAGCATCCCAGTAGGCGCATCGCAAAGAAAGGTGGCCCTATAATAGGATATGCACGAAACTGCGCTGAGGGAGCACCCGGCACCCAGCACCAGAAGCTCAGAAGTCAGAAGCTGCTTCCCTATCTCAGAACGGGCCTTTGTCTTCAAGGTCTTCTCCACCCTGTGTACCGAGCACGGGGACCTCCTCAGACTCTTCTGGGTTCTCCTCCGCCTCCCAGGTTGGCCATGTCAGCAGCATCTTTCTTGAGATGGGAGCTTTAGGTAGATGGATAAATGTGGTGTGGTAGATACTTTGCTTATTTCTTCCCAGTTCTCGCAAGAGAGAGTAAAGAGTCTTTTTGTTATAAATGAGTCCTTTGTCAAGTTTCGTCCCGCTTTTGCAAGGCTGACTTTGGATGGGGATAACTGGAGCCTTGCTTTTCATTTTGATGAAATGAAAGTTCATTTCTCCGTCTATGAGGATCATTTTCCAGTTTGCCAGGACTGGCCCATGGAAACCTGTCTTGTGTGTTCTAATTGTTACCAAATCCAGGGAAATCGTGGCTGGGAGGGAGGGACTGTGAACTTACTGACAGAATTGGACCACTGGCTTTCATTTCATTTCAAGACCTGTCCCCTATTATCACAGAGAATGGAAAGTCAGCTTAAGTTAGCACTAGCTAATTGCTTCCTTAGTTGAAGGCCTAAATGAGTTTTAAAGTGAAATGCGTGTCTCCAAGTGCCGCATATCTCCAAGTGCTAAGTAGCCAACACACAATAGGCAATTGAGGTAGCAAAGGGACTAATTCAGAAGAGGTTGTTGTGTTCTTTTCTCTTCCATCTCCCCCCCCCTTCTCTGTCTCTGTCTCTGCTTTCCTTCCCTCCCACCCTCTGTCCTTCAGATCCTTCTTTTCTTCTCTCTTTTTCCTTTCATTTAACCATTATACATACTATGGGGTTGTGTCTGTAGGCTTTTGTTGGTAATTAAATAAATTATTTTTACATTTAACGCAATCTTGAATTACCAGATGATCATCTTAGGCACTCCAAAGTATAAGAGCCCTTGAAAGCAATATCCATGCATAGATATTCCATAGCACGTCTTACAATCTAAATATTGCTTTTAGTGTAATCGAAGCAGCAAGAGTAGTCACAAGCAGTTGATGGACTATTTTTCAAATTGATTTCAAAAATGTATTTAAGGGGATGATCTTCTAGTCTAGATTACCTATTGATTTTTAATATGAAAAGCTCATTATGTAAGCAGGAACTGCATATAAAAACCTAGCAAACCTTTGCATAAATCCTTTAATTGAATTTCCAGAGCCTGTGGTTCTACTTTTTTTTTAATTAAATCTATTTCTTTTTTTAAGTGTTACTGTGTAATTTGCATGCTGTGAAGAGGCCCTGTCCCAGATAAAGTGCCATTGATCCTTATTAAACCTCACCTCTGGGCTTGCTTAAAACTAACTGGAAAAATTAAAGTGTTCATGCCGCAGTGCACTTATAGCTTCTGTGATAGGATTATGGAAAAAATAATAAAACTAATTTCCAGGAGAGAATTTATAATGTGAGATTTTATTTTTTTCAATTTGATAATTAATAGTGAAATCATATCATATATATAAATCATATTTTAGCCTATAAACGGAAATGGCAATTAGTAAAGATAATATATACTTGATGTAAAACCATCATGTTACGTGTGGATAATCTTTTGGCACTTTAATTTTTTAATTGTAGAAGGAAAGGATTATGAATTCAAGTCCAACACATTAAATGGTGGGTTTCCTTTGAAAAATCTGATTCTTTTACTATGCAGCATATTAGGAGATTTTTAATTTTAGTGTGGGGAAGTATAAAAGATACAGAGAAAGATATTCTGGTTATGTTTGTGCTAAAATGTATGTATTAGAATTACCAGGGGAAAGAAAAATATAAGGGCTGCAATAGGTTTTTCTATTTTTTAATACCTAACATTTGTTATTTTAAAAGCAATAAAATCCCCTAAAGAAATATTCATAATCAATAAGAACACAAAATATGGAATATATTAACTGAGTTATAAAAATGTTTGTAGTATAGCACAAAATGAAAAACACAGCAAGTTATGTACGGTTTAAAGTGTAATCAATTTTGAGGTTGTATACAAGGATATAAATGATAAACACAAGTTGTAGCATTTTTAGTAAAGGCTGTTACAAAATACTGTATTTATGGCCTGTTCCATTCTTTTTATAGCTCATTAATGTAGAAAACAAACACAGTGTATCCATCTTCTCAGACAGCTTAAAATCCCCTTAAATGATATTTTTAAATGGGAATACTGAGCTCATTTGATCTGTTTCTTCTTCAAGCACATGTGAGTTTGAACAGGCGTATTTACTGGGGTTCCTTCTCATACTCTGGAAGGAAAAAGAGCTGCTCTCCCTTCACGAAACAGGGCTGAGTGGAACGAACACCTTTACAGATGGCTTGGTGGTATCCCCCTCCTCTCATAGGGCTCCACACCTCCCCATGTCCCACCCCACCCTGAGAAGAACCTTCATCCCTTCAGAAGCTGCATTAATTCTTCCAGGCCACAAGGGGGCTGTTGAGTTACTGGTTCACTGCACTCGCTGGCAGGAGAGTTTTAATGCTGGTTCCAAAGGTGCTCAGTTTCCTGTGGTACCTATGAATATGCATGCAGTGTGTGCTCAGCAATCTACCAGTTCAAACTAGACAGCTGGTTCTGGCGGTGAGGTGTGTTTTTTGCTCTCTTTCTCTCCTTCCCTTGGACAAGTCCTTTCTGAGTAAGCTGAATCTATAATGTCATTAACTTATTTTCAGTATCTCATTTGGTTTTGATGTTTCCATCATGGACTCTTTTTTTTCCCTTTCATTTTGTCATTCTGTAGAAGTTATTAGCCTGTTATGATCGATGCAGCAAGAGTTTCATGGCTGTAGGAGCCATAAACTTGGGCATCCAGCATTCCTCAAAGCATAAACAGGATTTAGCAATGCTCTATCTGTTTCCAGTAAGGTAAGAGTAGTTGGAAAAAAAAGAAAAACAAATCTTGTTAAGAAGGGCAAAGTGTTTGAATTGTTTCCCCCCTCTCTCTTATTTGGATTAACATACGGCTTGGCACTACATATTTCTATCCATCCATCCATCCATCCATCCACCATCCATCCATCCATCCATCCACCATCCATCCATCCATCTACCATCCATCCATCCATCTATCCATCTACCATCAGTCTATGCATGCATCCATCCATCCATCCAACCATCCACCATCAGTCCAGCCATCCAGCCATCTACCCACCATCCATCCATCCACCATTAGTCCATCCAGCCATCCAGCCATCTACCCACCATCCATCCAACCTTCCACCCACCATCCATCCATCCACCATTAGTCCATTCAACCATCCATCTACCCACCATCCATCCATCCTTCCACCCACCATCCATCCATCCATCCACTATCAGTCCATCCAACCGTCCATCTACCCACCATCCATCCATCCTTCTACCCACTATTCATCCACCATATATCCATCCATTCATCCATCATCCACTATCCATCCATCCACCATACATCTACCCACCCATCCAATATGTATTAAATATTTGCTATGTGTCAGGCACTACTTCAGACATTAGGGATATGAATTTGAATTTGGATCACTCATTACCTTCAGGACTCTCATTATTTGTGGAAAGGACAAAGATATATGCTAATAAATTTAACAAAGGGAAACAGAGATCGAACTCAGCGTTGGGCTTACTCACCCTTGGGCCATAACATTCATGATAACGTTGAAAGCTATTTTTGCTTATGACTCTAGTTTATTTGGACTTTGTAATTTATAAAACTAACATTACTGTAGAGAAATACTTCTTTGTGGTTTGACAGTATTAAAGAAGATGCTCTACCTAGTAAAAATGGAGATGGCATGTCCTTTTCCCTAGAATAGGTTGACATCAGTCTGGTTACCTCCCAAGAATCATGTGCCATTGTCATAGGAGGGTTGACACATAGGGTCATCTATAGAATGTGGGCGGTCATCTGCAAGTTGAGGACAGGAGCCAGGACACCAAATAAAGTGCTGTAAGTATCTGGCCCGGAACCTGGACAGTGGCCACAGACAGGATTCAGAATTCCACACTGGGAACAAAAGCCAAGCTGTGATAGGAAAAGCCCAACCAGCACAAATTAGGGGCCTCTAATAATGTTGACCCAGTAGTGCCCCCAGTCACTGCCCCTTCCTAAAGACAGTATAGTATAGCCAATGACAAAGAAAATGGGGCATGTAAGAAAACTGAGAGGCTTGAAGTGATGATTCTCTTGGCTTCAGAGCCCAGAAGCAGGCTTACTTAATCTTATCCAAAATGTCATATTTTATCTGAGGCAACTGATGGATTACAGGGCTGAGCTACATTTTATAGAGTATCAGAATAGTCAGCCTTTTGGAGTTTCTTTGTCCAGTATGATAGCCCCTAGCCATGTGTGGCTATTTAAATTAAAATTGATTAATTGAAATAAAAAATTCAGTTGCTCAGCCACACTAGCCACATTTCACATCCTCAGTAGCCACATGTGGTCAGTGGCTGCCGTATTCTGTGGTGCTGATACGGAGCATTGCTGTCACGGCAGAGCCTCCTGTGCGATAGCACTGCTCCAAAGCAGAAGTCTCTAGCATGTGAAGAATGACTTATTAGGGTTCCAAAAGAAACATTACAATTTTTGTTTATCCATTTACTTCCTATATGTGTTATTAAACGTCTCCATGCTTATGTCAGGTGGTAGGTACTACTGTTTCAGGAGCTTTACATATATTTACATATACATTCCTTTCTAGTATCCTATGAAGTAGTACTGCCATTCCTATTTTGCAGATGAGGACACAGGTGTACTGAGTCAGGAGGTGGCAGAATTAGGATTCCACTCAGGTGGTCCAGCTCCTGGTCCTTCCTCTTAACTGCAGCATGATATGGGCTCTCAATTAAGAAGATTGATCTTCACAAAAATTACATAGATATGTTGACATGGCTACCTTGCCCAGCCCTCTGATAGGGAGGAGCCGATACGAGGCATTCTGAAGTAAGGCTGGCTGTTCCCCTAGGCACTAAGTCATGGTGGAGCCGCTGCTCCTTGTGGACTTTCAGCAGTGGAAAATGCATCGTGGTTTCCCCACGTGTGCTTGGCTAAATGGATTGAGACATTAGATTATCTGGTTTGAACTAAAGCATCTGTTGCAAAATGAGCAAAAGCTTTAAAAAGATTTCTGCAAAGAGACCTGTGTTTGAAGATACTATTTATAATGCAAATACAAGCAAGCATTTTTTTTTTAAATGGCATCATTGGTAGTTCAGCCCCTTCTAATATGAGCCCTTCATCTGTTACAAAGTAAACACAATGACGATTTAATCAGATCTCAGAAGATGTCAATAAAAACCCCCCAAATCTACATTAGCACAAAGAGACAATTGCACGCACTGTTTTTAATGATGAATGTAATTCCTACCCTGTATCATTTCTGGTGATCATAGCTAATAGAAGACTACAAGTTTATGATTTATAAATAAACACCACAGACAGTCTGGAACAGTCTGGAAACTTTAAGCTCTTAAACGGAATCTGTGGTCTCTGCCTGTCTTGGTTTTCACTGTTCATTTGGGTCCTGCTCTGTTTATCCTCTGCTAACTAGAAGAACACCCTTTTAATAGAGTTGAAAATCATGAAATGAAAGGTATTTTGTAAGAAAAAAAAAAAAAAGCCATTGATTGAAACAAAGACTCATGGCCTAGAGACTGAACTTTCGATGGGAACTTTGCTGAGTATGCCTTTGTTTATCATTAACTGTGGGAGAACTCTCCCCACCTTCCACCCCTTAATTTGAAGGTATCTAAACTTTTTAAAAATACATTCTGACACTGGTACATAATTGCACTGAGCCTCGTTGACAGAAGTCTGAAAAATTGCAAAGATAGAGGTTTTCCTTGCATTCTGGAAATATTCCCCAGAACTTCTTCAAGCATGCCAAATCTTTTGCTCAGGGTAGGGGAATTGTGCGCGTGTGTGTGTGAGAAACTGTGTGTGTGTGTGTGTGTGTGTGTGTGTGTGTGTGTTGTGAGATGATAGAATTGTGTTTGTAAAAACTGTGCAGAAATAACATGTTATCTATGAACCTTTCCTATTCATCTTTCTGGTGCTGGTACTTTAAAATATATAATTTCTGTGCCAAAAGGGAACCTTCACTTGCCGGGAGATTTCTTAACTCCCTCTGTATCCCTGGTTAATGCTGACCTACCCACCACGTACATTTCGGTTACCTTTTGTTTCCATACGCTTTTTGAGAGCTTTAAAAACAAATCTGTGTCTCAAGAATAGTAACTTAGAAGCTGCTTGTTACTGCAACGGCCGCTCTGAGAAGTGGGCGGATATGATATATCCGTTCGGATGGAATCGTGGAGCAGATGGTGCCATATTTTCTTACATCATAATTCCACAATCCCGATCAGTGAAACAGAGGTGAAAGAGGTCACTTGGTTTTTCCAATGTCGAATTGCTCCACAATTTTTTTTTTTTTAATGAATTAGCATTTATTGAATGCTTACTGGGGCCCGTGCTAAGTACTTTACATGTGATTTCTTGTCTCCCGGCCACCCTGTGAAGTGACTGCTATTATTATCTTCACTTGTAACGGTGAGGAACCTGAGGCTCAGAGAGGTTAAGTAATTGGCTGCATCATAATGCTGGGCAGTGACAAAGTGCCTGTTAGGACAACTAGCCCCTATTAGCACCAAGACTGTTTTCCAGGACCATGTTGTGTGAGAGTGAATGTTCTGACAAAGAACATGTGTTTCATTTTTCTGGGGAGGCACCCCATCTTACTCATCTGTTTTGCTGTACCCAGAAAGAGTGTCAGGCCCACAGGAGACATATGGCACTCTCTGTTAAGAGAAAAGCCTGAAAAAGAAAGGGCCATTCATAGATGTTCCTGGAAGTGGGTTGGTGGTGAGCATCCCACTCTGTGGGAGCGGAAGCTCTGCATGTCAGGGGACCACTTTAGAAAAGGGTGAAACGTTTCGGTGCAGAATTTTGGGAGGAGCCCGCGAACCTGAAGCTTACTCTTGGTTAGCATCAAGGTTGTGCCGGGGCTGAAATTACACAAAACCAAGATGGAGTTGCCTCCGTTGTGTCACTTTCATCCCTTCTGTTTATTCTACGTTCCCAGGCGTTCAAGTGTCAAAGGCACTTTGATGTTTCTGATTTGGTGTTGAAACCATATGAAAAACGTGCCGTGTTTCTGCATGTCCCCATCTGCGGGAGGAACCATCCAGCCCCCAGGAAGTGTGCCTCGGCTTTCAGGGGAAGTCCTCCATCTACAAAGCAGCATTCTCTGACATGGGGGACTTTGAAAGTGCTTTCCTTTTTACCTGCATCTGGGTAGATTTTTTTTTTTTCCAGTAGTTCTTAATGGTCTTTAGTGAAGGAAGTAAGTGGCACTGATCAGTGAAGGTGGACAGTAAGATTTATAATGTATTTGTGCTAGCTGATTGCCAACAGAACCGGCCTTTCCCAGCGGTGCTGTACGTAGACTCGGAAAATCAATAGGGATTAACCTCTGACCTCCTTCACATACTTATACTGTGGGCTGCATCGCTTACCAATATTTCATCTGTTTCACTTAGCCGCTGCTACTTACTCAATAATGTGTGGCCGGTCTCACAAGATAACTAATTAATTTTTTAAAATGCAGCATCACTTGTAACCGTGATAAAATATCACACCTTTGGAAATCAAGGCCCTTTTGGTTTATTTATTAAACTCACATTAATTAGTCTTAATTAAACAAACAAAAAAAAACCAGGGAAGGGAGCGAGCTAAAACTCTAGGGTTTGCCTGGCTCACAAAAACCCCCTTGAGATTTTCAGTAGAGGGAGCTCTGCGGCCCTAACAGAGCAGGTGTGCCCTGGAGTGTCATTTAGAACATGGGCCCCTTTGGGGAAAGTTGCTACTTTTACCTTTTAGACATATACCTATATCTTATATATATAATATAAATAGCATATATATGTCTAAAATGTATATTTTTTTTCCGTGAAAGGGACATTTGTAGATAAATAAATGTGCCACCTTTTGTCCCCAAGTGCCCTAAAGGGGCATTTGTAGATAAATTGATAAATATGCTACCTTTTGATGTAAAGAACCTGATGTATCATTTTTTCAAAGGAATCAGATGTATTCTATTTGCAAATGTGTGCATAAGTTGTGTAAAACATATTTGTATGAGCCACTCTCAGTTAAAAGTACACATAGGATGAAAAGAGAATGGATTGGTGCTAATACTTTTTTACCTTTCCCTTTAAGCTTTGACATATAATGAAGTGCTCTGCATCTGTCTTAAAAAATTGAGATTGTTGTAGATTTCCTTCATCCAAGACCCTTTTGTTTGCAGTTTTGGTTGTTTTTTTTTTTTTTTTTTTTTTTGCACAGTATACCTATTCCCCAGAGTTTACTTACAGTTTGCTATTGATCCTGCAGCTGGTATTTGAATTGGTCGATGTCCTCTGTAACTTGTTTAAGATGCCCTACCTGAGCTATTAGTTTAAATAATGTATTCATAAATTGATTAATCATTACAGTAAGACTTATTAGCTGCATTTATATCTGCGTGTTATCCACAATTGACTTGTACTCTAATAATCACGCATACTTAAGCAGCACTTGGGTTTTACACTACAATTTAATAATTATCAAGTTGGAAAACAATAGTATTTGTGTGCAGTAGTGGAGGCCGGGCTTTAAAGGTTGGGCTTGGTCAGCAGATTGCTACTTTTACTTTCCCTAGGTAAAAGAGACAGTCTTCCCCCAAAAAATGACATATAGGAAGCAGACCAACTTCTGTCAGCCTCGAAGGAATGATCGAGTTTGCCAAAGCTGTCCTGGCGTCACAGTTCTGGAAGATGGATGGCGGCAGAGGGAGGAGAATTTGAAGGGATAACACCTTTGTTTTCATTTCTCTAATAGCTGCCTCCTGAGGGGCAGTCTTTCCACGGGCTTTTCAGGGTGCCCGCTGCCCCCATAAAGCTCCTGTGCCTACAGGAGACTGGGCCCCCTGCTCTGTGCCCCCGGTGAGGCTGACCGCCCCAGCACCCCAGCACCCCAGCACAGAAGCGCAGAGTAGCAGCTGAGCGGGGCCGCCTTGCTCCCGAGCGCCCCCGCAAAGTAAGCTGGGGCAACTTCGGGAAGCCTCCATGCAGGTTCCCAAGCAGAAAGTAAACAAGTCAGCTGAACACAGGGCTTAGGGCTACATGCACTTTAAAAAATAAATTTTATTGTTTAGAGCAGTTTTAGGCTCAGAGCAAACTTGAGTGGCCTGTGCAGAGAGTTCCCACATAGCCGGTGCTCCCACATAGCCGGTGCCCCCACACACGCACCACCTCCCCCGGCTGCACGCTGTAAGCACACTGTGGCGGCTTTGTTGGACACTGCCCCTTGGGGAGCGGATGGCAAATGATGACTCTGCATCAGGCCTGCCCAACCGGGCCGTGCCTGACTCCGTGGGCAGCCCGGCCCCGGGTTTCTCCCGGGGGGGGGGGGGCGTTCCGTTAGGCTCTCTCCACTTCTCCTCCCTGGAAGCCGAGCCCCCTTTCTTCCTCCCATTTGGTTGGAAAGTCATTTTGCCTCGCCGCGTGATTTTTCTACTTCATAAATCCCCCTTCCAAGCATTATTCAACAACCTGCTAAATTAATATATGCCGCGCTCTTCGGCGATGGGGGGGCGTCTTGCGGCGCGCGTTGGTTCGGCTGTGCCGAAGGAGCGCTGCTCCCCGGGTGAAGGACATCTGCCCACCAGCGAGCCATTGTGCTTCTGACGCGGGGCAGCACCTCCGCCTGGAAGCGCTCCAGATGAAGGAGCAGATTGCCACGGAGGCTCCCTCTCCCGGCCTGGGGCGTCATCCGTTACTGAGCGGGAGCCTGCGTCCCCCGCCACTCCTCGCGCCCCCCATTCCGCCAGCCTTATTCAGAGTGTCAGCAGGGATCACGTTCCTACAGAGGCCAGCGGGCCAGCTGGGAAAGCTTCAGCAGATAAATTATTTACAGTGTTTAATTATCATCATGCAGATTTCTTAAACTTCGCGGTTACCTAGGAGCCTGGGTAGCCGCGGAGAGGAGCTCGCTCAACTTTGAACAAGAGCCGTTTTACTGGAAGACAAAATCCCTTTGTGAATGTGGCTCCCGTGTCCCATGGCTGGGTGGGGGTGAGGGGTCTGTGACGCTGTGCTGGCAAGTGGCTGACACCCGGCTCTCAGGGAGGGCTGCCGGCTTGCATTTCCAGCATTCGCTGCGGACCGTGCGGTACATGTGCCGTGGGCTGCGGGACATTACAGGACGTGGGGGCGACACATCCCGTGTCGTTCCAAATACGCTCTGTGTAGCTACGGCCACTTTGCAGACACGATGGACACGACCTCAAGGGCATAGCCAAACAGCCAGGCTCACTGCAGTTCTGCAGAAGTACTGCATTTGGAGTACTTGCCTTTGTTTTTTCCTAGAGCTATTTAATCGTGAGTTTGTGTCATTTAACCTCTGACAGTAGGCGTGTCCAGCAGCCGGTTCAACAGATTCCTGGGGATGGAGCTGCGGCTCTCTGGAGTCGGCCAGATCCCCCGGCAGCGCAGCGCCTTGTGCTTGACTGACTGCCAGTTTTAAATTGCATCCTGGGTTCGGAAGAAGTTCATGATCTGCTCCTAATTCAGGCTCATGCCTAACAGGGCATCCCTGCACCATTTTCTGCTGGGGTGTGACGAGCTGGCTGGCATGCTGCTAAGTGTCCTCGACAGCAAGCAGACACATGTACCCTGACTGGTACACCCCAGACGAGTCTGTTGTACTGATATTAAGGACAACAGTATTTTGCCAGAAGCTATAATGAGATGATTCTGTAACAACAGCATGGTGACACCAGACTATGTTTTGCAATTTTCTTTAATATTTATGGTAGATAAATAATTTATCTCTGTTTTTTTTTTTCCCCAGGTTGTGTTTTTTTTTTTCCTTCATCCCGAACATGTTGAAATAGACAGGTGCTAGGTTTCCCTGAATGACTAAAGCAAGGATGTGGTTATTGTCCCCCCAGAAAAACAGATGCATCAGCAGAGCTGAGGCTCTGGGAATGGTTTGCACAACTCTGCATCCCATCTACTAATCCAAACTAATGAGATCTATTAAAGACCAGCCCACATGTTTGAAGGGAGTCACTTATTAATGTGACATCTTTGCATGCCATTATAATATCAGGACCACCATTTGCTCAGGTTTTGGAAAACTCAAAGTCATGGCTCGCCTGTTACCTCCCTGAGACTTCCTGCAGAAGCTCCTGGTAGCCTGGGCGCCTTTTCAGCCTTGGCACTGTTGACCTTCAGTGCCAATCATTCTTTGCTGTGGGCTTCTGTTCTGTGCATGATAGGATGTGGAGCTGCGTTCCAGACCTCTATCCATTAGATCCTAGTAGCAACCCCTCTCTGCAAGTAGGGGTAATCCAGAATGTCCCCAGATATTGCCAGACGCCCTCTGCGGGGAGGAGGGCAAAACATGCACTCTAGAGCCGCTTTTTCCAACTATTGCGAGTGTACAGGAAAGGAAAAATGAGATTGTCTCATTGCATTTAACCCCTCACCCTCTGGTTTCTAGGACTCTCTGGCCTTGCAAACAACTAGAATTAGAAATAAAATAACTTTTTGTCACCAAATCAACTTCTGCCCAGGGGACCTAGATTGGAGGGAGAAAAGCAGTGTTTCTACCCAGGGCCACTAGCCCACAGCCCCAGGCTCTAGCAGAAGTACAGCCATTATTAGAAAAGGGCCCTGCAGAGTAGGTGGAGCTGGGCCGCTTCTTTCTGGGATTGCTGCTCGCTCTGGTGTCTGAGCGCTGGAGTACGCAGCTCTCCTCTCTGGGGCCTGCGGGGTGTGCCTTGTAGAGCTTCCTGCCGCCCTTAGCTGGGGGTGGACGGGATGTGGGAATCCAGTCCATTCAGAGGATGCTCCTTATCCTGATAGCCTTCAAGTGGACACAGTCTCAGCAGTTAGTACGGAATGAATTTTGGGATTGGTTCCTGGATTCTCCAAGCTCTCTCCCAGGAGCGGTGCATGTTTCGACAGCTGGACTCTGGTAGCACCGTTCATATCCTAGTCCAGGTGAAAGGTGCCCCTGGAATTGTGCCATGCTTAACCTATACAGCGGTGCCCATTTTTCCACCACAGAAGGGCTGAGATGGAGCTTTTCCTGGGTTTTCCTCTGCAGACATAGGGCTTTCTGGTTTTCCAGCTGAGCCTGCCACTATGGCATCTTAACACGGTGGGATCCATTCCTTGCTGGCTCTGTCTTGCACCTGGCTCAAGTAGCTGATGCGAGAGCCTCTGGAGCCGCTGTGGGGGGCGCTGTGGGGATTCTCTGCTCATTTGGCATCATCTGAGACGGTGACTGTGATGAAATAGGGCACGTTGTGAGTCAGGCAGATGCTGGAATGTTTTTTGTGAGTCACTTAGGACCTGGGTGACGTGGAGCAATTGATTTCACCTTTCCGAGTGTTAGTTTCCTCACCTGGTAAATGGACATAATGATGTCTCCCTGGCACAGTCGCTAATCAGACTAAATGATTGGGCAATCAGACTAAATGATGAATGTGCAGCATCTCTCTCAGCTGTGTTCCAGAGGAGGCCTTGGGTCAGCTACCGCCCGTGCTGCTGTTCTTTTGGTCTTATTATCACTTGGGCATTCCCCTCATGTGTTGGCACTAGGCTGCCTTGACTCCTCCTGCCAATAGGACCTAAGACCTCTTGGTCTTTTCAGAGTACCTAAATTCTGCAGTGAGTAGGCCCTTTCAGAAACAGTTAAAGAGATCAATAGTTATCTGCTGAGGCGAGATTTCATGCTTGTGACTAGCAGATCAATAACGAAAGCACATTCCGTTAAGTTTTCCTAGGAGTCATTAATCTCACCCAGCCTCAGTTTCCCTATCTGCGAAGTGAGTCTAACCAGGATGATAATGAAGTTAGGTTGGGTGAGGCTGGCGGTCGCGCATGATGTGGGCAGCTACGTGAGCGCATGTGTTCTCTTTCTACCCCTTGGGCCAGTGGCATTCCTCAACGTGGAATAATGAACTGCCATGCCAAGGCCAGAGAGCCAAGCTGGAGCCCTCACTCTGAACCCGATAACATGACATTTCAGTGTCTACAAAATGCCATTTGTGAGAAAGCAGTAGGGAGGTTTCTGAGTTCTTTTCTTCTAAACACTTCTCCAGTGACACTTGAAGTTTCATTCCTCCCTTATAAGAAATTTTCAAGTATGCACGCGTGCATGTGTAGCATGTGTGTGTTACATGTTTGAATATCTAAACTGAATCCAGAAAGGACTGGTATTTCTGGAAGGTTCTAACTCTGGTTCTTCGCGAGCACACAGCCTTGCTCCCCAGGGTAAAAGTCTCAGATGGAAGTGACCATGGGCTGAGCACCCAAACTGGGGCTTGCAGTGATGCGAAGGTACCATCCTGAGGTCCTCACGATGTAGAAGGGGTGTTTGGAAATCATCGGAACAGGTTGTGTGCTCACTGAGACCACAGTGCTGGCTGGAGCCCTTGTCATCAAAGCTGCTGATAACCAAAGGGTCTGTCGTTGGTGTGGGTAGCAGTTGTTGGAGGAGGGGGCGCTGACAGATAGTCGGATGATTTTAATGTTTATATTCCGCTGGGGTAAGCTCAAACAAAGACCCATCATTTCCCAGATAACCAATTCTTTTAAAAGAACATCTGTTGAAACTGGCAATTTACATTCTTCTTAAAATACAGAGCGACATAATTAACCCTCTGGGGAGACTAATATTAGTTTATTAGAGACAATTTCTAGTTCTGTTTATTTTTACACTAAACGATTTGTTCAGATTGGGGGAAAAATTTTTTTTTTCTTGGTTGCGGTGTGGGTTTGCTTTAATTTTGGGTTGACTTTTCCTTATCAAGGACACGCAAGGTAAATAGCTAGGTGATAATCTGTGGTCCCGATGATCACCGCCGTGAACGAAGAGAAGCATGCTGAAAGTACTTGATCGTGTGTGACATGTTAATAACTCGGCATAATACTAATGTTCAGGTCTAATTAGTCTCTTTTAAAGTGACCTAGTCTGTTATTAATGTGCATGTGTTTGTGTGGTTCCCTTTGTCTTCGGTCATCACACTGGGCTCCTTTGGCACTCAGAATTGGTGGAATTGTCTTGTGCTCATTCCTGTCATGCCTATAAGTTGATTTACCCTCTCCACGAGAAGATCCTGAATACTCGGCTGTTTCCAACATTTTACTAGTTTCAGACTTCTGGCTTGTTGTGGGCAGAGGTGAGACAGGTCAGGGCCATTTGACATTGTGTAGAAACGAAAGTCCCTCTAATGGTTCAGACGTCCTTCTTTGAATTGGAAAGCACCCACTGGAACATCCAGCCATTTTGCCCTCAGTTCCATACCCTGCAGCGGAGTATGATGACTCCTCAAGTATGGGGTTTCCTTACCAAGTGACCTTCTACTTCACTTCCCTAATGTAAGCACTGGGATACTCAGTGAATTTAGTGGCTCAAAACCTTCCCACATCACCATTTGCCCTACTACCAAACAGGACTTGTTAAAAGAGCTCATAAAATAGAAGTACAGAGAGCCCATGCAAAAGAGTCATTGTGAACTCCTTGGCTTGGTTCACAAATCCCTCACCTGGCCCCAGCACCTGGTGCAGCCCCCATTCCTTCCCCTTCCCTCCACTAGCCAACTGGGTGCATTAGCCATAGGGAGCTAAGCTCACCAGGCTGAATCATTGGTGCCCGCTCTGCCTTTGCCCCATCTCACCCTGTCTGTTGGCAAATTCCTGTTGATCCTTCAAAACTCAGTTCTTGGCATCATGTCTTCCATGAAGCCTTCCCAGAGCTTTACTCATCTAGGCAACTGGTCACCCCCTCCTAGTGCTACCCTGACATGGTGGGTACATCCTTCCGTGTTTGTCCAGTCACACAGTCATCTTCCTGCATGACTACTGCATGACTTGTTCTTTGGCAAAAAGGATTGCGCCTTATTCTAAGCATTTCTAACCCTGGCCAGGTATCTACTAGTTGCTCAGTGAACAGTATTTGAGTTTAATTCTCCCCCTTCCCATATGGATCTGTGTTTAAGATCTAATGGTGCTCAGTGCCTTGTTTTCAATGAAGTATAAGAGGGTGCATCGCCTGTGTGTGGGAGTGATTACAAAATTCAATCAAACTCGGAATCGCAGACTCACACCTGGAGTTTCTTTATTTGCAAGCTGGAAGATGAGGGCTGAATTTGAAACCCCAGGAGAAAACGTAAGCATCTGAAGCTATTTTGAATAATAGTCATTCAAAGAGAGGGTGGAACTGCCAGATGCCTCTGTAGACCCAAGCCCCCGCCCCAGTCCTGTGCTGCCATCCATCTTTCCTGAGATGTTGCAGCCCACCTGCTGTTGGCTAACACCCTCCCCTGGCTTTCTCCCTGCCCCTGGAACATCTGAGTGTAGCAAATGATACTTTGCCAGAGCATAGAATGGGAAGGCTTGAACCCAAGGCCAGTAGAAATGGAGAGATGCACCTCTTAACAGCCACACAATCATGAAGAAAACAGGTCTTCTGAAGGTGTGTGTGTCATTTCTTGTTTCTTTTTTATCCACTAGCCATTGGGCAAATTGATCTATGACATCATCTGCTTGAAGGACCACCTCAGTGACCTCTTAGCAGTTAAATCTGTTCCTGTAACTGCTTTGCCTCACTGTAATCATCACATAAAAAACCCACCTCACAGTGTGTTGGAATCAAATATGTTCACCGTCTAATCCATGTTTGGCTGATTTTGTATAATATAAGAGTGCTTTGCTACATCTAAAACCAAGGCAGGAAGCAAGAGATGGGCTCTCACCTTTGACCTCGGGGTCATAGCCCAAGATTTGTTATTAGGAGGTGTTTACAGAATTCGTGTTCCCTTATTACCTCCCAAATGAGACTGAATTTATGTTGAAATTTCTTTATATTTTGGCTTAGGGAAATTTTATTGTGGTGTTTATGTGCCCTGAATAATTTGCAGTAACTTACACAGTTATAATTCAGGAAGTAATTGGTTTTGAGAGAGTATGTGTTATCATATCAAAATGTGTTTTTTTCCCTCAGTTTGTAGCCTTTCGACAAATAACCAGGAACTTCATCCTTCATATATTGAATACTTGTGTGTTGCAAATATGGGAATGGTGAGTGCGCAATCTGCATGTGTAGGTGTCCCCAGTCCTGTACCCATGACAGGCATCAGTAATCAATCCCACTCAGCAGGCTGCTCTAAGTAACCCTTACTAATCACATGGAGTCAGCGTGGGACATAGTCCTTATCTGCCATCCTAGCAAAGTGATCTTTTGATAAAAGGATCATAGTTCTTCCTGCAGAGTACAGACTGGCCCCTGTACAGTGGTCACACCTTTGGGAATTTGACTGCCAGTGATGTTTTCCTGTCAGAGCATGGCCTTCCTTCTGGAAGAAGTCTGAAAGACTTTGAACCAGTTACCTAATGGAATAATAAGAGTTTGCTGTGTCCTTGTCTGCCCAGGCCTGATGTTCATTCTCTAGCTATAAGAAAATGTCCTGTGTTAAGCATTTGCATGTTGAAACAGGTGGCTGGCATAGTTCTGATCTGGAAGCTTCCCTGGAACGGTAAGTGTTCATCCCAAGATGCATTGCAATGGCAAGCTTACCCAGCTTGTTGGAAGTATGATTTGGTTTACACACACAACGTTTCAGGAACATCTCTGTTGCATCAAGCTGTGTCCACTGCTGTGGGTAATTGATGCGTGTGTTCATTATTTCCTTTTATAGCAGAAGAGAGCAATTGCATTAGGTCATTCTTGCCACAGGGTCAGTTAGCTTATTTGTAAAATATCTTTGGGTTGTTTAAAGAGAATCATTGGTGAGTTCTCATTAATGACATGACACTGAGAAGCCGCAGAACAAATGCAGCTAGCACCTGTGTAGCACTAGCCACGTACTTACAGGCACATACATGTATAATACATGACACCTGTTCTGTGCATTTTACATAAATTAACCCCTTGACACGATCCTATCCCCATTTTTTTTTTAAAGATTTTATTTGTTTATTTGACAGAGAGAGATCACAAGTAGACAGAGAGGCAGGCAGAGAGAGAGGGAAGCAGGCTCCCTGCTGAGCAGAGAGCCCGATGCGGGACTCGATCCCAGGACCCTGAGATCATGGCCTGAGCTGAAGGCAGTGGCTTAACCCACTGAGCCACCCAGGAGCCCCCTATCCCCATTTTTGATACGTGAACACTGAGGCACGTAGAAGATAAATAACCAGGCCAAGAGCACGCAGCTGAGATAGTTGTCTGACCCTGTGGAGTCCGTGTTCTCACCCGCTGAATGGTGAGTGGCCATCCTTAATTTCCTCTCCCTTTGTGTAGAGGAATGGCACACTTCCTCACTGAGCAGGGCCTGGATTCCAGGCTTTTATGGTGATCCGAAGACTGCTAAGTTGGGAACCAGAGGCTTAAGGGAGGTCTGAAACTCAAGGCCGAGTCTTTCCTTTTGCATTTTGGATGCATTAACAAATAAACATGTAACGAACACAAAGCAGTAAGCAAACAAGAGAAAACAAACCCAGCAATAAATCACTTCTGTGCCTCTTGAAAATTCTTTTGCTGGGCAGGTGCACTGGAAAGACCTTTCTGATGCAAAAGGCCAGGAGTCTTGTGTGTGAGCCTCACACAGGTGCTCTGCCTGGAAATACCTCATCTCCTGGGTTTGCAGGGTCGCGGCTTAATGTGCTGTACATTACGGGCTTTTTGAGGAAAAGAAACCGAAGGCTTGGCCATAGGTCCTTGAGTCAGCACATTGAACTTTTTGTCAATTAGCTCCTCCCCCCATCTTTATGGTATGGCCTTTCCTGTAATTACAGTCAAGATCCTATAGCCGGAGGAAGGCCTGTCAGTTGAGTGAGAGGCTGATGTCCATTGCATGGTGACAGCCGATTCTGAGGGTTTTAGGCCTGTCCTTAGAGAGGCTTGTTATTTCCTCCTTAGGTACTTTGCCCCGACTCAGTTCACCACCATCTTGTGGACAGAGGTGTCTTTATTCCGTGGCTGAGCCCAGGAGGTCAGGCCTCTTGGACATGACATATTGCAAAGTAGAGATATTTCATTGATTTGGATTGTTTTAATTAAAAATCACTTTTTAAATATGCATCTGTATACACACAGGAAAAGGTCTGGAAGGATGAGCAGTGGATTGTGGATCAGGCTCTACCCCCCACCCCCGCCAGGGAGTGGGTTTGGATAGGAAGCCACAGGAAAATGATCATGGTTTACTGTAGACCAGTCTGTCCTCGATTTTCTTTTTTTAATGAACATGGATTACTTTTATAATTTCAGATTACTTTGTAGTTGAAGAATCAAAATCGATACACATTTCTAGTTCTCAGAAATTCCCTAGGAGAGGAAGGGTTAAATGGGAAATGACAAACTCTTCTAAACCCCTGATGGGGTATCTTAAGCTGAATTATGGATTTTCATTTTGTCTCTCATAATTTTTGGCCACTTAGAGCTCATACATCTTTTGGACTCTTTTCCAGAGGGTGTGATTCAGCCTCCCTGGCCACCCACTCACCTCCACCCCCACCGCCGTTCCCCGTCGTGTTTTTCTTCAGATTCCCAGAGTCCCTATGCTAGTCCCGTCTACCCTTTACCCCTTCTGACTGCTTGAAACATGCGGTCTCTCCTCAAAAGGGTCAGGAATACTCTCTCCCACTCATTTGTCCTTTCCCTGTTGCTTAAAAAAAAAAAATCAAGCTTGTTTATAGTCGTCGTTGGTGTTCTGCCTTTTTAAAGCCCCGACAAATGAGGGCCACGTTGGCAAAGCACATGCCGGGATGTCCTGCTGTACGTGGCACCTCCTGGAGCATCTCATGTCTGTGGCAAATGGAGATGGCATTTAGGAGAGGCCTCGTGTCTGTCGGCAGGTGGTTGGCATAGACTGTGGGTCCTGCGCGCTCGCCTGGCGGTGCTTATGATGTGAGAGACGTCCGAGCCTCCCCACAGCCGCCGCGTTTCCATGGGTGTGTTGTGGCGAATGGCTTTGTCCATCTTGCTCCCTCTCGGGCACGTGGGCGTTAAAGTTGAGTACGTCCTCTCCACACCCCGAGTCTCCGGTTTTCTACTGACACAGGCCTCTTTGGACCATATTGCTGACAGCGTGCTACGTCAGCCCAAAATAGTCGCTTTCATTTCGTCCTATGGGATTGTGGTGGCTGTCCCCAAGGGGGCTGGCAGCTGGGGCCCGAGACGTGGACATTTTGCTGTAGCCACCCCGGCACACCTTTCCCTGGGCCATCTTCACGGACAGAGAGGTTGCTGTTGGCCGCCGACATCCTCACTCCCCAGCTGTCTCCCTCCGGCTAGGTCCAGCGGCTGAGAAGGAGAGCGTGTAAGTCCTCAGAAATCAAAGGGGCTGAATCTTGCCAAAAGCGATGTTACTAGGAAGCTTGGGAAGAAGGCGTGGCCAGGAAAGTGTGCAGGTGCTGTGGGGGTATCTGCGGCTAAGGCCCAAACTCACTGTGGGAGTCAGCCTGTCACCTTGGTGTCCAGTGACCATCATCCCCGCGCCAGATAGCTACGGCTCAGGCTCAGGCCGTGGCTGACTGGGGAGACACCGAGGCTTACACACCTCGGGGAGCTGGACCGTGTGGCCCCCTGAAACTATAATCCGTAAGAAAAGCCCACCTTTTGCTCTGACAACAGGTTTTCTTTCAACATTATTCAGAATGTGTTCCTTTCTGAGATTTTTTTTTCTCCATTTTTGTATGAGACTTTATTTTTTAGGGCAGTTTTAGGGTCATAACAAAATTGAGTGACAGGTTCAGAGATTTCCTGTATAGCCCCTGGTCCCACAGATGCGCAGCCTTCCTCACGGTCGGCATCCCCACCAGCGTGGTTAGGGTCGCTGACTGGACTCCACCACCTGTCACACCTCCCCGCAGCTCCTGGCCACCAGGGGAGACCTCAGGCAAAGACCATTGGTTCTGAGGTCTCAGTTTATAAGCTCTGCATTCATGAAGCCAAATAATTTCAAGCTATGGGTCTGTTTGGGTTTATACCAACGGCCGTGATTGTGGAACAGTAAGTGGGCTTTCCGCTAACTGGTGTGTGGGTAGGATAGTGTGTTTACATTGCCCCTCCCACACCTTGTGGTATGTTTGACAAACTCTTGTGTGATGGGATCTAAGCACGAAGAGAGAGAGTCCCGTGGCTTGAACACTCGGCTCCACGCTGCGGGGACGGGGGCTGGGTGCAGAGATGTCACCCGTAGCTGGTTTTCACCAAGGCTCTGCAGTTCTGTGCCTTCACCTTCCCCTCCACACCTCCGGGGGAAAAAAAAAATCAAAGGCAAACTACATACTAGCGGTACTAAAACTTAGGAAAAACATATTTTTCAGGGAATTCGATATTTTTAGAAATCATCAAGGTTATTGACATAAAGGGGGAAAAAAGAACTTCATTAGGCATCCTTACGTGTACTCTGGTTTATTCTCATTCCTCAGTAAACGTCGCTCTGTCACTCATGGAGCTGGTGGCCCTTTTGGTTCTGGAGTTTACAGGGTGTGGACTGGAGGAGGCCCATCTTTGCCCCACCTCAGTGCCAGCTGCCAGGAAGCAGCGCTGCCCAGTCACCCCTGCGCTGCACACCCAGTGTGTGAGCAGAGAAAGCCCTTTGCACTGAGAGGCGCTGCCTACAATGCCGGGCAGCAAGGAGGCAGAAGCCCCGAAAGGCCTGAGTACCTTTGCCCTAAAGGGAGATTAGTGACCCACAAAAACTGGGAGTCCTTCAGGATAAGAAAGACTCACAAAGGATGTTGCCTTGCTTTATTGATCCAGCGAAAAGGCACGGTGGTGTTAGGTTCTGGCGATTGCGCGTCCTTTTCCCTCACATAGACACGCGGCCTCCCCAGCTGCATCCCCTTCGTTGGCACCGAGAGATAAGCACAATAATGATGGAGTTAAGACTGAATATTACAAAGGCTAAAGGAACGATTCGGAGGACTTTTAGTCTATTAACTATATGAGACTTCTTAATAGTTTGGCTTAAGGCAAAAATGATTTTATTCCTGTTTCGTCCTCGTTGAGTCAATAATTAACTGAGTTTGATTAAAACCAAATTTTACTAAGTATGAAAGCCATCCGGGCTCTTCTCCTTCTGTGTGAAAACCAGTGAGGGTGCTTGTCTCTTAGTCCACGGTGTCCAGTCTGGGGGAGTGTGGCTCCCTGGGACCACTGTGCTCGGGGCCGGCCAAGCACGGGGCCGGCGGCAAGCCAGACTCGGTTTCCCATGTCCCCTCGCTCCCGCCCGAGGGCAGCACGTCCGTGGCACCGTCTTTCTGGATGGGCCGGGCTCATGGAGAACCCCTGGCCGTCTCCCAGCCCCTCTGGGACGGTCTCTGGTTTGGATCCTCTTGGCCCCTGTTCTCCCTCTTCACTCCTCACCTTCTGTGATCTTTCTACATGACCGCTGCTGCGGGGAAGGACGCACGGGGATTTCCTGGGTCTGGTAACCAGCAGAGACGGCAGGTGACGCAGCACTGCCTCTGGGCCCGCGATGCTCGCTTCCGGAAGGGCGGTGTGCCGGGTGGCCCGGAGCTCCTGCTCCGGCAACCGCCAGCGCACTGCTCGTAACTGTGCATTTGACCTTGTCCCCTGCCAGGCTTTGTCTCTCAAGCGTAAGGACTGGGGTTTGTTTGTTTGTTTGTTTATATTTTTACCGGCGGCTCCAGTATCCAGCACAGGGCTTGACACCAGCTTGCCACCAATGTAAACTGCATCTATGGACCCAACTCGTGAAAAAAATAAGGCCAGGGCGACGTGGGTCCCTTTGTCTCTGGATGTTGAGGACTTGAATTTCATGCTGTGGGGCCCCTCCCTTACATTCCATCTCGATGTGCGGTGAATCGGCACTCCTGCTCCTGGCTCACCAGGATTCAGCAGCACCAAGCGCTCCTCACCATTTTGAGGCCTCTCTGCTTTGAGTCATTTAGAAAGGAGGCGGGGGGTGGGGGAGCGGGTGGGGAGGAAGCGGCCGGAGTCCGGTTTCTGCACCCAGGGAAAGCAAAACACAACAAAACAACAAAGCAGAAAAACAGGCAGGAATGGCGATGAGCACACGTGGAGGGCTTTGGCGTGTGAAGCCAGGGTGGGAGCCCACACTGGACCAACGGGGACTTCCCAGGGCAGTTTTGTCCGCCTAGGTCTGCTACCACTTGGAGGCAGGGCAGGACTCATGGTTGGCACGATTGTGTGTGCAGGAGGGGAGAGACGGGTCTTTAAAAAAAAAAAAGTGTCTGGATTGCTTGGCATTTACTGTGGGTGTCAAGTCTGCATTCCAGTTGCCAAGATTAAATTAAATCGTCCCTATTGCTGTTCAGTCTTACTCTGCACAAAACAGACCCATCTTTTCTCTACTTCTTTCTTCCTTCATCTTTTTTTTTTTTTTTCTTTTTAAACACACTGCAAGCTGCCTCCCTGAGTTGGCCGTGGTAGCACTTTGCCACGTCGTCGAGCGAACGGTGGCAAGATGTGCCAGGCGCATGCTGTTGGAACACCTGCTTGACGCACCTGAGCATTTCTGTGTGACCGGGGGTGGGCAGACGACTCGTTGCAATTTGCAAAATAGGGGGCTCAGCTTGGGTGTCATCTTGATTATTTCTGATCAGCCTTCCAGCTGGACTAGCTTTTCGGGAACACATGTATGTTTGTGCTGGAAGCCCCAGTAATATCATTTAATCCAAAAGCTTTTTTCTACGATGAATTATTCAGGCAATGTTTTCCAAAATTGCCATTGATCAGTACAGACCCAGAGAGAGAGCATGTACAGCAACGCGTGTGCTGGGCCTGCTCAGGGTCGATATTTTCTGGCTCAGAGTAGTTCCAAAAGAGAACGTATTCAAAGCCAGTGTATTTCTTTCTCTGGGCAGTGAGGATGCAGGAACCACACTCAGGTTTACTGGGTTGAGCTTGGGTTAAGACCCAGCCAGGGAAAAAGGGAATAGGTATAGCCTTGCCGCGGTGGAGGCAGGGGAAGGCTTTTATCCTTCGCCACTCAACAGTGAAGAATGCTGGGTGAGACCTGGGGTCAGCTGAGCCCTAGTGGTCGAGGTTCTGTAAATGCCCACCCAATTCTGAACTTTGAACGTAAATGCTGTCCACTAGACACAGACTTCGGGTCTTTTTTTGGGGGGGGAGGGGCGGTTTCGGTTTTAGGTTTGGCGTCACAAAATGTCTCTTGGAGCAGTGCCGGCCTGTTGTGAGAAAGCACACTAGTTGGTTCAGATGTCTTTGTTCATGTAAACACTTTGGCGTTATTTGCAAAAGTTGTCCAAGATGACCACGTCCCACCTGCTGGGGCCACACATAGACCCATCTGTGGGGTTTTAGATGTGACCATGGGAGAAGGGGAAGAAACGGAAAGCAGACTTTCCGGCTTTATCTGCTCAGTGGATTCTGGTTTTTTCCCTGGCTGTCTCCCAGACAGCGGTCCTCAGCTTTGGCTGTGCATTTGGATCACCTGGGGGATCCTTTAGACATAGTGATGCCCCAGGGTAATTAAATCCAGATCTCTGGTGGGTCAGGATGTTGGGTTTTTGGGGTGTCTCAGCTTGACCCAGGGTTCTAGCGTGCTCTCTGGAATCTGACACCGTCCCCTCTACTTTCTCTCCTTTTTTTTTCTTTCACACAGGGATGCTTTGCTGTGCACTGGAGCTTGGTGGGGCCTATCGCCCCCTAGCCCTCCAGTATCCTTTTCTTAAAAAATCAGCTTTATTGACATATAACGCGCCACGCATACTGTTCCGTGTAAACTGTGCGGTTCGCTATTTTTCAGTATATTCAGGATTGTACATCCATCACCACAGTCAATTTTAGAACACTTCATTTGTCTAAGAAGATACTCTGCACTCCTTTGCCATCATCACGATTGTCCCCTTCTTTAGTCCTAGGCAACCATGAATCTATTCTCTGTCTATGGTTTTGCCCATTCTGGACATTTGTCTGCGTGGAATCATGCACTACGTGATATTTCTTTCGCTTAGCCCAGTGTTTTCATGGTTTGTCCCCACTGTAGCCATAGCAGTATTCTGTTTCTTTTTATGACTGAATACTATTCCATCGTATGGATATACCACATTTCATGTATCTCTTTAGGAGTTGATGAACATTTGAGTTTTTCTACTTTCTGGCTGTTATGATTAGTGCGGCTGTGAGCATGGGTATCCCCGAGCGTTAGGACATTACATTATCCTTTCATGGCATGTCTTAGTGGCATCTTACAGCACATCAGGAAAGTGTCTTGAAATGTTTTGCATTCAAAACAAATCATTATTGGCAAAGAAGGCCGCTCTGGAAGAGGGGGCCAGGGTACTGGGGTGACTTTTCATTAAGCACCTGCTGTATGACCTTGAGCTGTAATGGTTCAGCTTCTTAGGTGACAAGGGTTTGCAGTCACAGTCCCTGTCCTGGGCCTCCCTGCTTCCAGAGATAGCAAGAGGTAAAATGAGCTGCTCTCCGAGAAAGGAGGGTGCTGCTTGCCTTGATTACTGCAAGGCGTCAGTATTGTTTGTATGATTAATGAGTCCGCATTTCACACGTTCCCATTTACTGTGTCCCAGCCTCCTGACAACATCGCCTTTCATGTGTTGCTGACCGTTTTTGAGATTTATGAGGCCTAACTCACAGGCGATGTGTGTCTGGATTAAGGGAACCCGAGAATCACTATTTATGTCTGACCCGAGGAAATTCCCTCTAAGCTGCTTATCAGAGGTGCATGCTGAGAGCATGATGGGAAGATGGAGTCTTCAGCCCCCTGGTAAAATCTGGAATCTGCTCTCATTCCATCACAACTCAAGTGACAATAAGCTAACAGACCCTTAGGGCCACCTGTAAGTATCTGCTGATGGTTCCACTCTTGTAAATTTAGCTTAAAAAGTGCGTATGCTGCATTTCTGTTTTTTTTTTTTTCCTCCTATACTCGAGTTCTTCAGTATGAAGTTAAAATATAATCCCTTATCATAAAAATAAAAACCTTTAATCTAGGTGATTTAACTAAATGTGCCTCTGCTTTCACTAACAGCATATTTAAAACACCGTCAGCACACCATATTCTTTGCATTTGTAAAACTAAAAGGAAATTTCCACTTCCTTAAAAATTAGGTCTCTTAAAAAATACTCAGCGAGGTGCAAAGGCTTACAAATGTTTGTGCATCGTTTCACCACCAGGGGGCATTGTGGCTTGACTGTCCATTTAAACAGCATGCATTCTATCAGTTTACCCAGAAAATAGAAGGCCTGGGCGTATTTCTGATTCCTTCCAGGAAGAAATCATATCTGGAAGAGAACAGATGTCGATTCTTTTTCCTCACTAGCAAACAGTAGTGTTGTCAAATTTGCTAAACTTAGCCCGTTGAAGATTAACATGCAGTATATAATATGCATGTGCCTAACTGTACAATAAATAGTAAATCACATTTTTATGCTTTCTCTGAACTTGGAAGCTGCAAGTTATTTTTTTTTTTTTATTCCCTGGGTGTGATGAAATAAATAACATTCAAATACATTTTAAAGATGTCAGTCAGGAAAAAAAAAAGTGCTTGGCAACTGTGTTTGATAGATTTCTTTTATGATTAATTCCCCTATTAAGTTTTAATGACTTTAAAGATATAAAGCGAGAAACCACAAAACTAGGCATGCTTAATAAATAACTGAAATACCAGGTGTATAGAAACGCATCTGTGGAAAAATGAAATCATATATTCTCTAGGACGTATTAGGAAACAGCTCTTTGGCAAGTCTAGAGAATAAAGTATCCCTGAAGAGGGGTGGGGGGAAGTTTAAGAAGAAGATTGTTTTTCTTAAGAAAATCCTATGAGAAAGGTCCTCTCTAAGATTCGCATACGTAAATTATTGTGTGAACCAATGGTTATCAGCAAGGTGGTCGTTCTCTTGGAATGCATTCCTCCATGTCAGAGTTTTAACACTCCCTGTACACCTTTTCGAGCGCAATCCACAGTTTCCTCCTAGAGTTTTCCTTCTGGGCTCGCCGGGCACGGGGGAGCCCGGTGCGGCCTTGCTGGTTGATGAATGCCCCCAAGGACCGACTGCTTCCCGCGGTGGGGGGAGTAGGGACAGTGGGAGAGTAGCACTGTCTGTTCTTTTTACTTCCCGTGCCGTGCCCAGAATTTACGAAATACGACTAGGTCCATCTTCAAAACATCTCTGTGAGCCAGGGAGGCTGGGAGAATGAATTCCAGTTTGCATGGGAAGCGCAGAGGTGAGGCTGGTCGGAAGCAGGCAGGCTTGCCCCGTGTGCGTGGAACCTCCCCATCAGAGGGCCTGCACGCTCCTGCTTGGGCCCTCTGTGGCGGGCACAGCTGGCTTATTTACTTTCTAGAACATCTCAACTCGAGTTCATACGCCGAGCGGTTTGGAAACCAAACACACATTCATTAATATGAATAATGACGGGGAAGATTTGCAGGGCCCCCAGAAGAAGAATGCATAAATGTTATGTGGTTCTTGTATATGCTTGTGTATATGTTTTTGTGCCCGAAAGAAGATAAATGCTGTATTTTATGCAACTCCTTCTCTTCAGTAAGGACTGTTACTGTTCGTCAATTTCTCTGAGCCCCCAAAGCACAATAGGTACCTTTTGGAGCCTCACACCAGGCAGCTCCCCCTCCCTACCCCTTAGATCTTCAAAGCTAAAGTTCTTTGAAATACACAGAACTTACTTTTGAAAGCTTTTGGCCCATCCCAAATGAATACTGAGCTCCAGCCCCTGATATGCCTGGGGTGAGAAAACAGGGAATATTGTTCTTTTCTGTTTATATTATTTCATACTGAGTTAACACACTTGCCAAGAGTCCAAGGTAGCTCCTGGCTTGACAATGCCTTATTTAACTAGCCTAGTTTCTAGAATAAAGCCAGGGTCCCACAGGCCCTCTCAGCAGTGTTCAGGTCACTTCTGAGCTGGAAGAGACCAAAGCAAATAAAGCAAATCCATTTCCCCATGAAAATCATCTTACTTCTTTAAGGCCTAGGACACAGACTGGGCCTATGCAGCCAGAGAGCCTGGTCCAACGCCGGATACCCAGATCCTCCCGGGTTTTGGAGCATTGGAATGCTGGCCTGCAGAGCTCAGTGACCTGCCTCTTGGGGCCAGGCAAACTCACCAATGAATAAGGTTTTCTGCTTGCTCCAAACTCGTGAAATTGCTGGAAAGTCTGGTTACCAAATCCCTCGCTCCCAGTCCTGGCCGTATCTCGAGGCGCTCGCTAGCACACGGAGCACGTAGGCTCGAGGCTGGAAGAAACCCCAAGCATTTGGCCAGGAAGAGGCAGCTAGTTCCAGCTGGCCCAAGCGCTGTGCTTTAAAAATTACCCAGATGAACTGATTTTGTATAGAGAGTGGGTGGAGAGGACTCCAGGGCCATGGAGGAAGATTCAGCCTTTCTCTCCCTAATCATGAGCGATGTGATTTGGAGGGAGAAGCAGGGGGTTGGCTCAGCAACCCACATTTCCTTGGCTGAGCTCCAGACGAGAGGAATGATCCAGAGAGGAGGGCACGCCATGTCCGGTCAGACCCCCTTCCACTGCTGGGCCTTCTGCTGGGCGTCGGGTTTGGTCTGTGCCCAGAAGATAGTTGCTTGGCCCAGCAGGGGCTGCCCGGAGAGGGAGGTGACGGGTCTCATGTTTTGGAGGAGTGGCTTCAGTGGACGTCGAAAAAACTACATCAGAAACAGGAGGCATCCCTCCAAACATAACTTGGCCTCCCCACTCTCCCTGGAGACAGGCCGCGTTCTCCTGGCCCGGTGCCCAAACGCGTTCTTGGCACACACTCCCGTCCTATATCGCTTGTGCCTCGGAAACGAATCTGGTCAGTGACTTCGCCACTCTGTCAGACGAAGAGCAGCGCCGTGTGCCTATACCATTTTATTTTCTCTTGAGAAAGGAATTAAAAATGAAAAAGGAAAGAGAGTCTGAGCATCCTCCTTCATTCCCTCCACCCCCAGGACATGCAGCCGGAATCTCCAAACCCAAATGCTGAGGAGCCAGTGAGCGAGCCCAAGTCCCTTTCCCGCACCTGCCGGGCCCCCGGCGTACTGCAGCGGCCGTGTAGATAGGCCGCTAGAGTGTCAGCTCTGCTTCAGCTTCTGTGTTGGGTCACGTTAGTCCCCCAGGACCTGCTTTATGCTAAGCCCCACTTCCTTCGGGTCCAGGTGCCTTCCATCCTGTGCTGTTCTTGTAAACAGTAGAGAAGCAAGATCTTTCTAGCAAGGACAACATTATCACGAATAAAGTGATTGACGTTGATGGTGCTTTTGTATTCAACCAACAGAGAGCAAAAGAAGAAAAGAGTCAGCACCAGTATATTTGGACGAGAGAGAACATGAGTGATTTCTGTGTGTTGACTGTCTCTTTAGAGACAAGATTAACGGTAATATATAAATAAATAAGTAAATATATATATATATATAAAATTTTTATTTTTATTTTTATTTTTTTTCCTGGCCAAGCACCATAGGTATTCCACACTCGAAATGTAAATTGTGCCTGGAAATACTGATGTTTATTTTAAGCAACTGACTCTCAGGGATAAAAAATAAAAAGGGAAAGAAACAAACTGTGTTACTGACAAGTGATAGGATATTCTATTTTATATCTCAAAGATATTTCACAGCTCTGGCATTTCTAGGGAACACTTTGGAATACTTCTAGTCCGGTTTGTCCATGAAAAGCCGTCTGTGTTCTTACGTTTTGAAAATACCTGCAGAGAAGCCCACAGCATGTCGTGCTCGGTATCTTATCCTTGAGGAAGCAGCTCACAACATCAGTGTCACCCACGTCCCCCCCCCCCCGCCCCCGCCCCAGCACCCTTTGAGAAATGTCTTGGTGCTGCCTCTAGCCACATGAGCACGGCGCTTCCTAATACGTGCACACCAATGTTTAGGACTGTTTGAATTATAATGCTGTAGGGGGAGAGCGCCGTCTGGAGCCGAGTCTCCTCACCTTGTCTAATAAGGTTGGTGGGGAGCCCTCTGAGGTGTCACCTGTTGAGACAAAACAAAATGACCCGGCCCTCTAACCGCAGGACACAGGGACTTGCTCTGCAGAGCAGGGTTGGCTAACTTTGCCTTGACACCAGGGTGTCTGTGTGTTTTCCAGGCTCGACACCCGCCCTAGCTTTCATGTCTCTAGTCAGTTTCTGCCTCAGAAATAGCAACAAGATTCAGAGTGTAATGATGTTGCTCATCTCTCATAAGTACTACGGAGCGGCCATGCCGTCCCTGTCCTAGGAGCAGAAGATGGGCCAGTGGCCCGGGTGAGGAGGGAGAACGCAGAGCGCGGAGGCTGGAAGGGAGCCGCAGACTCAGGTCGCGCTCAGCTGCCGTTGCAGCGGGACTGGGTCCGCGGGGCCGGTCCCTGGGCTGAGGGTCCCCGGCCAGAAGGGGCGAGTACTATTCCCACCGTCTCCGTTGTCTCTGCCAGACCTGCCCACTCTTCAGGATCACAGATATTTAATTATCTGCTGTTGTTACATCTCGATCGTGGATCTCTCGACTGTGTTCAAAAGTATCTCCGTTCCTGAGAGAACAAGAGGCTTTCGCCTGCAGGGGCTCTGCTCACAGGGCGTGTGCGTGTTTGCTTGCGCGTGTGTGTGCTCACGCCTGCGTGCTTGTGCCCACTTGGCACCATTTCCAGTGTGCAGCGAAGCCCTCCCCGCATGTCGACCCAGGGCTCGGCCATGTGCTGGAGCTGGCAGAAATTTCATGACCCAGTTGTTAAACATGGACACTCTTACGCCTTAAGTTACAGAAACTTTCCATTAAATTATAGTCCACAGTTATTAAATACTCAAAGCTTAATACTTCTTGGTCATTTTGCTACCTTTGACTCTATCCGTGCTCTTGGGGTCACTGAGATCTGCTATATCTCTATGGTGGGAACACTCTGGAATGCAATACACCTGCACCGCTCCCCCAGGCCCCCAGCATTCAGTGACTTCTCCGGGGTGGCTTAGAAGCAGCCGTGGTCGGGAGGGTTTATACCACAGAAACAGGCAAAAACTGCAAATCAAGGCTTCATCAGTTTGTTCATATTGTCTTGGCTTGAGAAAGTAATCGCAATGTTAATAATGCATTTTCCCTGTCTGTAGTCATTACTTGATGAATATTATTTTTAAGTGAGGATATAGTCCTTCTGTATATTAAAGAACCTGTTACCAGTTCAGCAAAGAAGTTGCGGATGCTCTTGCCGAGTGAGTGGTTCCAAGATCAGTCTCTCTTCGTTGTTTCCCTTCCATCTTACCAGTTAACTTACAAATATCAACCCCTATTTCTATCAGACTTGACTTACTCAACACCAGCAAGTTGTCTGTAGATGCAAGAGTTGGGCTGAAATCCACAAAAGCACTGGCTTTTTGGCATTTGTAATAAAGAATATTGCATACTTCCACTTGTAGATTGGGTGCCAATGTCCTTTCTATCAGTAAACTTAATGATAAATGAATGCAAGTGGATTTATTTGCCGCTTTGATTTTTCTGGAGAGCTGCTTGTTAAGCATTTACCAGGTTCGCTTCAGTCAGCTGCTCACTTCTGAGAGTGCGTGAGGAGTTGTTGAGAAACACGCAGACTCACCGACTCTGGTGCCCGGCACTGGGCCGCCAAGGCAGCAGGGACCATTGGCATCATCTGCACCCAGTCTCCTTTGGAGGGAGCAGGATGTCGTGTACCAGCGCAGCGTGTCCAGTGGCAGACTCGCCCCGAGTAATGGGCTGCCCATCGTGCCTGGTGAAAACTGCACATCGATAGTCCCAGAGTGTCAGTTTTCAGGGAGCAAAAATACTTCCTGGCTAGCAAATTGTAGGTGCTCCCCTTTATTTGATATTTATGGCTCTTTCCACAGCCTGTACAAAAATTGGGGAGAGGCAGGGAATGCTATCATTAGTGTAGGAGTGGCTTGTCATCTCCATCCCACTCCCAACCCAAGCATCATCTCCAGATACAGTCAGGGGCTGCGTCTGTCCCCTTGGATCAAGCCTTTTCACCTAGTTTCCAGGGATGCCTTCTGCCCAGACACCCTGACTTACCAACACGGATTTGTAATCTTTTGAGGGTTCCAAAGTGATGGGCACCAGAAACATCCCCCTGAATGCAGACAGGGAAGAAGCTGGCATGTGGTGTGCTGAGGAGAAGGACCCAGGGCCCTTGCAGAGCTCAGCGACCCCCCAGCCATGTTGACTTTGAAGGTCATTTGTACTTCCTGGAGCCAGGCATTCTATCCCCCAGGCTGTGGCCCAAGAGTTGCCCTGACCCATCCAAGGAAACGGCTTCAGGGGGATCACAGTCCTTCCCCACTTAAACACCCCCATCCATTTCTTGTTATTCTAGTGGAGTACTGCATTCAGACAGAGGTTGCCAATAAAGTTTATTGTAGGAGCAAAGTGTCAATATCTGTAGCACCTCCCGCCCAGGGTGCTTGTAATTAAAATGCCACAGATAGTCTGGGAGAGGCATGAAAATTTGATGGCAAATTGATTTCAGGTTCATCTTGAAATTTGTCCTCAGCTGGACTCGATACTCCTGGCAGACATGGGATGGCTTTTGTCAGGAGGGTCTGCTAGGATGAGACAGAAATGTCTTGATCTGAATATTAAATACAGCTTGCTGTTTATGACAGATTATTCGTTTAGTGCTAAAACACACAGCTACTTCTCCTGACACATTCTCCTCCCCTGAATGTGTAAGATGGGATTGCATAGATCCACTTTGCATATGAAAAGAAGTTGCATAAAAATTTGCTGGGCACAAAATATAAAGAGTTTTAGAAACACTGGCTTCAAACACAGGGTATTCTATCCAATATTCTAAACTTAGAAATGCTACTTGCATCTAATTTAAGAAAGCTAGAAAAATAATGGTAATCAAGATAGTGCAATCAACTATCATGGCCTTATAGTGTTTCCTCAGAATAGTGTATTAGAGAAAAGGGGGGAGGGAGCCATATAAGTAAAAAATAAAATCCCAGTATTTAATGTAATAAATTGTCAGTTCCTGTAAACTTGCATTTATGCACCACATTATAGAAGCCATTATCCTTATGTATTGTTCATGCAGAAATGCACTATGATGATAATATAATTTTAAAAGTATATTTGTTTTCAGAATTTAATTTGAAAAAGGTTTGAGGGGGAAAAATAACATGGAGTGTTCATTGTTTTTAATTTAAAAAATGTGTTGTGCAGTTGAATTAAACCTGTTCAGGAAAACCCATTTCATAATCTGAAATTATTTATTTGGCAATTAATTGTATTTACTTTAGAATTCAAAGCACGACTAGAAATGGGATTTAAAAGAGGAATACTCGTGTGGAGTGCCTTCATTCATTCACATAGCAAACGCGTGTTGAGTCCCCTGTGATGTTCAAAGCAAGCTCAGGTGAGAAGATTTCTAGGTGGGACTTTGGGGAGACCCACATCCCAGGCCGTCATGTCACTGTTGTGTAATTAATTTTTGAAACACTGAACTAGCATTGTGAAAATCTGCCCC
The DNA here is from genome assembly GCF_002288905.1 of Enhydra lutris kenyoni. Classification (NCBI taxonomy): domain Eukaryota; kingdom Metazoa; phylum Chordata; class Mammalia; order Carnivora; family Mustelidae; genus Enhydra; species Enhydra lutris. The sequence goes on from NW_019154114.1 coordinate 13,684,213, forward strand.
AACTAGCCTGAAAATCAGTGAAGGATATGATATCATTCCTGTTCAAGCGAAATTTTTAAAGCGAAAACAGAAGCAGTTCCCTTCGCCTCCCGAGGTAGCTGTCCGTTTGGAGTCACTTGCTGGAAATGCGTCTTTTCGGGTCTCAGGCAGTCGCAAGGCCTGAAGCCCGTCAGCAGAAAGAGCCCGGCATATGCTCTCAGGTCATCAAAGTCGCTCCTTTGCACATTCAGGAGATATTTATGGATCTTTTATTAGGACAGTTTTTATGGCCCAAGATTAAAAGTTAAAGTTAAATAATAAAAGTAATGAAGATGTGCCTTTGGAGGATCCAACTAGTATGTGTTTTCACCCGTTTGTCAAGGCCCCGTGAATTTTGATGACGGCATTAAAAACAAAACAAAACAAAAAACAAAAAGGATGCCCCCATTGATGTTTGGGAGGAGACAGGTTAGAATGAACAAGTAAATAAAATAACTTAAACTCCAGAGATGCTAATTTATATCTTCTCTGTAACTAGGAGGCTGTTCTTTTCCAACATGGAATTAATTTGTGGCTCCTTTAATATTCTCAGGAAATGTTGTGGGTAACATTTGATAAAAGATTTAATTGTTTGGTCATAGCACCTAAATGCCAAGATAGAGCATCTCCAGCCGTAATAAGTACGTTCCTGGGAGAAGCAATCAGTTAAAAAAAAAAAAAAAAATGCTTCTTGAGCCTCATCTGAGAGTTTGTTTTAGATTCTCAAATATATCTTATTGTGAGGTTGTTCCTTTCAGGCAGAGAGCTTGGTTCCAATTCAAAATAAAGTTTCACTGTATGATGAATCAGTGATCCAGCAGAGGTTTAAAAAAAAAAATTTAATATAGCTTGGCCTTGCACTCGGATCATCTATGAGTTCTACTGATACTTGCAGATGCTCAGAGGGACTGAAAAAAGAAGGGTTCTCTGGTCAAAACTATTTCAGAAATGCAGTACTTATCAGAGCCTTTTAAATGCAGGTAGGTTTTGTACTTCTCTAAGAAGGGGAGAGAATAGTAGTATTTTCCAAACTTAAATCATGACCACTTATCACCCTCTTTTTTATTTTGTATTTTATGGGAGAGCCTTAAATGGAACACAGAGGGTATAGATGAATTCTTTTTTCTCCAAACATATTACCACTTAGTGTCCACTTTTCCTTTTTTCTGCATGATCATTTTGTGGTACCAGGCTGCTTTGGAACATTTGCCAGAAAACTTGCTTTGCACACAGGAGTCTGTTGTGAGTCCCAGTTCACACAGTATTGTGAAGATGAGTCGTATGACACATTTTTCCCCTCTAATATATGTATATATGTTTTTTTTTAAATTTTTGTTAATGGAATGACTCGTCATCATCCAGTCCATAGCATCACTAAAGCATTTACAAACACTTTTCTCTATTTACAGGTATCAGAAAGCGCACCTTTCAGAAATAGCAAGCTAGTCTGTATTGCAGAGTATTCTAGAAGGAGCTGGTTTCGATAGCTTTACCACTGCACTTGCTCTGACTCTCTTCTTTAGTAATTAGATAATTACGTATAATTAGCACATTAATTATGTGCAGCAGCTGCAGTTGCGTGTGTGTGCGTACACCGCTCGGAAGCAGCTTGTGAGTTCACTATGAGACGTGGAAAGGCTTTCTCCTTGGCGCGCTTTCACTAGTTTCTCCCATGTGTGGAGGTGAGGAGCGGTGCGGTGAACTAAAGAGTAACAAGGCTGGAATGGCGCTAACCTACTCACAGCTGCCCTTCTGGGGCTCTTGGCACTGCTGAGACCATCCTTATCAGGGAGCATGTGCGCCAGGGTACTGCCCGGGGGCCAGAGCATCAGGGCGGTCTGCACTGAGTGTTGGCAAAAGGCTTGTTATATATCATTAAATAGAACGAGTGGTTGGAAGAGCAGCAGGTACAGGATGATTTCCTTGCTAAATAAAAATACGGGCACAGAAAATGGATTTACATAAATAATATTTCTCTAAGTTTGCTGCCTGCCTCGCCTCCCTTTTCTCGATTAATATTGATGAGATACTGATTTCATGGCACTCACTGGGCTGGTCCTGGAAATATAGCACACGACAAGATGGCCATCGTCTGTGTTTGGGGACTTAGAGACAATTCAGTCACTTAAAAAAAAATATGTTCGTATAGTTGACCACTTCCTGAAATGAACTTGCCACTTTTATAATTAGAAAGAAAACAGCTCAATTTGTGTGGGAAATTTAAGATGCTATAATTTCATTAAAAGCATAAGGCTAGGTACATAGTAGGAGCTCAATAAACACTTACTGAATTAAATGTAATTATGTTTGCATTTGAAAGCAATACTGACATTAAACACCAGCTCTTTGTATATCTGGAACTGTATCTATATCTGTGTGTCTTGATGATTTATTTGGCCTATCGTTCGTTTCCCTGGAAGTACCCCAGGGAGGGACGGCCTGTGTACTTCCCCCAAACACCTCTGTGGACACCACGCAGGCTCCATCTATGCATCTCTGGCCAGACCCCCCCCCCCCCCCCCGTGCGCAGGCGAGACGGTGGTGTCTCCCCCGCCTCCCCACCCATCTCCCTGTACCACCCCCCTGCGCACCCGCTGGGCCCCTCCGTGCCACGCCAAGCCTGTGTGCTCAGCTCTGCGGCAGCGGAGTCTTCTGTCAAGGTGGGTTTTTAGAGAGCAGACTGTCCTCTTCAGGGAAGCCAGCACATTCACTTTAGGGGAAAAAAAAAGGAAGGAGGGAAGAAAGAAAAAGTAAAAAGAAATAAAACTCCAATATTGGCGTCCCAGCAAAATAAAAAGATGGTGAACCATCTTTGGCCGGCAGGAAATTCAGGAAAGTTTTGCTCTTACAGGTTTCTCTTTCCGCCTCTCTCTCCTCTTTCTTCTCCCCTCCACCTTCCTCCCTCTTTTCTTGCTGGCCCTTTTTATTAATTTTTTTTTTAAATTAAATGATACCATGTGCTCACCACAGTCAATGACACCATGCAAATGAATAGCAAGAAGTAAAATGCATGATATTCCCCTTTCTTCCTGCAGTCCCCAAGATGTCCCCGCAGCCCACTGACCATGGCTGACAGCCCACCAAGAGCCCCTGACCCCTTTCTCTAAGCTCTTCCGTCCTTAAAGGGACATCTGTGGCAAGTGTAGGGAAGGTTTTCTGTTTGCCTTCACAAGAATGCTTCCCTGTTTATGCACCACACACTGCTCCTTGCTTATCTCCCTGACCAGTACATCACGGACGTCCCTCCAGGTCAGTAGATAAAGAGCTAACTCATTCTTCTAATAGCTGCATAATATTCCATGGCGTCGATTTTCCATGATTTATTGCAATTGGACTTCCATCTACTTTGCATTCTCCTGTTCATAGCTTTCTGGACATTTGGAAGTATTTTAGAAAATTGACATCATCTCTGTAAATGTACACACTCAAATTCCCTCTAGAATGTCTGGATATGGAGACCGTCCTGCACGCTTGGCTTGTATGTGCACTTGTGTTCCCCAAACATCCTTTTCTGTTGTGTTGTCTCTACGTGTCACCTCCATAGATTCCTCCGTGCCCTTCCTCCATGCCTGCAGAATAGATATTTTTTGCACAGGCTAAAGTCCAGCCGAAAGAGTCCTTATTTAGCATAATTTAAACATGAGGGTTTTCTAATGCTACTTCCATTTAAATAATTCAGAAATCTGTTGCAAGGTGTCTGAATGCTCTGGGAAGAGAGCTGTTAATGGATACATCATCGAGGCTGAAGACAAACTGTGTTCTTCTGTCTGCAGTTGAGAAGTATAAGGAAAAGATCAAGATTAACATTGTCAGGATTGGTGTTATGTCATCGGAGTTACCTGCTGGCTCCTTTACGGAGGCATGGGTCTGATTTCGGAGAAATTATTTTCACCCCTCTTTAGGAATGGTTTTTGAGTGGTTTTAATTTTAATTGCATTATTTGTTTGCGTTATGTATTGTTAAAAGTTTTATGAAAAAGTCCTACGTACGTTTCTTATTTATGAAATCAGGGCAACCATCCTTCATATCTGAAGCATAGATCTCAGAATATTAAAATCTTGGACTGCATTTACAGCAGCATGAATGATTCTTCTGAAATTGACATATCAAGGGGCTTCTCATCTATTATTAAATTACCTTTTCCTCAAACAAAATATTTATCACATGTAACTTGATACCCAAATTCCTTTACTTGCTCAACTAGAAGCTATGATACACACACACACACACACACACACACACACACACACACCTACCTTTATTCTTATATTCTTGGTTTCCTACTGTATTTTAACATTTTAAGCATCCACAGAAAAGTAATGGAATGAGCAATAGAAAATCGCCAGAATTGAAATTATTTCCAGCTATGTTTAAATATGAATGTCTTGTTCGACTCTTAGCATATGTATTTATGGCTGTGTGATATCATTATGTCATGGTAATGAATGTCTGCTGAATTATGTGGGATTCAACGGGGGATACAAATGGATTTGAATTCTGTAACTGTCATGCTGTGGTCCAAAGAGGATGGAAACTGAAATAGCCCCCTGCATTAACACATCTGTCAAGCGTCCTCAGCGCTCCGTGTGATTCTTGTCTGTTGGAAGTGGAGGTGGTGTGGCTGGAGACGCCTTTGCACTGGGTCTGTGTTGTAACAGGTGTTAAAAGGCAAACCCAAGTCATGTTATGGTTTGCTTAATTTGCTTGGGGTTTGCTTTACTTTGGATTAAGAACAATGTTGTGTAACTTTTTTTTTTTCACTTCTCGTTCTGAGTGCCTAACTTTAAATGAAGTGAACTAGGATACCTTATTATTTAGTCTTAACTTTATTAGTGAGTGAGAGCGTATTATGTGCGGAGCACGGAGACGCGGCGAAAAGAGAAGGAAGGGTCTGGAGTTTGAATCCTGGTGCCTTCCTTACTAGCTGTGTGCCCTTGAGCCAGGTAATTAGATTTCCCTCAAGTTGCCTGGGAATGGAAAATAATACATATTTTCCAATATTCTTGTAAGATTCACATGTAATATAGATACAGGGTCTAGCAAGTGCCCGTTACATAGGAGCTTAATATGTGATTAGTTGGCAGTGCTGTTTTTGCCGTCGTTACTAGGATTTGTGTTATCTCTATATAAAACACAGTTCCTTTGGAGCAATTTTTCCATTTTTACACAGTGGAAATATCATTTTAGTATTAGCGACACATGTTTACTGAGCCTCTAGATTTCATTTATCTAAGAAATGTTTATTGAATGCCCACTGTGTGCCAGGCACCACTTCAAGCCCCTTGGGGAATAGTAGCCAGCTTCAGCTGGCAAGTCCCATCTTGGCGGGGGCACTTTGTAGAGGAGTGGAGACAGATCCGCACTGGCCCAGGAGAAGGATTCTTGTCAAAGGATGAGCTTGTCCCCGCTTTCAGAGAGGTGCCCGGCTTGAGAGCTCCACAGGGCTTCGGCTTCAGGGCAAGCCTGCCCTTAGCAGGGTTGGGGGGGGGGTGGTTCCCCAGCTTCACTGCTAACAGTAGATCCTTCTGCCCTCATCTTTGCCCTGTGATTCCTGCCTTGGTCCTTCCATGGTGTGGCAAGAGGTGGCTTCTGCAGTTCAGAGCATCAGATGGCAACGCGATCACTGTTTGCTGTGTGAGTTTCTCACCACTCAGCCAACAGGTTAAGTCTGATTTTTCTCTCGTTGTCTTTCTACTTAAATCTCATCAGTTAGGGGCACCTGGGTGGCTCAGTGGGTTAAGGCTCTGCCTTCAGCTCAGGTCATGATCTCAGCGTCCTGGGATCTAGTCCCACATTGGGCTCTCTGCTCTGCAGGGAGCCTGCTTCCTCCTCTCTCTCTCTCTGCCTGCCTCTGTCTACTGTGATCTCTCTGTGTCAAATAAATAAAATCTTAAAAAAAAAAAAACTCATCAGTTAGATTATAGCTATGATTGTTGTCTTTGATGCAGGGCTGCCCTCTCTGCTTATTAGCTGTGTGGCTCTTGTGCCTCCATTGTCTCATCTATATAATGGGGATCACATTGTAACTGACCTCACCAAATTATAAGGATTACAAGGTTTAAGCATTAAAAAGCTTCTACAACTCTAGGGTGTCGTGAGGTCTACATGACTCTGTTATAGCTCTTTCTTATTTTTGGTAGTTAAGTGCCTTGTTCTGCCAATATTCAACCTCAGATTAGTCATTTTTATCATTTTTTGCCTTTACTCCACTCTGTCATTCCCCTCACCACCAAACCCTGTGCTAGGTAAGGCAAAACACATTAACCATCTCATATACGTCTTCCAGATTTTTAATCTCATATTTTATCTGTATCCTACATATGGATATATACACATATATATACACATGGGTGCATATTTGAGGTTTTTTGAGATATCATCTTTTTGGTGGTTTTGCTTGATGACACATGGACTCCTTCTTTGTGTGCTGTTCTGTATCCTTTTCTCATCCAGCTATAGTATGGTATTCCATGATGCAGACATACTATCACTCATGTAGTCCTTCCCCATATTGAATGTATTAAAGGACATTCATTTGGATTCCAAAGGTTTCTGCCGGCACTCCTGCCTGGCCTCAGATAGGGAGACAATAAACATCTTTGTTCATATGTCAGACTGATGCTTTTATTTCTGTGGTATGGATTCCCAGGTGTGGGATTCCTGGGCCAGACTCTACATTTGTAAAATGGATTTTTATCAATCTAATGGATTGTGCTGAAGAGAGCCAAAATCTTGATAGAAACAGTCAACTTAGAGCAAATTTTTTAGATGTAAAAGTGGATGGTAATTAAGAGAACACACATTAAAAAGAGTCATTTGACCAGCATATCACAGTATTAATTGATTTTAATGTCTGGAAGACTTTTGATTCCCATATTTGAGGATGAAGAAGCAGGTAGAAACCCCACCGGTTATGTATACATATTTGCAAGTGGTATTAGAACGTGGCTAGCTTACCTTTACTCATATTTTTGCAGAACAGAAATTTTTCATGGAGGGAACTGGTTGGTGATGTGTAGGAGAGGCAGAGCTCTTTAACAAGGCACAACTCAAGTTCACGTTCTGGCACTATCTATGGGCTGAGTAAAATGGGGCAAATCACTAAGTGTTTAGACCTTTAAAAAAAAAATGGGCTGGGTTCTGCTTGTACCACAGGGTTGTCATGCAGGTTAGTAAATTAAATGTGTTAATATATATAACACAAATTCTGTATAAATATTAACCCAAAGAATGGGAGTCCTCATACTTGTTTTCAGATTATTTTGGTGGTGTTTAAGTGTTTTTGTTTTTGTTTTTTCTTTGCTGGTTTTAAAGAGTTCTCAAAGTTTTAGGTAGTATTTAGTCAATGCTTTAAGGAAAAGAACCCCACTTTTTAAAATATACTAAACCCACCTGAAAATGCAATTTACCCTGGATTCTACATCTATGAATAGTGGTGTGTGTGTGTGTGTGTGTTGTTTGTAGGGTATGTGGATATTTATGTTTTATTGATTTGTATATAATTTTAGTATTGGGGAGGGAAAAGCAAGCATATGAGACTCATCACAAATTCTGCAAACTTCCCAGAACCTGAGGTGCGGAAAGGTTAAGTCCTTTGCCACGGAGTAGCCTTGTAAGGAGTAGCGGGCTGGCTATGAACCAGTGGCTGTGCGTGTCTGAAGCCCGCGTTCTTTCCACGCAGACGAGACCTCAGAGGAGAAGGGAAGAGAGAAGTCCTTTTTCAATATTCAGCAGTTGGTCTGAGATTCAGTCAGGCTTGGCATGCTTTCTTTGGTAAAGGAAGTAGATTCGCGAGACCTAGAAGGAGTTGATAAATGAGGGTTAGAACTCCAGCAACCAAAGTCTGGTTTAATCAAGACCTCATTCTGGTTAATTAAAGGTTCGCTCTGTGTTACAGAAAAACAAAACACTTACACCTCGAGGGTATCTTAGACCTAGATTCTTGCCACCTGTCCCCCCCATTCACATTTCTAGAAGTTTACTTCTCTGTGTGGAATGGCAATAACTCATCCACCCCCTGAGCTCTGCCTGCAATCTCTTCTTCTCCTCCGATGTCACTCCTCTTTGCCTTCTTCAGAAGCTATTATATGACCTCCAGATCTCTCTTTGACTCCCTGTATTACCATTAGAAGACATCTACACTGGGAAATCGCTCAGTTCCTGTTTTTGATTAATATTTTATCAGCCGCAAGAGGAAATGGTATTCTATAGCAACACTAATAAGTAATTGAGCAGATGAGATGCTCCTGCTCGCTTTGGTAAAAATACAGGCAAGGTTACAAGTGAAGAGCTCAGGATGATAAAGTCAGGTGTCTGAATCGAATATCTGATAGGGTTAAAATCAAACACTGGCATGAGCAGAAATCAAGCATAGCATCCCGTTTTGAGCAGTGGCTTGCCGATCTGTATTAATTGACTACAGCAGTAATAATGCTAATAATAATAATGCTAATAATAATAATTACTGCCCACATTGAAGCCACCTATCTAAACCACACGGCCTCTGAATTGCTCATGTTTGTAGTATTTAATATGTGCTACCATGTATAAGTTCAAGGTTATTAAATGGGCAGCTGTAGACTGCATACACTGTAGCAGCCAGCAAACACTGCGAATTCCACTCAACCCCTGTATTCAGAGGGCTCTATGAGAGAGGAAGTAGCGTAGCCATCAGTAATAATACCATCCGGTAATTACCGAATCATAAATGTTTGAGGAGCTGAAGGTCACAGCTTAGTAGCAACTCTTGTCTGCCCTTGTGCATTTTAAGCACTTGTATTCTATATCCTGGTGGTGATATTTTAATTCCCACAGGACAGTCTGAATGGAGGGGGGGGAAAAGGGGGTTATTCTTGCATAATTATTTTTCTTCATCATGGGTGAAAAAGCTTTTTGTTTTTCATAATGTGGTGGCCTTCAGTCAATGGAAATAATTTTGGCACATCATAGTCGGTCTTCCTTGTCGAGATAATCCTCCATACATGTTGTCCAGTGTGGGGTATCTGCTTTATGAGAACCTGACCCTGGGGTACCCGGAAGCAGCTGCGTGTACACCCCCTGCAGGAGGCCAGGCTCTAGGCCGAGTCCCGGAACACAGCCAGGAGCCCGAGCTCTAGGGTAGGACAGTGCAGGTAAGAACACAGCCCCGCTTTAAGAAATACCAGTGGAATTTCTTTTTTTTTTTTTTTTTCTTTCCTTGAGTGTTTTATTAACATTTGCTACCGTCCTCAAGCACAATTCACTTAGGTTTGTATTTTTTGTGTTTCACACGGGAACTTTCATTAAATTGTGGCAGTTCCAATTTGTGTGGTTATCAAGTCAACATCAAATAATGTGAACCATGTTTTAGCCTGTAAACCTCACTTTGTAAATCTCAAATGCATTTGAGTTGATTCCCTTCTTTGTGCTTCCTTCTTTTTATAAAGTTACCCTTTTTTATTGCTCAGGTGCTGTTATTGTTGGTTTTTAAGGGAAATTGTCATAATACACTTGCCATGGGAACTAGATGTTATGGACAATGCAGCTGTCTTCGATGCTCTTTTTTTGTTGTCGTTTAAAATTATTTTCCACCAGACACTTCCTTCTCAATCTCTCTTCATTATAACCCAACTTAATTACTAAAATTCAATTGATTCTACTTTTCTCTTAACTAATGGATTATTAACATTTGAATAAATAGTATTTAACGTGTTAATAGAGGTTAAAATACGTGGATTATTTAATTTCTTTTGGCAATACATATTTTTTTAGAAAGCCAAACAGAAAATATTTGCCTGCAAGAAATAGTTCTTGTGGTTCTTATTTTATAGTCCAAATTGAACAGCAAAAGTCTTTGCAGCCTTCAGTGCATTTTATAGGGGGCATTGATAAAAGGCCAACTTATTCTCTCTCTCTCTCTTTTTAAAAAAGATTTATTTATCTAATTTAGGGGGGAGGGGCAGAGAGAGAGAGAGACAGAGAGAGACAGAGACAGAGAGAGGTCTTTAAGCAGACTCCCTGCTGAGCCCAGAGCCCCGTGGGGGTCTTGATTCCACGACTTTAAGGTCATCACTTGAGCTGAAATGAACAGTTGGGTGCTTAATCGATTGAGCCACCCATATTTTCTCTCTTTTTAAGCAATCTTCTCCACCCCTGGGACCCAAGAGGGAGTGAGGGCTGTGGTGTGCGGAGAGAACTTTCCGCTGCCAGGACGGAGCCTGTCACCGGCAGCAGAGGCTGCGTCTTAGAGCTCCTTCCTCTGCTTCTCTCCCAGTTTGTCCCCGGTTGTGTTGACTCTGACTCAGGGTGTCCGGGCCTGAAAATGGCCAGAGTTTTCGGGAAAATGAGCACTGCTTTAAGGAAAGGGTCTGAGGAAGAAAACACAGTTCTTTCCCTTCCAAATGGAGATATAAAAATCACATAAGCAGGATTTAGCATTTGATTGGAACATTATATTTTATGGTCGTAAAACACATGTATCATCTCATCTGCCTCTGATATCCAGGAAACGGTTCTGACTTTTGTGATTTTGATGAAAGACTTCCCACAACAGTATTTTGGTGCATCCATGGCCTGGGCATTCACATGTTCTTCTGGGGCTACGCTGGAACAGAGGAGTGGGACCAGAGCACCAATCCTGGAAGGTGGTGGGGGTGCGGGGAGAGAGAAGCGGAGCAAGAGCTCGGTGAGGGGCCAAGGAGGGCTCCTGCTCATTGCTTCAGGCCCCTGCTGATGTGATGGCCTTGAGGGTGCTGGTGGTTCTGGATCCTTCCACCAGGAAGCATGGTCACACCGAGCCATCTTTCCCAGACTGTTGTGAACAGGACAGCAGTACAGGAGCTCTGATGCAAGTGACGCATTGAAACAGGAAGGGTCCCACCAAGACTATTTAATACGCCAAACACAGTGCAGAGTGAAAACGTGAGCATCCTGCAAGGGGCAGGGAAGTTAATCCCCTTTCCGTGGGCCCACCACTCTAATCTTGGGAGGGACAGGTGTCCCCCAAACAGTCACAGCCTCCATTGTGGGACATATTTAGGACCTGGATTAGGGTGGACAAGAGTCTGTTTCTCCTTCACCAGCTCAGTTCACTGAATGCGTCCTTTGCATTCGTTTTGTGTCGCCTAGACTGAGCAGTTGTTCCTGTGTTTATGCGTACATGTCTGTCCCACTGTCCACCTGTCAGCATGCGGGGCATTTAAAAAATACAGTAGTACATTGGATCTTTGTGATAACCGGTGCAGGCAGGTTCTCCATCAGGGTGGGTTTGCTTGCCAGAGGACATTTGGCAATGTGTAGAGACACTTGTGGTTGTTGCTTGGGGCTGGGGGCGCTGGAGGGAAGGTGCCCCGGGGCAGCCAGTGGGTGGAGGCCAGGCTGTGGTTGAACTTGCTACACGTCCCAGGGCCGCCCCACCACAACATGCCAGCAGAGCCAAGGCTGAGAAACTCCTCTGTGTCCCCCTGCATCACCCTGCGAAAGAGTCAAGCTGGTTATGTCCTGGGACGTGTGACTGGGAGAGGTGGAGATGTTAACGCACCCCACTGCCATTTTAACCTTGTTTACCAGGCGCAATTAGCAAAGAATTAACAGCAGAAGATTGCTCTCGCTGATGCCTACCTAGAAAGCACTCTTATTCAAGGTGCTAATTAGAGTATTTTGTTGCCAGTAAAAACAAGAGTCAGATTTCATGATTGATTCATGATCATTTTAAAATTAATGCTGCTATTATCATACAAAGTAGTGGTGAGTGGAGGTAAGAGAGTTTTTGCTTTGGGATACTAAGTCAACATTACAGTAAACACACCGCAAACCCATTTATCTCAGGCTTAATGCTTTGTTGTTTCTTCTAAGCACTTCTTTGGTGCCTTTGGGCTTTTTAACATTCTTTGGCAGTTGTAATTTATTAATTGATTTTTAAATTTGGCTTGTGAAAATGAACTTTAGTTAGTGGTTTGAGGAGAATGGAAAGGCCTGCCGGTGTTTCAGTGGCCGGTTCTCCGCATTCAGCGTTAGGGAGCAGGAGAAGCCCGACGCCCCGGGGACGGGATGGAGGCTGCGACTCCCAGCGTCCTTCTGTCATGGGCATGGAGTCAGCTGCTCAGGAAGGGCCTTTCCATTATCTGAGTTCTAATAAAAGTCAGTGACACGAAGTGGGCCCTCTTCAAACACGCGCTAACATAGCCTCATAGAGGAGAGCGCTCCTATTAGACTATGTGGCTGGGGTTTTAGGTATATTTTGGTTTGGTTTGGTTTTATATAATGTTTGCTTGGTTTTTCTTGTTGTCGTTTGACTTTTGTTGTTGTTGCTGTGTTACAGCAGTGTGCTGACATCTTCCCAGCACGGTTTTAAGTATATACTGTAAAATACTTGGGATCATAAAGGCCATCAGTTATTCTTAAATATAGTTCTGTGACCCCAGGGCATATGTCGAAGCAACACCAACATGAGATGCTAACCGCAGCTTTAGGAATCTCACTCTCTTAAGAGTTTTGGGACTGTTCCCATGTTGTTATCGGAATTTCTTCCCCCTGTGAGATTCAGCCTGATGAGCTCCGCGTCCTGCTGCTGAAACAGATAGAGATAATCATCATTTTAATAGTGTTGAATGCTTATAATATGCTAGTAGCTGTGCTAACCATTTTGGAGCACACTATCTCATTTAATCTGCACACCTCTTCTAGGTAGGTGATGCTCAGTTTGGCAGGTAGGGAAACAGGCCCAGAGAAATGTCACTCACAATCCACTTTTGGAACTGCAGTTCCAAGCCAGCGCGCAGTCTTAATCCCCTCACAATTAATGGTCCCCATTTCATTAACGCTGATTGCATTTCAATTTGGCGTGGTTCTTTGGAGTTGTTTATATCTTATGAGTCTTGGCATATGTTTGGTGGAGAAACTTCCTAGATTATCACAATGCTGTTAGCCAGAAATTAGGCAAAGTAAAACAAAGATCTCAATTTGGCTTCCCAGCCTAAATGTAAACTTGGACATTCAGCAATTCCGGGAATTTGCCTTGAGGGACAGCAAAAGCCAGGACAGCATTATCACTCTGCAAGATGGATAATTTCATGGGTGTTTTCATTTTGTTTTTCTTTACGATGAGAAGGAAGGGAGGGAAGCCCTTTTGTAGACCTCCCTTAGGTCACGATAGTTCCATTGTTTAAATTCTACAGCCTGTTTGTTTAAAACAATTGTACAATAAAAATGTGATTATTAATATTACTGTCTTATCTGATGCATCATTATCTTACCCCAAGAATTATTGTTTCTCTTTTGCTACCAGTTCTTTGAATTTTTTTCCCAAATGGATGAAGTTGGATAATCAGAGACAAATTGCTTAAGCCTGCCAATTAAAGTAACTTTGTCAGTCTCTTATTGTGCAGACCTCTCTGCTCTGATTAACTCTCCTGGCAAAATCAACTAATGGATTTCAGTTTAGATTTCCACAAATAGGTAGGTGTTGCTTTGGACAAAATTACCAGCAGAATATATGTGAATGTTTAGTAGGTGATTGCAAAATGACATTGTATAGCTCTTCAGATCCCTGATGTTACTGCTGTGCATTTTTGTGTTTTCAAAACATTGTCTTTTCCGCAAGCAAACGAAGCCTGATGGAAATAATGTATTGATGTATCAGCCGCTCAGTCCCCACATCAACCGTGGAAAGAACATTTTACAGAAGTTACCCCAGATAACAGTAGACCAGATCTGTGTTAGTGGTCAGTCAAGGAGTGCTAGAATTTTTCTGTGACTAAACCTATCCAGAGAAGTTTCTTAAGGTTATTTAGTTGGAGAAGAAAGTGTTGTGAAGTGTGGTGCCCAGCACAGTATTATAAATGGTGGGTGTACACAGTAAACATTGAAGATATGCTTGCAAATGCGACCAAATGAATACATGCTAATCAAAAGATTACTTAAAAGTACAGAGAGTATCAGTCAGAATCCTCGCCCACCCACCCCCCTTTCCTTGGACTCTGGCAGTGTCTGTTAAACTTGGATGTAAATCAGGGTCATAGTCCTGTAGAGGTGCTTGTTAGAGATGCAGATTTCTCCATTCTACTCGGGATCTTTTGAGTCAAAATCTCTGGGGTTGGGACTTAACAGGCTACTTTTCCAGATCTCCCAGGTGATTCTGAGGCCTTGCTGAGTTTGGGAGGAACTGCTCTCTGAAATAAAACTTGGGAAAACCAGAGGTATTCCATGTAGACGGCTCCATGAAGAAATGGGTGGGCATTCAGTACAAGTGCATATCCTGGCTCGGCCTGTTTCATTTTCTTGAGAGGATATTTATTGTCCCTCTCTTTATTTGATTGCCAAATGCTCATGAGTCCTGCCCGCAACAGATTATCCTCACCAGCAGTTCTTGCCAGGGGTTTTAACTTCAGGTCCCTGCTCTCCGACTTTGATCAGATATTTGCTTTACGCAACAGAGAAGCCACCCGTTTCTTTTTGTATCCTCAAATTTATCTTCAGAACAGACACATCACCAGGATGCAGAAGCCCCGAGCCACATGGTTTGGACTCAGAACTGGTTGTCATTATTCCGTCTACACTGCATGGAGAACGAGCGGGGCGAGGGAGTCATGTCAGGGCCGCCTTTTCTCTGGCAGCCTGTTGGCTTCTTGGGGTTGATGAGCACACGTTCCTGGGCTATGGGTGAGGCTCTTCTGGACCAGGTGACCCTAGTGACTGGGAGCTGGAAGCCAGTGACCCAGCATTTGGCCCTCACCCCCTTTTGAAAGAGGGCTCTGTCCTCATCATGCACATTGGTAACTGGGATTCCAAATGAATCAGTAGCCCAGCAATTGCATTTTCTTACAGATTTTCCAAAGTGAGCTTGAGTGTTTGAAAGAGTTCTGGTGGGAGAGACTGCAAGGTGTAATCATGGGTCCTTCTGAATGACAGAACTGCGGTTCTTCTACTGCTTGGAAGTTGTCCTCTGTCCGTATTTTCCTCAGACCTAACGCCACCTCATCCTTGGGTCTCAGCTTACACGTTATTCCTCCAAAAAGGCTTCCCTGGTCTTGGAGGACTAAGTTGGGTGCTTATCCTGAATGTTCCTGCAGAAGTTTCTAAATCCCCATTGCTCTTAGCACGTCTGATCATCATGTTTGTCTACATGTCTGTCTTCTCCAGGAGCCCATGAGAGGAGGTGTGCTTTGGACTCCCAGTCTAAGGTCAAATACAAAATAATAACCCTGTAAGTGTTTGCCAAAATTAAGAGGTGAATGCCGAAGAGAGTTCTTAGAAAGATGGATGTAAGCCAGTGTTATAATTCAAGTCATACTGGGAAAATTAATATTAGAATCGTTGAATCCCTGAGTTAGAAAGAAATTTAGAATTATCTGGCTGTTTTTTATCTGCAGTGTGGATATCCTAGAGGTACTGGCTGTTTACTGTTGGCAAGAGGGTTCTTCTCTCTGAGACTCCTCCAGTATCAAAAATGAAAAATCCTCAGGAGTAAGTCAACCACTCAGAACAAATGGGCTCGCACAGCACCTGGCACAATCTAGGTGCTCAATAAAGGCTAGCTGGTCTTTCTTATTGTAAACCTGGCTTGTGTTTTTTAAATCCTGACAGCTTGTTGACACAGCCAACTGAAAGCCATCAAGAGGGACGCCTGGGTGGCTCGGTTGAGCAGCTGCCTTCGGCTCAGGTCATGATCCCAGTGTCCTGGGATCGAGTCCCGCAAGGCTCCTTGCTTGGCGGGGAGCCTGCTTCTCCCTCTGCCTCTGCCTGCCATTCTGTCTGCCTGTGGTTGCTCTCTCTCCCTCTCTCTCTGACAAATAAATAAAAAATCTTTAAAAAAAAAAAAAAAAAAAAGAAAGCCATCAAGAGACTCATGGTGAAAGGCAATGATTATAATTCTCAGGAAATCCAATTTTGACGTAGATGTCCAACAACATCTAATTTCTACCATTTAAAAAAAAAAAAAAACCCACGATTTTGAAAATGAGGGTTTTGGCATGACTGGACCCAAGGGTGGAAGAGCACATGACCAAAGCCCCCTCCCCCCCCCAAAAGGCATCCTGGAACCTTAGGAGGAAGTGCAACCACTTCCACTACATGGACGCTGGTTATCTCTACCCTTTGGTCTACATAGTAATTAACTCAGGTGTGCCTGGGTAGCTCAGTTGGTTAAGCGTCCCACTCTTGATCTGGGCTTAGGTCATGATCTCAGGGTCATGAGTTCGAGCCCCATGTCAAGCCCCTACTCTGCAGTGAATCTGCATGATATTCTCTCTCTCCATTTCCCTCTGCCCCTTCCCCTTCTCACATACTCTCTAAATAAATAAATAAATAAATAAATAAATAAAATCTAAAAGATAAACAATGATTATCTCAAAATCATGTGTTTGGGAGAATGCCCTACAATGGTGTTTTATGCTGTGACCGTAGACAGACACTCGCAGGTTCCTGTCGACTAGGAGAAGTTGCAAAGCTCATTTACATCTCATTCCCTCTCTGCCTGCATTGAGAGCTTGTCCCCGGGCAGAGGCTGCCGACGACAGGGTCTGCTCAGGGAGATAACATCACCTGCTAATTCTGCCTTTGCCGTCCGGGTCTGGGTGATCAGTGTTGGGGACCACGTCTGGACCAGGTCCCCCATGGCCCCTTCCTGAGTCCAAGAGATGGATGATACGGGGAATCACTACCTGCTCTATCTTTCTTCGTCTCCTTCTACGGCTCCAACTGCTCACTTGTATTGTTCAGAAGCTAACTGTAGGACTCCATCTGTCTCCAAAGAGGAGTCAGGACGGAAATGCAGTGCGCAAAGTGTGCAGGGGCTCTTTCGTGCTTAGCTGCCCTCACCGCGCCTCGAAACCCAGAGCGTGAGGACGCCTTAACAGGCCCTCAGAAATGAGACTTCATTTGGGTCTGATGCCACAGACGTTTGAATCACTTTTGCAGAGAAGGCCTACCCTGTTGGCATCTGCTGATTGTTGCTCAGTAAAGAAGGTTTGAAGTCATCTCTTCTGCCCTGAAATTGTTAAGCGCATGGACTCCATTACAGAGCCTTCGGCAGTTCTGACCTGCTGGTTCCTTCGGGAGCCATGGCAGCGAGAGAACCAGATCAGGCAGGGGCCGGAGAGAGTCCGTCTCTACCGCTTTCCAGTGATGTGACCTTGAGCAAGGAGTTCAGGCTTTCTAGGACTCCGTTTCCTTGGAGGTGGGGCTGATCCGGAGAGCGGGTCGGACAGTCCTGCAGGGAGAGGGACTCGCGCGCTGCCAGGTGAGCGCTCAGCATCCAGAGGGTGTTAGCTCTCTGTCCCCCGTGATGGCGGCAGTGGCAGTGGGAGCCCCCGAGAAGTCGCTCCAAGTTTAGAGCTAGCGCTTACCAAGTGCCTACCACCGTGCCTCGTATACACAAAGCACCCATTAATGCTGGCTAGCATTATCATCATGAAGTTTTAAACACAGTCTGCGTGACCTAAAATGTTGTTTTTAGAGAACGTTTTCTCCCAGGGTATATGCCGGCACTTGGAAATGTCGTTGGGTATAATTTGCACCACTCTCCCTTCTAACCCATCTAAATTACGTTTCTAGTGTACATGTCTTATCTGCCGTGGAACTGTGTGTTTTGCCCAGTGGTTGATTTCAGCCAGATGAGTTCATGATGACTGAATCCTTCCAGAGCAAGGGTTGTCCATTCCAAGGGATGGAGGCTGTCCCCGCGCGCCCATGTTACTGGCTGGTCGTGGAGGTCGTGGCCTTTTGTCATGTGAAGAATTGGCCTCCCAGCTGACCTTCGAATGCAGCTTTGCCCACTGGGCCGTGGGAGCACGGCCTGCTTCAGGCTTGCTCTGTTTCTCTTCCCTTCCAGGAGCGTCCCGCTAGCAATACACATAGCAGTGCAGACAGCGGCGGCCAACAGCACCCTTCGAGCTTTCTTAGTGCGACCCTGCCAGGCCAGCATTGTGCCTGCCTCATCTGCTGCAGCATGGCTCCCGAGGTCCATAACCAGGATGGGGAGGGGAGAAGAGAGGAGGGTGATGACAGATGATGAGGGAACGGAGGTGACTTGCCTCTAGCTCATGTGGATTATTTTTTCCCTGAATTTCCATGTCTACATAGTCTGGCTAGAGCGCTCAGTGTAACAACAGGAGCCTTTTATTGACCATTTGCTAGGTACTGGGTCCAGGCCAGGTCTTTTAAATATCAGTGCCTATACCCATCTTCGCTCCCTCCCTTCTCTCCTTCCCTCCACTCTTCCAGCCTTCTGGCATTCCATCCAACTGTCTGTCCATCCCTGCATTCAAAGTATGTCTATGTATCCATCTACTAGTTAACTTAATCCTTAATTCCCAAACACCCTGATGATGAACGATGTACTTCTCCAGGAGGCTGGATGAAGGTTTAGAGGCTGTAACCGACCTAGGATGCGGCCGGCTTTCTCATGGACTGTAGGTGCTGAGCCCACGACTGCCGGACCTGCTGCCTTTCAGCTCCGCACACTGGAGTGGCTGTTTTCACCCTCCTCGTCTC
The DNA here is from genome assembly GCF_002288905.1 of Enhydra lutris kenyoni. Classification (NCBI taxonomy): domain Eukaryota; kingdom Metazoa; phylum Chordata; class Mammalia; order Carnivora; family Mustelidae; genus Enhydra; species Enhydra lutris. The sequence goes on from NW_019154114.1 coordinate 13,702,699, forward strand.
CCTCGTGTGACCCACCTGTTTTTTGGCTGACGGCAAAACAGGTCACTTGCAACTGGGAAAAAGCATGCACCTTAAAACCCATACTCGTACACAAGCCAGGGCGGGGAGTTGAGTTATGCTGCGGTTACAGCTGTTTGGGAACTGGGATCGGAATCTGGGTCCCCATCGCCACCATGCACGAGGGGGCGAGGGGGCGAGGGGCACTCCAGATGGAGCAGGGGCGAGGCTGCATTCAGGCACAGCCACAGTTTCCTGTGAGTTTGGAGGGAGGGTGAGACTCCTCCGCCACGGGGGCAGCGCTCCAAAATGGAAAGCGCTTGGCCTCAGCCTTCTGAGAAAGATTGTGCGAGCCGTGGGTCAGGGCGTTCTTTCCCATTACAACAGCCCCGCTATCTCTCCGGAGCCTGCTGACAATCAGTAAATGAAATTCACCTTTCCCCCAGTTCCTGAAAACTGAGAGATGAGGGTTGACTTACAGGGCACATCATGAACACCGTCTTATTGGAACCTGGAATCTCAAGCTGTACAGATGGGGCCCATTATTTTATTTGGGAGAACGAATTTAAGTTTGGCAGTTACCTGGAAGAAAATTAAGTTGCTGATTGCAAGCCCAATTCTCTGGTCTTCTGAAGAAGATAGATTGTAATCTTTAATTAATCTATCACTCACCCACACAGACACGCACACACAAAGGCGGGCGTGGGGTTGGGGGACCGTTCCTGTCACATCTGTTTCGGTCAGCAGGGGCTGTGCTGGGGATCCCGGATGGCGACACTGGGGCGCTGCTCCCCCGGCACGCAGAGTGTTTGCTTGTGCTTGGTGTTTGATAGTCCCAGCGAGTCTTAACCCGGAGTGCAGTGTGCACGTGGAAGTGTGTGCGCTGTGGCCACCGGCTGGCCCATGGTAATGAAGATGAAGTGACTCCGAGGGTGACCTTTCCTTGCCTTTGTCTGGAGCCAGCCTTTCTCTTTAACTGAACACCTTTCCAGCGCGCACGTTCTGAACTCTTGAACCGCTCATTCCCTTCCCCGAGCTTATTGCTCCAACCTCAGTTTATCATCATATACCTCCAAAGACTGTGTTTCCTGCGTTTGACGTCGAGATAGAATTTTTCATAACCCTTTACTAGTCATAAATTTGATTGTTAAGGGACTGGGTTAATCTTATTTCTAATACCGGCATCTGATTCTGAAACCCTGATTTAGGAGCGTTTTTCTTTCTGCTCCCCTCCTCAAACACAGGGCGGAAAAGTATAAAATATATCACCTGATATTGGAGGATTGTTTATTTCTGTTCATTTTGTCCTGAATAGTACCTGAGAGATGCATTTGAAAACTTATCTTGTTTATATGTTTCTTCTGTTGCAATTTCTTCCATTACCTGGAATAGTCGCTTTGGACAGTCCGGGAAGCTGTGCCCTTTCACAGCTGTGGGGGGCGAATGGGGAAAGGAGCCCTGGTGAGGAGGCAATTAGGGGACCACAGAAGCATCTTGAGACAGGAACGATCATTTTGTGTTGTGAGACGTTTAAGGCTCTGGTACCGCTTGTGACTCATGTCCCCCTTTATCACTTAGCCACATCCTCTTGCAACGGTTCCACTGCTTTTCCTTGAGCTTCTCCGTGCGCGACGTAGGGCACATAGTAGGTGCTCTGTAAATACGTGCTGAACTGAACGGTGGCGTTCGGGTTTGTCGTTAGGCGCGCAGACACGATCTCTGTAGCTCTGTGACGCAGCGACTCATTCCTGAGCCTCGGTGAGCATTGTTCTGCGCCTGAGGGTTTTTTGTGAGGATTAATTGAAATACCTGGTAAAAATACCCAGTGCTCTGCCTCTCTGCGTGGCATGTGGTTGGGCACACTTGTCACAGAACCTATTGTAGTTCTAGAAAGAAAACTTAGAGCATTATTTAGGGAGAGGAGTTACAGTGGAATTTTAAAGAGTGTATTTCTCTTCCAGTAAGCAATTTTGCATTGATGAGAATTGAGCACAGAATAAATGCAAAATATTTAGTTAATTCTTGTTGGCAGAAGTAGGACTTCAGGACCGAAGACGTTATATTTCAGGGTGCACACAGGTGCATTATTTTAAATTTCTAAACTCTCCTCCATGGGAGGACAGATCCGCACATGTGATGTCTGTACAAATAGTACTGGCACTGGCTCCCTGGGAAATGAAATCTCTGCACTTCCACCAAAGCGTGTTTTCCCCCTAAAGAGAGGCAGCTGGTAATTACTAATGCTAATGTCGGGGTGAAGTGCCATAGATAATCTAACACAGGCGATGGCCCCCTGAGCATTTATTCTTGATGCTGGAATGTGTTCGTTTCCTTTATCTTGCTATTAATGCTTCTCTATTGAGCAGTTTGCTCTCGCTTCATAGATAGGATCAGATCCAATATAAATTTATAACAGCACACTACATTTAAACACGGGGAATTTCCTAGTTCCCAGTGTTTGTGGCTCCCACTTACAGCATACTGTGTGCATGGACGCATGTGCATGTGCACACACACACACACACACGCACACACTTTTGCTGCAACCCGCACACCAATCTCAGAAGTAGAATCAACCGTCCTGCTTTCTTTTTTCCACCAACACAGTTTCTCTGGCTTCTGCTCTGTGGTCACTGTCTGAGGGAGTGTTGCATTCATCCATTTAGGTACAGTAAGGGAAAAAAGGGAAAAAAGCAGTAACCACAGAATCCTGTGCGGGATTAACGTCCTGTGGCAAAGGGCAACAACAAAAACAGAATCTCGAACCCAAGGGTTTTTAAAACACCAGTAATTAAGAGTGCTTGTTTATTCCTGATGCCCATTCTTGGTTCTGAGCTCTGGTTCCAAACATCACGGTCATGTTGCTTGGACCCGGGTTCTCCCACATCGGTGTGGCGTGCGGTAGTCAGATGTGCTTGCCGCTGGTCAGTACCTCAGTCCGTGCTCATGGGTATCAATGGTGTTCATGAGATCCTCTGATTTGGGGTAAAAGAAGGAAATAAGTGGCTTTGGTTTTGACCCACAAACAAGACTGTTCGTTGTCTGCACGGCTGGAATGTATCTGTGTCCACGGGGAATGGAGTGTCTCCGTCCGCATTTGTGGAGTGTGGCTACACTCTGGACTTCCGACTGTTCTCCCCTTCTTGCAATGAGTTTCTGTGAGCTCCTCGGAGCTCCTACTTACTTTATTGAGAGGAGATCTGTGTGAGAATCATGTCCCCCACTAACACATAGTTGCTTACGGCAGGCTGAGTTAGGGGTAGTGATGAGTAGATACATTTAATTTAGACTTCCAGAGGCCTTTGAAAATATGCAGAGAACTCTACATATTTTGAGAACTTTAAGTGTGAAAAGCAGTTTACAAAACTGCACGTGCTGTATGTGTCTACTTCATTACATGCACACATGCATGGGCACACACTCAGAAGACTCTGAAAGAAACACATCGAGTTACCCGCCATGGGCCCGGCTTGGTAGGTGGAATCGAGTTATTCATGGGGAAGGTAATGAACTTTGTCAAACAGCTGTGGATTCAGATTCTGCCTCCACCACTAACTGGCTGAGAGATGGGACGTGGCATAAGTACGTTTGCACGGGTACAGCTCGAGGTCCTGATGGGTAATGTGACAAATGTGAGCGGCCTTGCCTCCCCATAACGTGAGTGGGTTCAGTACAGATCTAGGAGCTCAGAAAAGGCACAGTGTCTTACTTCTTACCATTTCTGCTTTTTCCATCCCTTCTTCTCTGATTTCTTTTGTGAAGAGAAATGGGTTGCTTTTGTAGTGTGAAAAACAAAAAGTAGTTAAAGGTTTTTTGTTTGTTTTGTTTTGTTTCAAAGAATTGGCCAAGGACTGGTAGGACTATTTTCATGGACTGGGCTCTTGCTTAGGGCCTCTCTGCACAGAGGATAGAAAATGCATGAATTAGGCAGACCCCAGCTATCCACCTGGATTTAATTTTCATGATTTTTCTCAGGGGATGCTTCCCAGGGAGAACTCCCACATTTCCTTTGGCACCAAACCTTTCAGGATGTGAAATGGCCGCTAGTGGGAATCCCCTAGGCCCGTGCCTCTCAGGCCGGCCTGCAATGATCGCGCCTAGGTGACCAGCCACGATGATGTGTTGGTGCCGTCTTCCAGCATGTGGGTCTGTGTAAGGAGGGTGCTCTCGACTTTGTATGAGGTGAAGGACTTTGTGTTCCTCAAGTTGGAAAACATACACTATCATGTCAAGTCTAAAATTAGAAGAAAAAGAGGGACTCTCCGAAGATGGCAGCATGGATGTTGCTGGAACTTTCAGTACTCTTGTTTCCTGGCTTGGCCTTGAGTATGGTCCCAGGTTGCCTGCCAGGTAGGGCTGGAAGCAAACCACAGTGCCGGCGGTGGTCAGGGAATAGACTGCGTGGTCTGAGGCAGGCTCAGAGGTGAATGCTTTCCCCGGAGTTGAACTTCACGAAGTGCCTGCTTCACAGGGCCCCGGGCAAGGCCTTGGATGCTCCAGAGAGCAAAGTTCCAGTTAACTGTGATTTTATAAAAGACACGGAAATGCATTTCGAATAGACAGTTCTTACGTAAGCCCCCTAAACTGACATAACCCTGAACCATAATTCAGTGATGGCATTTCTACAAGAAGCAAAGATAATATAAGCTCTAAGGGCTTTCATTTTCTGTTTTTCTTTCTTAATACAGGGAAAATGGAGATGGGACTCTCTATTAGAACCCAGATGAAGGCCCTAGGAGTCATCACTGTCTGATTCCTGAGGACATTAGCGCAATCTTTTTCTGTAGCCAGAACCAATAGTGGAATGATAGGAAGATAGTAAAAGCAAAATAGTAAGAAAAAAAAATATTCCCTGCTATGAAAGTGTGAGTTCTATGTGTGTAGAATGGAGGTGTGAAGGGGGAATGAGGCTATTTGACACAGAGCCCATTGTGATTTCTTCCTCACACAATGTGCTTGGTGTGGTTGTAGAGTTCTTATACACATGGCCACTCAGGGACCCAGGTAGATGTTGTCTCCAGTGTCTCACAGATACACCGTCTGGCACATGTGGCCTTCTCGTTCACTGTTGGAGTCAGTCTTGATAGCAACTATGTGTTTCGGTTTGGAATGTCACATGTCACTTCCAGCCAACTGCCTATTGGTCAGAACTAATCACATGACCTTGTGGTGGGAGGGAATGTATCATCTCCCCATGGGCCTGGAAGGAGAGGAAAAAAGATGTGTGTGCACACTCTTAATTAAGTCTTTACCAAAATGATGCTCGTTTCACCTACAAAGAAAAGAAGTAAGGACTGTACTGTTGGTTGATACCATAGAACTTGGAAACAGAGCAAAAGACAGGCTTCCTGAAGGAAATGCTGCCATATGCAGGGAATGGTGAGCTTAAGAAACTCATACTTCAGAAGCGTATGTGAAAACCACTTTTGAATAAAAGCAAGGTAAGTAGATCAGTGATGAGTTTATGGTGGGATGATTGTGTGTTCCTGATCTCTGTAGGTGGGTACAAGGAGGAAGAACAAGTCCCCCCAACAAAGGATTTCTTGATGCCACAGATGGGAACTGGGGTTAGTTGCTCAGTGGGGTCTGGCCTGGTGTAACTTTTCATTGGTCTTACACATTGCAAGTTCTCCTTGTTGTAAAGCAGTATTTGAACCTGGAATTCACAGACTTTCAGCAGAAGAACCAGAGTTAAAGTGTCTTAAAGACATGCTGTGGACATAGCCAGTGTTGAAGTCAAATGAGAGCATCAGACATCTTACATGGTGGAAATGCCACTGTTTTAGCCAGTGCTTGGTTTACCTGCATTGAACAGAAAACCCAAAATATTATTGGCTTGAACACATACAGGCTTATCTTTCCACATAAAAGAAGTCCATGGCTAAGTAGCAGTCCAGGACTGACTTGATGGTTCTATGAAGTCGTTGAACACTCCTCTTATTTTTCTGTTCCACGATTCTCAGACATTTGGCTTCTTTGCCCAGAATTTCACCTCTTGATCCAAGATGGCTCCTGGAACATCTTCTGTTGAGTTCTTTTGAGTTCTGACCCACAGAAAGCAGAAGTAAGAGGGAGGCAGAAGGAGGGATGTACTTTCCAGCTGGGTCAGCTCCCTCAAAGGAGTTTCCTAGAAGTGCCACTCAATACTTACTGACATCCCGTTGGCCAGGCCTGAGTCACATGGCTACCTCTAGCTTCGAGGGAGGCTGGGGATACAGGTGTTTTGTTTTGTCTACCTGAGGGCATCAGTCCGCTGTATCATGAGCCTCCTGATACTAAGGAAAAGGGAGAAACGAATATGTTCCATTCTCTGCCGCTGTGCCTCTCACAGGAATCCGCGTGCTGCCCGTGCTGAGAGTCGCTACCCACTCGGCTGCCTGGTCCCTTGAAAATGAGCCTCTCCCACCCCATCACAAAATATCCCCAGATACCTACCCACAGAGAGAGATTAAAGTTAGGGGAAGTTTATCTTTGGTATCTCTGTATAGATATCAAAGACTTTGTATAACTTTCTTCTACATTTTGGATTCCTCCCAGGAATCTAATTGTGCACTTGCTAAGTTCTGTGCCATTGTGCCTACCAGGCTCATGCTTCTGACAGTATCCTATGCTCCCAATTTGCCATTCTTCTCTCTCTCTCTCTCTCTCTCTTTTTTTTTTTTTTTTTTTTGCTCTGCCCCTCTGATCTGATCTCAGATAAGAATACAATCAAATGCAACCAACTTACACTAGGTGCCCATTCCTGATACTACTCACATGGGCATTTTCTATTTAGGGAGTATTTGGGGTGCCTGGGTGGCTCAGTCAGTTAAGTGTCTAACTTTTGGTTTTAGCTCGGGTCGTGATCTCACGGGTTGTGAGATGGAGCTTTGCACTGGGCTCTGTGCTCAGTGCAGAGTCTGCTTGAGATTCTCTCTCTCCCTCTGCCCCCCCTTCATGCTCACATGTGTGCGTGTGCGCGCACGCTCTCTCTCCTTCTAAAGTAACTAAATAAATCTTTAAGAAAAAGAAAGTGAGTATTCTGTGTAATCTGAGGTATTAGGTCTAATGGTGGGGAATATTTTCTAACATTGGAGGAAAGATGGAGTCTTGTTAAGAAAGGGAGCTTTTGGCTATGGATAACAGAAAACGTCATTAAAAGTAGCTTGAATAGCAATGACAGCAGAATATATTATCTTGTGTCAGAAGAAGTCTGGAGCTCACACAGTTTCATATCTGGTTAATGCAAAGGCTTAAAAATATCTCATCTAGATGAGCTCTTTCTGCTCTGCTTTCCCCAGCACATTGGTGTATTCTCTGTGGCAGGCGCACCTCACAGTCACAAAACAGTTGCCAGCTCCCAGCGGTCACTTTCCGATAATAATGAGCAGAGACAGTAAGAGATAAGAATGTGTCTATCTCGTTGATGCTTTAAAGAGTAAAGAGCACCTTCCTAGACACCCCTGCCAACAGAATCTTTCATGAGACACTGGCCAGATTGGCATTGCATACCTTTCTGTGTCTCAGCAAAGGAAACGAGATCACCACCACTGTCACCCACAAATCAGAAATTCTTTTTCGGGCCAGGGGTGGCAGGGACTGGAAGTTTGTCCTCAAGGATGTAGGGAGCAGGCGGCCAACAGTGCCCGCCTGGGCTCCTCTGTGGCGCCCGTACTGGTGACTGGTTCCCTGTGTGTGAATTCCCCATTAGAATGGCCCTCCTTTCCATCATTAACTCCGAGCGTCATTGCTTGGTTGCTGGTCATTGACTCTTCCCACCCGATACCTTCAACAGAGGCCTGGATCCTGTCATGGAAGCTTTTCAGTGGTTGCCAAATCCTGTTCTTAGTATTAGAATGAACATACCAAATCCTGAAAGATGTGGAATAGAAAAATCTGGGGCCAAGGGCAGTTCCCAATATTAAATCCTTGGTGATAATACAGGCTTCAAACCTGTAAGGCTGAGACCTTACCTTCTGTGCTCCTTGGGTTGTAGAAAGAGCATCCATCCTCAAAACAGGAACCTGTCAGATGCCTTGGATGTACTGACGACAATACATTGATGAGAACTGAATACCCATAAATTGCACAGTCCCCAGGGCCCCTGTGGGTTCCCGTCTCAGTGCTTATGGTTCAGAAACCCTGTTTATTTGTATCAAGGACAGTTGATACTTTAATCATCAATAAACTAACGTTCCAGCGGCCTGCCATAAATTTCTTATCAAAGCAGAGATTCTTATTAGAGCACTGTGATGAAGGATAATCCCCACCTAGACTTAACATTCGTCACTTTCAAAGCCTCCAGTTGTAGGGCTTGGAGGTTACGCACTGACGTGTTACTAATGTAAGCAAGACAAGTTGCTGAGCAGAGTCCTACATTTCTTACTTTCAGAATACCCGGAGTTAAGTGACTTGTGTGTTTTGACCCATATCTAGTACCAGCTCTTTTCACTGAGTGAAAAATTGAGTTTTGACAGCAAATATTTTGGGAAGGAAACAGAAAACAGATACTAGTATTCTTCCTGGTTATAATTGCTGAACAGTGGACATCTCTCAATGACTGCTAATGTTTATTATTTTAATTATTCATAATAAAACCTGACTTCTTAATAATAATACAATCATACGGTTTATTGAGAGCACCGTAGTGAGCACTTTGCATCCCATATCTGATGGAATTTTCCAGCAGCCTTATCGAGTAGACATCATGTCTGTTTTACTAATTAATGACTGCTCATTTGCCGATGAGGAAGCCGTGGCTGACTGGATTAAGTCACTGCCACAGTGGCAGAGCTGTATTTGAGCCAGAACTCTGAGCCGTTTTCTAGCTCACTGCAATGAGCAGTGGGTTCAATTGAGAGTACTAAAAAGGAGATTATTTTTAGAATAAGACAACTAACTAAATGTGAATTAATTTTTCATTCTCATATTAAAGATTCTCTTCCTAAGCAGAGATGTGGAATAGAAAAACCTGGGGCCAGGGGCAGTTCCCAATATTAAATCCTTGGTGATAATACAGGCTACAAACCTTCAAACCACATTAGCAGCATGTGCTAGTTCCCTGAGGCAGCTGAGTCTTAGCTCCCTAGGACTACAGCGGGTGGTTTGCTCAGGTGGTGACTTCCTTCCCACCAGCAGCATTCTGGCCAGGGTCGGGGGCAGCTTGCCAGAGTCAGAAGTTTTACGGGAGATCTGTTTGACCAAGCGGTGGTCCAGGATCCCACTCAGGGGTGCTGTGTTGGTTCCAAGCGCTTCTTCCAGGAATCGGTTACTGGTAGGACCACCATGGTATTCTGTGCATGGGGTGTCTTCAGATTGTTTCCATTAATCCATTCATAAATAAGTTCAACAGTCTCATTTCCCCCAATACAGGGGAGAGTGAGAGAAGCCAGCGACGCCTTGTGGCCATGGTCAGCCGTGGAGCAGCTTTGGAGCCCCCACCACGGAACGTTTTCGTTTTCTGAGGCTGCCGAAACAGAACACCACAGACTGGATGGTTTCAGATTAGGAACTTACTTCCCCACTGTATGTTGGAGGGAAGCTGGAAGTCCAAGATCAAGGTGGTGGCAGAGTTGGTTTTTCCTGAAGCCTCCTTCCTTAGTATGCAGATGGCTGCCTTCTCGCTGTGTCTTCACATGGAGATCCCTCTATCTGTTGGGCACATCCCTGCTGTCACTTCCATTTCTTAAAAGGATATCAGTCTTATTGGGTTAAGGATCCATCTTCATGACTTTCTTTAAACTTAATAACCTCTTTAAAGGTCCTGTCTCCAAGTACTGTCACATCACGGGTTAGGACTTCAGTGTATGAATTTGGGAGGGACACAATTCAGTCCATCCTATGCCCCATGCTGGCTATGAGGAATGATTTGGTGAATAAGGAAGAAACATCCCCCACCTTCCATCAGTCTTCAGGGAAAAAGATAAGACAGTCTTTAATTTAAAAAAAAAAAAAAAAAAAGAAAAAAAGAAAAAAATTCAGTGAGTTAAAGAATTACAAGATAGTGCTGTGACGAGGATTGTAAGGTCCTAGTGAAGCTTAGAACTGGTGACTCCAACTTTGTGTGGGGGATAGAGAAGTCTTCTGTAAGGAGATGAGTTTGGAACTGAGGTGTGAAAGGGAGAAAGAGTCCTTTAGGCAGAGGAGGGCTTGGGATGAGGAGGAGAGCCAAGTAGGTGTGACCAGGACATGAAGGCCTAGTCCTATTCCAGACAGTTCCAGGAACTGAAAGGCAGCTTGCATAGCACCTACCTGGAACACAAGGGCAAGGGATTGTCCAAAAGAACATGGGCTCCATCGCTGGCAGCCCTCTGTAATCCTGTCTAATGAATGCTGCATAATGGCGGTTGATTTGCTTGAGAAGAGACAGTTTGTGAGTCTGTGTTAACATCCTGTTTGTTGAAATCAGAAATTCTCAAAAATTCTGGATTCCTGAGCCTCAATTAGGGATTTATTTTAAAAATATCTGTTCCTGCATCCCACTCCCCAGCGATTCTGATACATCCTGGATGGGGTCCAGGAATCTGTATGTTCAACAAACACTCCCGCTTCTTCTGGTGTGGTGGCCCACAAACCCAATCTAAAGAGACAAGCTGTTGACGTATTACTTAGAAAAGCCTAGAAAATACTGAGGACTACCAGACCTATTGGAATGTCTGCCAGATCCACCCATGGCGTTGGGGTGGAAACTAACCTTTACTGAGCCATTACATTGGGGACACGCGAGTGAGTGCTTTGTGTGTATCAGCTCTTTCAGTTGAATACAGTGGTCCTACTGAAGGGGACACAGGAGTATACCCATTTTACAGATGAACAAAGTGATGGACTGAGGGGCTAGATACGTTTTGTTTCTAAGGTCACACAGCTTGTAAGTGACCTTAGAGTAGACACCCCAACAGCTTCAAATGGCCCTGCCGTGCAGGTGCGCTCGAGGTGTAGTCGCTAGCTCTCCTGGTGCTCTCTCACTGGGGGCTGACCGGTGCTTCACACGCTTCCACTTCTCATTCATCAGGTGATCCGGAAAGGCTTGGGTTGTGGACCTGATTTGAACCAAGAGTCTGCTGTTGATTCTTTTAAAAAGCCTGGCAAAAGCCCTTGGACTTCACTCATTCCTTTCACTTGTCATATGCATTATTAATCTTTTCTACCAAAAAATCCAGATTGCTTAGGAAAATAAAATACAAGCAACTCAGGACAGAATCAGAATTTTCTAAATGATGAACATTTTAACATAGTTTATATCTCAACCCAAAAGCTTTCTCTCCCTCAATTAAAAAAAAAAAGCAATAATAAAATAAAATAGAGTTTATTTTAAAAATTGCTTTGCAAACTCCTTTGGAGCACATCACTGCCTTATTGGATGAATCATATTTTTAACTTTCACTTCCCATCAACTTAAATATGATCTGTCAAGGAATTGATGGGCCCAGTTGACTGTAAATGAGTTTGCCTTTCATGCAGCGCTGTTCCGTCTGCTTGCCGCAGAAATGAGTCCAGGTCATTCCAATATATTTAATTAATTTTAGAGATAAAATTATTTTGCCCAATAACCGGAATGCTAATAGGGCTCATTGTAGTGGTTCTGTTCAGGTTTGTTGGTTCGAAAATAAACGCCTTCATTTCAATATTTGCCTTTTGGTTGCAGCCCGTTAACCCGTCATACACCGTGGCCTAATGAACATCATGGCTTAATTGTAAGTTAATGTGCACGTAGTTTTTGTAAAGCAGATTTCTTTCTTAACTGCTAAGTTTTGTCCCCCAAAATATACCCCTGAATTGGAGTTTCCAACAGAAGGATGGATTGGACTGACATAACTCCTACTTTTGAACATAATGGCTTTATCAGTGCCTTGATAATACAAATTTGAGCTGATTTTTGGAAGTTAGAATAAAATAAGGAAGATAAATCTTAGCTTGCTAGATCATAATTGGGGCATTGCAATTTTTGGAGGTGTACTACATCTGTAACAGGGAGAAGTTACCAGTAGTAAGGTGGGGGGAGAATAGAACCTCTACAGAATGGAAGGCAGAACTAAAATCTGCATATTAATAGCTTTCCTGCCAGTCCTGCATAGATTCATTCTTAACATCTCAGATATATAAAGCTTAGTTCAAAATAAATTCCGGGGAACGTTCAACCTGATTGAATCTGCTGTAAGCTCTGTTAATATATTTGTTCGAGTCACTTGCACTCAAAAGCTTTTTAGACAGAATATCACTTTTTTATATTATTCATGGTAATGTAATTCCCCCCTTTAATCTCTTCAGGGCTTCCCATTAAGTCATGATATGCAGTTCAGAGAAAGTTGGATCGACCATTAATCACACTATCTGGACTTCTGTGTGTCTACTTTCGGTCCATCTCTTCAGTCAGTCCCTTGACAGCAGCAGCGAGACGTGGGGCCACTGCAGACCCTGTGATCCGAGCGCACTTGTCAGTAGATGGGGTGGCCGATCTGTAAGCCGGCTAATAGAAATCATTCTAGGCAAGGGAATAAAACCAAACAACACGAGCAAAGTCACTAGGTATTATAGGAATCCAGTACATACTAAATGACTTAATCCTACAGCTTGGATAGCAAGCCGAGGGGTAAAATGTACTTCCTAGATGACTTGAGTGATCCAAATGCCTAGGATGTATATATGCGTAACCCATGCAGGGCAAGACACCTGTCAGAGAGGGGGGCTCCTTAAGGCTCTTTGCATTTGACCAGGCACAGTGCATTTGTGGGGCCGGGGGGGCAGGGGGAGAGGGGAAAAAAGGGAAGGAAAAACTGAAATGTTTCTTTTCTCACAATCAAAGGAAAAGCACGCATTAAAAACACCAGATACATGGTACACGATAAAGAAATATTTGTGGTTGATTTCAGTTACCTGGTATATGTCTAATTTTTATTTAAAAAAGAATGGATCTTTAAAAGTTCTTTGAGTTTCTCTTTTCTAACCCCAAAGTAATAATTCATAAATACCACCACTAAAATGCTCTTATTTGATCATTTTAAAGCCAGCCTAAGGATTTGAGGTTAATAGGAACTAATTTTTGGCGTAGAACAAGGTCAGCAAACTCTGTAAAGGGCCACTTAGTAAATATTTTTGGCTCTGTGGCCCATAAGATATCCATCACAACTGCTAAACTGCGAAGTTTAGCCATCGATAAAACAGCCATCGATAAATGTAAGCAAGGAGAGATGGCTGTGAGTCAGTAAAATTTTATTTATAAAAATGGGTGGTGGGGGCGCCTGGGTGGCTCAGTTGGTTAAGCGACTGCCTTCAGCTCAGGTCATGATCCTGGAGTCCCGGGATCGAGTTCCGCATCAGGCTCCCAGCTCCACGGGGAGTCTGCTTCTCCCTCTGACCTTCTCCTCGCTCATGCTCTCTCTCACTGTCTCTCTCTTCTCTCAAAAAAAAAAAAAAAAAAAAAAATGGTTGGTGGACTGGATTTGGCCTGTGGGTCATAGTTTGGTGGCCCCTGGAGCATATGTTTGCAAGATGTAACTTCAAAAAATAATTTTTGTTTGAGTTTTGTGGTTTAAGAACATGCGATTTTCAATCTTGGATGAGTGCTTGATTTTTTTTTTTTTTTTTGCTTTTGAATTTTCATTTCTTTCTGACATAACACAAAACCCTTGCTTTGGGATTTCTCGTTAACCGTGACACTTCTTGTGGAACATCTTACTCCTGGGCTCCCTGGGGGGAGCAGCGACGGAACTGGGATGGTTGGTTGGAGCCAGTGTGGACAGGATACTTTCCACGCTCCGGCAACAGGGGAAAACATCGAGAGTTTGGAATAAGGATTTGGAGCAAAAAATTGAAGGCTGACTTCATTTATTTTTTTTTTTTTGAATAAAGAGAAAAGAAAGGAACAGGGGAGATGATGCACCTCCTCCCTTGGCTAGAGGCTCAGGTTTAATTGATGAATCTGTTGTGAGGGTGTGTCATAAGTCTTTTGAGGACAGATGCTGCATAGTTAGGCTTCTGAGTAGTAGACGATATAGTCCATGATGAAGGCATTAAGGAATCATACTTTTGGTTTCGGAAGAAGCCTAAGGAACACAGAAACCTCCGTCTTTTCCCTGGGTGTTACATAGGTGGCTTGTCTTCTAAACATTTGTGTATCATGGTCTGAATTTTCCAAAGAGAAGAGGGGCTAGTGGTTATGTGAACCCCTGTTTCTTTATTTATATTTAAAATGTTAACCCTAAAAATTGACCCAGTGTTGTAAGGAACCAGGAGATCGTTGCCCTGCTTTCTTGGAGACAGGGACATTCATTGTATTGTTGCAAGTGCTCGAATGTTCCGGGGAGGCAGGGCTAAGGTGATCTGGTCTGTTCCTGTCACCCTTTCAAAGGGGAGGATGACCCCAAAGCTAGATGAACCCATGTGCTAGCTGTTTGTTCCTGCAGCTCTGCTCTGGATGTGAATCCCGTCGATGGGAAGCAGGCACTTCCAGCCACCACGGCTCAGATCACCAGGGGCTGAGAAGCCCTTAGCACCCCATCCTCTGGTGAGGCTGCCCTGACAAAGCAGGCTGTCTCCTTCCACAAGACCACCGTGATTGCTGTCCATTTTATGCTCGAGATAAAAATTAGTGGAAGCCAGTTTCACCTTTCCTGGTCCACGGATAGGTACCCAAACAGGTGTCGTGTCACCTGGATGGTTTCCAGTCCACAAAACCTCCTCTTCTGCAAGTGGCAGCAAACACAGGGAGGCTGTCAGGGTTGAGTGGGAGAGGGTTCCTCCCTGTGTTGCTAGAACCAGGTCCTAGTGGTGGCCGAGCCATTCTTGGCTTCCCGATGTGCTTTCTTACCTGTTCCCCAGGGTGCCCTCTGGAAGGAAGATGATGGAGGGATCCCTGGTGAGGTGACCCACTGATCAAGGCACTCCTTAAGTAGACCCAGAATTTCACATGGAAGTGTGACCTCCAATTAAAGCCTGATTTTCCTAACCCTGCCCCCCCCACCCCCCCACAAAAAAAGATCCTGTTCTGATGAAGCCGTCTTACCCTGTAAACTGTCATGTGAGTTACACAGAGCCATCTGCTTCCATCCAGGGTGTTTTATTTGGGATCCAGGAGGAGAAGGCGCATCTGTGCCCTCCATAGCATCTGAATCTTAATGAATAAAAGCACAGAGAGTTCTTTAAAAGGGAGCTGTATGGGTCTATTTATAGTTTGATAGCATTTTATCATCCGGCTCCACATTGGATGCCGAGTGCCAGCCGTCCACGGAAGCGAACCTCTCTGCTGGTTTCCTGAGCAAGGTGGCTGTGGTCAGAGACACTGAACATGGCGTCTCCGTGGGCCCATCGCCCGCACATGCAGCCTCCACCCCTGTCTTCAATGTGCATATCCCCTGGAAGTTTCTTCTCTAACTCTCTTCGTTGTTTGTCTTCCAAAAAGAAGAGCAGGTTTTAAGTTCCTTATCATTCATCCATTCTCTAGCTCTTCTTCAATTCTTGTCCCTGCTTCTTTTCTCCCTCCCTCCCTTCACCCCACGCTTACTTCCATCTCTCCTTCTCTTCCTGTTTTAATTATTACCCAGGTGTGGAGATCAGGAGACCTCTGTCATCAGAAGGGTGGTTTGTGATACTCACAGATCCCTAGAGAGGGGGGACCCACCGTGCCATGTGGCCACAGGGAGCAGCTCCAGAGGGGTTGAGGACACAGAGGGAGACGGGAGCCTTTATTGTGGTTTCTACAGCAAGGAGCAAGGAGGGAGGATAGGCAGACTTAAGATGGTTAGCATCATTTCAAGGGCTCTGGGGCATAGGGGCTCTTCTTAGTTGCCTGGTATGTGTCCGTGGGGTGATCACGGCCGGTGGATAGTGACCCAGAATGTGGGAGCCCCACAGTGGAGGTGGTGGGGGCATAGGCTCTGGAGTGGCTGGTTTGCATTTGTAAAGTACACTGGTACGTGAGTTGTTCCCTGTCTCTGACAATCAACTAACCCTGGAAGGGGTCTGCCCTTGAACCAAAGATCTCCAGGACCATCTTCTTTGTCTTTTAAATCATAGCATTGAATGGGACTGTCCAGGACACTTAGGGCAGTGCTCTCCTTAGTGCACACAGATTTGATCATTTGACTCTTTTCTTCTCTAGTTTTGAGTGGCTCCCAGATTTGATGGGTCGCAGAGGTTCACTGCCTACCCAAAGCCTAGGACTCTGAGTGGTTGCCCTGTGCATTGTGATGACAGAAGTGGGACCTAATGCAGGAGAACATCCGTGGATTGCACAGAATTTGTAATCCTTACCCAGGCATTAATTTTGCTGTGTATGCAGCCTCTTCTCCCACAAAACACTGACTAAGAAGAAAAGGGGCCCAGAGTACCCAGCAGGGCCTGGCTGACAGCTTGTGGCCCCCTTGCCATCGAGGGTTCTGAGGAAGGTGGAGACATCAGCAGCAGTGAAGGAGAATTTGGAAGGAGCATTTTTAGTGGCTTATTTTCTTCCATCCTTCCCTCCCTCCATTCCTCCTTTCCTCCCTCCCTCTCTGCTTTTCTCTCTCCTTCTTTCTCTCCCTCTCTCCCTCCCTCCTTCTTTCCTTCCTTCCCTCCTTCCTTTTTAGTAATTTTTAATTATAAACATAGTTAATTCTATGAATGTGCAAAAAAAATTTTTAAAAACCAAAAACCTTCTGGCTTTTTATGATCCTCTGGAGGCATGCATATTTCTAAATTTAAATTCACTTTCCGACCCTATCTGGGAAAAGGAAGTATTTTTTAGCCAAAGCCAGAAGAAAGGGAAGACATTCCCTTTTATTCTCTTGCCCATGTTTCAAGTGTGTTTTTTCTTAATATTGTTCATTTGATGCAATCATTGTTGTATATTGTGAAGCACCCAGAGCTGGAGCTTTGGACGTTGTGACTTTGGGCAGATTACTTTTTCTCTGTACCTCAGCTTATTCTTCTGAGTAATGGGGATCATAGCACTATCTACATCTCAGAGCTTTTGTGAGCAGTCCTCAAGATAATGTGTAAAGGGGCCGTTAGGCACTTCATGCTAAAGGAATATCCGTCTTCCTGCCATCATTCCCTTCACTCCTGAAGGGCCTTATTCCTCACCTGAAGTAGGCAGAATGGGGCATATTTTCTCTTTAGAATAGGGAAAAGAAAAAATCTCACAATTTCAAAGGACTTTACGTTTGGAGTGATTTTCCTAGAAACTTCAGGGAAGCCTCCTGTTTTGACATTGCTCACAAATACTAGAGGAAGACTCTTCCGAGCATCGCCAAGGAGAAAAATGAGAATGCCAGCTTAAATAAATGTTATCCCAAATCTCTGCAGAATCGCGATGTGTCCGATTTTTTAAAGTGTCGGCTGCAGGGTATTTATTATTCAGCGATAATAATAAATCGCGGCTTATGAAATCCGGGGACTCGAGTGTCCTGGAGGGAGGAAGCAAAGTGCAGAGAGAAGAGCTTCGAGAGGCAGAGGTCCAGCCGGACCCGGGCTATTAATCATCGCCCTCCATTATTTCCTGAAGATTCATTCATTGTTCCGTAGGTACCTAGAGGGTCAATTAGAGACCACAGACAGGCTTTTTCAAAGACACAGGAGGGTCAATTAGGCCCTCCTTATAATTTTCTGCTTTAACAGCAAATGCCAGCCTATTGCAAATCAGATGCAAGGGAGTTTGGAAATAAACAGGATACCTTCCCTCCTCCTCCTTTAAAAAGGAAGAAAGGAAAACAAGATCCCGCAACAAGATGTGGAGGTGATCACCTCTTGGTAACATATGGCTTGCTGTCAGACTCCGGTTCAAGTGAGGTAGAGGGGATCTTATCATCGAGACTTGTGGGGAGTGGACTTCTTGTGGGGTCAGAGCACCAGGAACGCTCAGGGAATTTCTATGATGGAACGGTCTGTTCCCGTCTTCGAGGTGATTCATTTATCTCGGCTGCGATTGGAACTACACTGGTGTGAGGGTACGATTATAAAGTATCCGAAAGGATGCCTGAAATCAGTGGAAGCAGACACTCACACCAACACACGGTGGGTCCCCACTGCCCACCACATGTTTGGGACCAATTCTACCTCAATGCACAGAACTACTGTTTGGCATGACCCTGATTTTTATTCGTTTTCCCTGGGATTGGTGAATAAAGTTTGAAACACATTACAATAAAGTCAGAGGAGGAAGAGAGTTGTCCTAAGTGATGGAAATATGAAAGGAAGATTGTCAGAAGTCCAGGTATCCCCTATTCTCCTACGATTTCTAAGTGGCTCGCTAGATTTTAACTCCGCCTGTTCTGAACTTATAACCTTGTTAATGGACTGAAGGATGTGTTCCTGCTCTGCTTCGAGGTCCTGTTCTACCTCTCTACCATCAAATAGAGATCAGAAGGAAAAAAAGAAATACTTACAGCGTGCAAAAACCAATTCTAACTCAAGAGATTTTTGTTTGTTTGTTTGCTTGTTTTTTTTGTTTTTGTTTTTGTTTTTTTTGAAATTTCATTGCTGCTTCTGAGCCCCAGATTGTCTGATGTATGCAGATGTTTGTTGAGAGCTGGCTAATGTGCAGGCACTATTCTAGATCCTGGGGAACCAGCAGAGAATAAGGGAGGCAAAACCCTTTTCAGTTCCAGAATGCTAGAGCCGAGCCTCCATGGCTGCTTTTACATTCAGCTTACACGTATCCTGCACGATTTTTAAAAAAGGAATTAGGACGGAAGCTGGGAAGGGTGAACTTGTGTCTCCTGGAGCCGTTGCTAAATCCACTGAAAACTGTCCCATTTTTTTCATTTCCCCGAGAAGAGGACATAAGTGTGCATTTCTTTAGGGCCAGGGTTTTGCCTCTTTTGCCCACTGCTGGGTTTTCTGAGCCTGGAACAGTACCTGGCGTGTGGTAGGTCCTCAGTGAGTATTTGTTCACTCCATGAACTCATGGCTGGTGGGTGGTGGGGGGAGTCATTCTGAGGAGCTCGCCTTTCTCCCAGCCCCCTGAGCAGCTCTGGCCCCTAGCTTCTGCCATCTCCCTGGGATCAGCTTTTTAAATGCCCCACATTTTTGCTTTCTGATCAAAAGCAAGAAAATCTCCTAGCCCTTGGGCCCTCCCCCCTCATTTCCAACTCCCACCCCCAAAGTTGCCAATATGTGGCTTGCAGATGTCTTTCCTTGGGACTGCTGGGTTTTTGTTTCCTTCATGAAAGAAGTTAGTTGCCAACATTTTACAAATTGGGAATCTTTACATCACGACAGGGATTTCCTGCTTCTCTTGAAAAAGCAGAGCTGGTATCATTTGCCCGTGCTTCCGAGTGGTGGCAGTGGGCTGGATTTGAGCCAGGCTGCCCCTCTCTAGCCTGGATATATGTCCGCTTGCTTTCCACGGTGCCCATGATGCCCACTTCACTCATAGAAGCTGCCTGGCCTCGTAGGAGTTGGAGTCTGTAACCCCTGTGTGGCAATGACAGTAATCCATGAACCTGCCCATTCACACCCCAGCCATCTGGAGAGCCTCTCACAGGCCTCTCTGACCCCACGCTTCTGACACATTGAGCTGCCTACCATCTTGGCTCCCTGGTCTCAGACCTGATGGTATTCTGAAAGGCCTGGCTTTATTTGTACAGATCCTTCTACCTAGAATGTTTTTTTTTTTCCTTTTTTCAAAGTAACTTTGACTCTTCCAGGAGGCTTTTCTAAACCCTAGGCCCCCCTCTCCCCATAAGCTTTGCATGTGGGTTGGGTGTCCCTTCAGCCTCCGTTGTTCTCATAATACCCTCTGCACCCATGATTGTATTGTGGCTGTTCACTACCCTGCCGGCCACCCCAGACTGTCATCCCCATAATAACAAGGTCTTTGTTGCTCATGGTCTCATCCTGGGCATCCAGACAAAGTCTGGCCCCTCAGGGAGAGGACATATGGATCTGGCTGGCTGGAGCCTAGCATGGGAAAGGGAAGATGACAAGACTAGACAGGTAAACAGTGCTAATGTCCCCAGATGCATTGGGAGTCCCAGCAAGATTCTGGATCTTCATGGCAACTGAAAAGCTCTGGGAAGGTTTATGAATATCGCGGTATCCCGCATGTAATAAGGGGACTGCGTGTGCGTTTAAGAAGAAACACTCGGCTTTAGTGAGAAGGATGGAACTTGAAGGGGCAGGACTGGCAGCAGGTGGGTTCTTAGGATAGTCTGAGCCAAACATTGTGGAGGTCAAAGCCAGAGAAGGATGTGGAAGTAAGGCGAGGCTACTGATCAAGTGCAGGGGGGCAGTAGATGAACATTCTACTGCTAGGAGTGGGGGAGTATGGCATTATCTGGCCAATGAATTGATAAGAATGACTTCATTCCATTTACTCCCTTCCCCCAAGCATCACCCATATCACCTTGGTAATACAGCCTCTTATGAAAGCCCACAGAGAGCAGAGGCTCTGAGCGCAGCGTGTGATTTTAAAGTAGGACTATGAGCAAACATCCACTGGCTTGGTTTTTAGTGTGCATGTATTTTTGTGTATTCCACATGGACTCTCTTTGCCTTTCTTTTCCTTCTTTTTAATCCTATTCCTTAAGGGAAACCCCGTCCTTGCAGTTGCTTCTTGGTAGAGCGTTCTAACTAATGACTTTAATCGTGTGAATGTACAGCAGAAATGGACAAGAAAATCCTCAGCCCATTTATCTTTCAGACCCCAAGTGTATGGGCACAGAACCATAACCTCCACCTTTTTCCCCCATTATTTCATACCTCACCTCAATTTATGACTTGGCTTATGGTCTGTTGCAGAAAGCCCTGCTCCCCAGCTTCCTCCTGAATCTACATTTTTTGATTTTGTCTAAAATTCCCAGAGTCTCGGGAGTTTGCCGTTATAATGCTTCAGAGAAATTAGTGACATTGAAGGATTCTCATCTTTTTATGTGGAATTTTGGTTATAGGAAGAAATTCACAAAGCCTTTTTCTTTTTTTGTCACCTGTGCAGTTCAGGAGATTATATTAGATGATATCGGATATGAAAAATATCCCTGGTAGGGCTTTTCTTCATGTAGTAGCTTAGAATAAGTCATGTCACCAAAACAGGTGCTGTAGAAAACTGTTTGTAGAAACAGTTCTGAGCCCTGTTTGGTCTGAAAGTTTTCTTACTTAACTTTGTGTAAGACATGGCATAAAAAACCATTGCAGTAGCTGTAGGTCTAGATTCACTGGCAATGCTATCATATGACTACCACGAGTGATACTAGTGCTAAATATTACTTTGGAACTAATTCTTTAGTAATTAATAATAAAAAAAAATCCAGACAGCTGTTGTGCATGAATTGCTGTGTTAAGAATTTTATCCTCTGTGAGTGTAGTGACTGTGAAAGCTGAAGAAGTAAATGGAGGAAGGTTTTTATTTTAAAGCTGTGTTGGTTTTCCATTGCCATGGAACAAATGACCCCAAACAGAGCCGCTCAAAACCACACCCGTTTATTAGCTCTTGGTTTTGTAGGTCAGGAGTCTGGACACAGTGTGACGGGTTTTCTGCTCAGGGTCTCACAGAACAACTTCCAGGTGTCAGCTGGGGCTCTGTTCCTTTCTGGGGGTCCTGGAGAGGAATCTACTCCTAAGCTCGTTCTGGTTGTGGGCAGCATTCAGTTACTTGCAGTTGTAAGATGGGGCCCTCCGTCGATGTCCTCTGTGTCACCTGCTGGTCACTCCCAACTCCTAGGGGCCACACACATTCCTTGCCCTGTGGCCCTCTCCTTCCCCAAGGTCATCAACAGAAGCTGTCTTGTGCACTGAATTTTCTCCATCCTTGGTATTTCTCTTTCTCTGAATATGACATCTAGACCCATATTTAATAGGCTTACATGATTAAGATAGTCTCCTTATCTTAAGGTCAACTTCTTGGGAGCCTTAATTAACATCTGCAAAAATCCCTTCCCAGCGGTACCTAGATTCGTGATTGATGGGGTAGCTGAGAAAGGTCAGATGGACACCAGGGCCCAGGTATCTTGTGGGCCACCTTAGGATTCTACCGACCAAAGCCACTTTATTTTTTAATAACTGAAAACAAAGCCTACATCTTTGTAGAGACTTTCTTCAGGTGTAGAGAATGTAGTCTAAGGGAAAAGGGGTACTTGAGGAGGATAGAAAACACAGAGAAAGGAAGCCTAGGTAGACCCTCCAGAGCGGAACCAGATTTGATCAGAGATTGCCCTGCCTTCCCTTGAGACACAAGCACGAGGTTTTGCCTGAAGAGGCAGAATGGGAGCTTGGAGAGAGGGGTTATATGGCTTCGGATCTTTAGCTCTCAGCCGATGGGGCTGAGTCAGAAGAGTTTGATCTCTTGTATCACCTGATTCAACTCATTATCTTCCCATTGCCTTGATTTCCCCTCCTCACATTGCTTAATGTTCAGACCAGACCACCAAATGATTAGCGGCGGTAAAGGGCTGTTCCGCGGTTAGCCGCCTTCAGGCATACAGTAGGCACTCAGCACATGTCCCTCCCATTGTCCTCCTCTGTGGATAGAGTGTCAAGTCAGATTAGACGGCAAACCCCCGATTTGAACTGGGTACTCTGGAAGCCACAGGTTCTTAAATTCTTCCACAGGGAGTGGGGATAAGGACCTGGAAGAGCCTGGGAGCATTGCCTCAGTTGCCTGCTGCACGCACAAAATTCCTCTGCAATCTCATTTTCTCTCAAAACCCATGCAAATTCTGCATTCTGGTTCCTGAGCTAGCTGTGTTGTATTGCTAGAAGAACCAGTGTTTGAATCACTTAGTGGTTATGTTCACACCCCGGGGCACATGCGCTTTGCTAGGGCCAGGACTAGGCAAGCGCCATGCCTACAGCATCCGCGTCCGGAGTCACGTGCTCCCTGTCCCCACACCCAGGTTTGTGCAAGTGCCATCGTGTATGTGTTGGACCCACAGCTCATGTGGCTGCTTCACCGGTTGCCCCTGGGGCACATCACACACCATCACGAGAGGCCCGACAGCCAGGGGACAAGTCAAAGGCGCCTTCTTTTATGCCCATGTGCCCACTGATAAGCTGATCATTCCGTCTAAGGGGTGTAAGCGTGCACGCCACGCTTTGCAATCTTCATCACAGGCAAGTGGAAGTGATGGCTCTTCAGCGTCGTAATAGAAGAGCACGCGTCTGTCTTGGATGTCGTGATCATATCACGCAGCCCGGGAGCCACAGCCAAGGAGCTGACACACAATCGGTTAATGACATGAGGACACCACCAGCAAACTCTCCAGCTCTGCTCCGTACCCAGGCACGTGCCGGCGCAGAGTCCTCTGAAAAGGATTACAGATGTTCTTTTTTTCCCCTTCTCTTCCCCATCCCTCCCCCTCTCTTTCTCTCTTTGCACCCACGGCGCTCTGCACTTCAAGCTAAATATAATGTATCTGATTTCCCATCATACATACTAATCAGGTTTGAAAGTTGTCTTGTGAGACTTTAAAAAGCTAGCCAAGAGCAGTGCGATTTCTCCAGAAGGATGTCTGTAATCAAGGTGATGACGTGGGAAAATAAATCATAATTTATATTGCTGAAAATGGCAATTGCAAAACTCTCTGACAATACTTCTCATTCAGTCTATTTTCCCGTGAACGGGGCTAAGTGCGGCCCTTCTGAAACGTTCCCTTTATTTATTTATTTATTTATTTATTTATTTATTTATTTATTTATTTATTTATTT
>NW_019154114.1:13726301-13766301 GCF_002288905.1 Enhydra lutris kenyoni
TTAAGGCGCCAAATACCACGGAAGCAATTGCAATCTCAGGGCAATGTGGGGCGCCTCAGGGACAGAACCACCAAGCATTAATGACAAAAAATTGGACCAACCCCATGTTGAAGAGAGAGTTCAGAGATACTCTGTATCTGGGATACATGTGCACTTGTGTGGGAACACACTTGCTTCGATTATTTTTATATAGAAAAAGAACATTTTAGAACCAAAGTACTTTAGGAGGCCACCCTCTTCTGCCCACCTGCCTTTGGGTTAAACCACCATCAATCATCCAAGCGAACTGATGAATGTGGGGATTGGGAAATATCCCTTGGTACTGGGAACTATGTCCCAGTGTGTCCTGCTCGACAGATGTTAGATCCACAAAGGCCAACACGCGACACCTCTGGCAGGTGACAGATATGATCACCAAGTCTTCCCTCTCCCTTGGACTGTGATGCCCTAAACCCCACCCCTCCAAAGGCAGGGTCCGTTTCACCCTTCAGAGGCAGGACCACGGGGCTGACAGAGGACACTTGCCCAGCCCAGCCCACCCCAGCCCACCCCAAACTGCTGACCCACCAAATCACGGGCAAAAAATAAGTAACTTGTTGTGAGCCACTAGTTTTGGAGATTTTTTTTTTAAACAGTACAAATTAGCAGAGACAGTACTTCCACATCTGACTTTTCACAAGCTAGTGGAAAGCTGTGGGATAACTAGTAGTCCGCCCTTTTCTCAGGGGTAGGCCTGGTACGTGGGAGGCGATAGTTGGTGAATGAACTCCTGTTGATGCCCCAGAGCCGGTGTCCTCTATCTCGGGAAGGATGTCAAGAAGTTGAGGGTAGTTGCGGATCTGGTCCCTCTCTCATAAGGATCAGGTAGGAGGGTCCAAGGAAGGACAGGGAGTGACTGTTAGGACATGGAATGCTCAAGGGAGATCTTCCTCTGAGTTCTCATGACAAGAAAAGCTATACTTAGCCAAAACAACCAATTTCTTTTTAAATGTCAATATCATAGCCCATAGTATTTCCTTATTTGCTCTGGCCACCAGGGAACTCAAAACCAATGTTTTAGCATACTTTCCTCACCTTCAGCACAGTCGTAGGACCGTACAGTACCTCTTTGGGAACAAACATCCCCTCTCACTTCATCTTAGTGTTATTCTTTCTTCTTCCTGATTTTTTAAATCTATTTTTCCTCCTCCTCCTTTTTCCTCTCTTTTTGTTCCCTCCTCTCCTCTCTCTTTTAGCTCTTCCTTATTGTTTATATGCAGTATGGATTCATGTATAATATTTTAGATCTCCCTTCCTTTTTAAAAATTTTTTTAATTTTTTATTATCCTATATTATTGGCCCCAGGGGTACAGGTCTGTGAATCACCAGGTTTACACACTTCACAGCACTCACCATAGCACATACCTTCCCCAATGTCCATAACCCAACCACCCTCTCCCTACCCCTCTCCCTGCAGCAACCCTCAGTTTGTTTTGTGAGATTAAGAGTCTCTTATGGTTTGTCTCCCTCCCGATCCCATCTTGTTTCATTTTTTCCTTCCCTACCCCCCAAACTCCCCACTCTGCCTCTCAGCTTCCTCATATCAGGGAGTAGATCTCCCTTTCTTTTTAACAACACAGAGATGAAAACAAAACAAAACAAGAAAACCAGATACACTATGATGTTGTTCAGTCTCTGGGACCTAAGAGCAGAGTCTAGGCAGGTTCCTGCATTGTTCCCTTCCCACCATCTCTAAGTAGGGGGAGCATTCCCTTGTCTTTTCATTCATTTGTCAGAGGCGGAGTGCAGAGTGGGACCATCTTACACTCTGGAGTCAGCGAGCAGTGCTGCATTTGAATTCTGACTCCATCACTGTGTCGGTTTCCTTTTCCTGCTGTAACAAATTGCCAAAGACTTAGTGGTTTAAAACATCACAGATTTATCATCTTACAGTTCTGGAGGATGTATGTCCTTACTCTGTCTCACCGGGTCAGGGTGTCAGCAGGGCTGGTTCCTTCTGAGCCTCCAGGGGAGACATACCGCCTCCTGCCATGTTAAGCTCCTCCAGGCCTCCTACGTTCTTTGGCTCAAATGACCCCCCACCCCTCCATTTTCCAGGACGGCAGCATGGCATCATCCTGCCTCCCTCCCTGGCTCTGCTTCCCTCATCACATTGCCCTCCCTTCCTCTGACCTGCCTGCCTCTTTCTGAGAAGGATCCATGTGATTGTGTGGGGCACACCTTGGTCATCTAGGATAATCCCACCATCTCAAAATCCTTAATGACACCCGTAAATATCCCCCTTCCCATGTAGGATGATAAATTCACAGATTCTGGGGATTGGTCTGAGAGAAATATTATTCTGTCTATTCCAGTGGCTAATTCTCAGTTTTCCTCATCCAGGCGGCAGAGGCAGCAATATTCTACAGGCTGTTTGGCAAGTGGAAACATGAGCTTTATCAAACGGGGTCACGCAGAGATTGGGGTCTCCCTCATAAATTATCCTGGGGCCCATCCTCCACACCACAGTGTGGGTGCGTCCATTATCTTTTCAGTCAAACAACATTCATTGAATGGAGATTTATACACCCATCATCATCCTGGTATGCCCGGGCTGCCATAGCCAGACACCACAGTTGGTTGTTCAAACATACAGACTTACTGCTTACAGTCTGGAAGCTGGGAGGTCCAAGATCAAGCTGGTGGCGAATTCCCATCTGATGTGAGTCCGCTTCCTGGTCTCAGGTGGCCGTCTTCTCACTGTGCCATCACCTGGAGAAAGGAGGAAAGGCTCAGGCCTCTCCTTCTTCTCGCAAGGACACAAATTCCATTACGGGGTCTCCATACTCATGACGTTGTGTAAACCAGGTCACCTCCCAAAGGCCGCCCCTCCTCATACCATCACAGTGGGAGTTAGGGCTCCAACATAGGAATTTGGGGGGGCGCACGGACTCTCTGTCCATGAGCAGCTCTCTTGCACCTCTACCTGGTGATTCGAACATAGCCCGTGTGGTGGAGAAGCCGTGGTGTCGGAACCAGGAGAGAGCCCTGTGGCTTTCCCAGGTCTGCCAGGAACCAGCCATGCTGACTTGGGCCTGTGGCTTCTCCTCACCAGCCTCCTGTGGCCTTGTCTGTAAAACATGGGGCCTAAAATATCTCCATAGCAGTAGGGTTCTGAGAACCACGTGAAACCCTCTGTGCCAGGGCTTTCTGTCACCACAAACCTGGGGGCCCATGTGAGTGCTGGGCAGCTGCCAGAAGTCATGATTCCCACCTCCCCAGCCTCACCTCCACAGGCCAGTGCATCTTAGAGGATGGTTTTCAGCAGCCAAGTGCCCTTAGCAAGTGGGGAATTTCAGTGGTACTCACATGGGTTTTTACTTTCCCCTCCTCTAATCCCTGCCTCTGAGACGGAAACAGTTAATTGAACACCCGTGGCATACTGGGAATGTGCAGATGGCTTTCTGCGCTTCATTTTAGTTTTCAGTCAGAAGGATCTTGACTGTCTTCAGTTTACAGTTGAAGGGATTGAAGATCAGAGGGACATGTCTCTCGGTGGTAGTAGTGACGGTGTTGATGCGGGTCGTCTTAGTTATTAAAATCCCAGCAGCTACTAGAGTTCTCCTAGCAGAAGCTCGCATCGTGGTGTGGCCTCTGTGTGCTGGACATCGGGCTAAAGTTGGACATTCATTATTCTTTCACCACCAACCCCCACCCTCCCACCCCTGCAGGGGTAAGTGTTTCAGACAGAGCCTCACTCCGGCCCCAGGATTCTCTCGAGCCCCGCCTTGTCAAGGGCATGATTGGCAGAGGCCCAATTTGAGTCCCCATCTCCTGCCCCTTTTGCAGGACTTGCTGGCTCCCCAAGCCTGTGTGTCCTCTCCCACTGCCAAGAAGTGGGGTTTGTTTTGTTCTCAAAGATCGTTGAGCTCACCTGCTCCCTACTATCCCAGATGGATATTTTTTTTAAAGATTTTATTTATTTACTCAGTAGACAGAGATCACAAGTAGGTAGAGAGGCAGTCAGAGAGAGAGGAGGAAGCAGGTCTCCCACTGAGCAGAGAGCCGGATGCAGGGCTCGATCCCAGGACCCCAGGATCACGACCCGAGCCGAAGGCAGAGGCCTCAACCCACTGAGCCGCCCAGGCGCCCCCCAGACAGATATATTTTAAAAGGGTAGCCTTTGCTGCAAAACTAGGACCAAGGAGAACCAACCTGCTCCCCTACCCCTAACCAACCTTTGACCATGGAAACTTCCACCTGGCCCACCAGCCTCTGTGGCTGAGTCAGGGGAAAGAAAAGAAGAAAGTTCAGTGAAGCTTCCAGTGGGTGGTCACGCCCAAGGCCCATTACCAGGCAGGAGTGACAGAATGTGGCCCGCCTGCGGCTCATCCCGCATCTAATGGAACAGAAACGAGCACCTTACTGCCCTTCTTTCGCAGTGGCCTGTCCGGGGCCTCTGCGAGGTTTATTAATCTTAGCGTCTAACGGAAAATGTGTTGCCATGTTAAATCCAGAGCCACCGTTCCCGCTCAGAGGACTGAAGGCGGCAGGAGTCTGTCTTATTTACAAGCAGTGCATGGGAGAGACACTTAGGGCAGAAGAACGCTGTCGTAAAAATCCGCATGGAATCTGAAAGTATGCATTAATGCATGTGACCAGATGGTCCTAAAATATGCCACTTTAACCAAAAATCATCCTCTGAAAAACTCTTCTGAAGAACATTGACTGTGCATAATAACTGCCTTGAGTAGGGCCATAATTTTAGAAAATGTATGAGCTACGGGATGAAGATGAGGGAGGGAAATGGTTTCTACTTCTCATTACAGGGTCCCTCCAAATGCCTGCTTGGAGAAAAAAAAAAAAAAAAAAGAAAGAAAGAAAGAAAAAGAAAAATTCACCCAATGCGAGGAACCGTGGCAATACTTAGACCATTTAGAATCACTGTGAGTTATTACCCAGAAATTGCTAACCACTGCTTTCTAAGTTCTATATTAAAAAAACAAGAAGAAGCTTCCAAACTCTGAAACTCCGGAAGCAACCAGCTGTTAGTTACATGTCACAGTCTTCGTACTGGTGTCTCCAAGTATATTCTCAGGTTCGTTTTCTGCTTGTGTCTTACAAGTTTGAAGGGCCATCAGTCGAAGCGTCTAATAATCCTAACACTGCTGTACTTACACTTGAGGTCTTATTATCTTCCCCTTAGCTATGTAAACAGATGAATAACCTGCTTTGGATCTGCACACACAGCGCTTGCTGAAGACCCCAGGCACGATGGATGGGAGGCATCCTGTGTCAGCCTCTCAGGCTTGTTCATTAGGTGGGAGGGGAGAGCGTTCCAGATAAGCCATCACTGAGGGTGGGAGGTGGGGTTACCAAAGGGGCCGCTGGATCTGCCTTAGAAGCCCTCAAGTTTGCAAACCATTGTTTAAAATTGTGAGAGGCCTTGGGCCTTTCTTAAAAAGGAATCATGTGAGCGGAAATGTGACTCTCCTTAACAAAAAGGTACTGTTGCCCACCAGAAAGAGTCAGAAAAATGCTTCACTGTCTCTCTGTATTGTGTTAAGACAAATGGGTACATTTTTGTTGCATTAAAGCATTATTTTCCTGTTTTTAAGACTCCTGTTTCACATCGCTGTTCAAATTCGACATCCACATTTAAGTTTGCTTACAAGTATTACCACTTTTGTTGACGTTCACCTGTATACTTTTCAGTGGGTCTTATCGTCTCATTTATAATATACCGTTCCAGGAGCAGTTGGAAAAAAGGAAGAAAAGGAAAAAAAATGTTAAATGTTAATGATTTCTTTCCTAACTGCAATTTTGTCAGCTCCGTTTTGTACATATATGATTATGAAGCAATTTGCATGAAATTTACACCTTTTCAAATTTTGAAAATTGCCTTGTTGAAAAGAATCCCTGCGCTTCTCAATACCGCACTGATTAATCACGGTTATAGAGTAGACATAACATTTTTATTAAACTCTCAGTGAGCAGGAAAATTAGCACTTCCTGCAATAACGATACTAATTTCATTAGTGAACATTTTCATTTATAAAGTGCCTCTTCCTTATCTTGAACCTTTTATCCTCTTCTTATTGACCAAAGAGAGGGCCTATCTTTGGGAGCTGGTAATAAACCATATTCCCAATACAATGCGACCCCATCGACAAGCCACTGCTTCCAGCCGATGATCTTCCTTGATCATAAATATCCATCGGTACCTTTTATCATATGGGGCTCTCTGAGCTTTCTTTTTGAATTTCAAATATGATGAGATAGTGTCCATCCTTAAGAGCTTGCAATGGGTTGGTCGTTGGCCAGATCAAACCTCTGAAACTATCAGGCAGGGGTATAAAGAAAATGCAGCCTTTTGTTGATTGATTTTCATATAACCTCTTCATTGGATGCTTATGATAAAGGGGAAATAGGAGGGAATATAGGAAAGGCTTGGGGTCCTGTTTGACTTTCTAGAAATTGAACTTCACAAGCAAACTCAGGGAGAAACTCGTGAGGTGGAAATGAAGTCTGCTGGGAATAGGGGCCTGGGGTCCGGGTGTTTTATTTACATACAAACCCATATAGACATCTCCAGTTCTGCCGCAAAGTTCTTTCTGAAACGTGCGGATAGATGAACCATTGCAATAATTATTTATCATCGTCTTCCGTGATGCCAGGTTTGATTTATGGTGCCAAGGACACACAGGTGAACCCTCAAGGAGAGCCAGGTGCCTCCGCTCACAAAGGTGTGACATTCCAAGGGGGGAGCCAGTAAGAGACAGTAAACAGCTGGATAAAATATATTCTGGTCACGATGCATGTTCAGAAAGAAGTAAGGAAACATGGCGCGTTAGAGAAAGGAAGGTCAGGAATGGGGAGGGCGCTGCTTCTGGAAAAGATGGCCAGGTAGCCTTGAAGTCGAGGCTTCAGTGATGAGAAGGAGCCAGTGGTGGAAGGAGCCAGAGGAAAAGTGTTTTGGGCAGAGGGAACCGAGCCTGAAAAGGTGCCCTGTCAAGGCAAACGCTCTGCATTGTTGAAGAGACAGCGTTGACCAGAGGCTTTGGGCATGTGCCCTGTGATTTTTAAATTTAAAATTGAGGTCTGTGCTTGATGTGAAATAGTGATCCTTTCTTCGTGTCTTCAGTGCATTGGGAAAGCTGTATGTATTCAGAGTAAAAGAGAATTACCATTTCTCAACACCCAGTGGGGGAGTAAGGGGCAGTGGCAGTGGCAGCACAGGAACACAAGTGATTTTTCTTTTTGTGTGTCAGGGTTTTTTGTTGTTGTTGTTGTTATTGTTTGTTTTTGTTGGTTTTCTTTTCTCTCTCTCTCTCTCTATATATATATTTTTAATCGATCAGATGGCTTTTTAAGTGCCAGTTGTGGCTTAGAAAGGAAATGACTCCTTCAAGGTCATAGTGCCAATAGACTGGGGAGGGGGCAGGATTAATCACATATGACTGAACTTTCCCAGTAAAATATATATATTCATTGGATGCATTATGCTTTGATGTCACTAATAACTTCATTGGTTTATGTCTTATTTTGTCAACTTGGTATATAGAGAGTTTAAATGGCAGTAACTCTCTTATAACTCTGAGTGTCCTGAGACTATCATGTCATTGAAAACATGCTCAAACTCATCAGTAAACAGACATTGCAATGAACACAAAAATGAGAACTTACTTTACACTCATCAGATTGGAGGGAAAAAAAACCAAAAAAACAAAACAAAACTAAGTACCTGGCAATACCAAGTATTGTCAAGAATATGGAGTAACAGGAAATTTCATACATCACTGGTCAGAGTATAAATCAATAAAATCATTTTGGAAAATATTTTGGTGTTACCCAGTAGAGTCATACATAAAGCTATTCAGTTTCATTCCTATGGATGGACCTGTTTTGGGAAACTCTTGAAAACTAGAAAAGTTCGAGAGCAATTCTGGCACATTATTTTTATGATAGCAAGAAACAGAATTCTCCAAATAACATCCATAATTAAATGGGGGAAATCGAAGGTGGTACTGTATATTCACTAGAGTAGAACACCAGTTAGCAGTGAAAATGAATGAATGTATTCCCTTAACCTGAATCAGCATAGAAGAATATTGAAAATACGTTGTGGCATTTAAGAAACAGTTACATAGATTACAGACACAGTGTGACTCAACTTACACGAAGACCAAAATAGAGGTTAAACTAAACAGATTTTTTGAGGTTTTACGAATTTGTGCTTCACACTATAAAGGAAAGCAAGTGAATGGAAAACACAAAGTATGAGCTTATGAGCTAGTGCTTCTCGAGGTATGGAGTTGGGTGGGTAGGCGGGCTAGAGAAGAAGGGAGAGGGATGACTTGGGGAGGGGTATATGGGAGAAGTATCACAAAGTTCCATTTCTCAAGTTGAGCCATAGGTAGAGAGGTAGTCGTTCTCTTTACCATTGTTTACAATATACATAAATTACTTATATGAACTCTTTTATTATGTATGCACATTGCCTAGTATTGAAAGATTAAAAATACTCTGGTACCTTGAAACTGAAATAGGGGTCAGATGCTTGGCTCATTTTTTTTTTTTTTCCTACTTTTTAGCCTTGACCCACTGTGAAGTCTTGCCTGATGCAAAAATGGGAGAGTGATAATGCCCCACGTGGCTTGAATTTCTCCATACTCCGAATCAATCTTCTATGTCAGACAGGTCTTTCAAAAACACAGTCTTTACAATGTCATTTATCTGTTCAAAAATATTCAATGGCTCCCATCGCCTCCAGGACTGAGCACACAGTCCTCAGCCTGTCAGTTCTTTTACCAGTGGTTTCTCTGCCTCACCAGTTTTTTTCGTCATTTCAATACATTTTCTTGTATATAATTCTGTGGACAGCCATCAGACAGGGTAGTAGCATGCAGCAGTGAACCATTAACCCATGGCTTTGGTCAAGCTTATCTGCTTCCTGTCCTTCCAGCAACATCTGCTCATTCTCGTACACACTCCGGGTTCTCTCCTTGTACATTGTTTATTATTCCACAGTTTCTGTAGGTCGGGTGTTTAGGCGTGTCTTAGCCAGGTTTTCAGCTTAGAGTCTCACAAGACCACAGGGTGACAGCCAGGCTGTGTTCTCATACAGAAGCCCGAGTAGGGAAAAATCGGCTTCCAAAGTTACTTCCTCACCTTTGAGGTCACAAAGGCTGGTTCCTGGCAGACTTCATTTTCTTACAGCTGGATGATTCAGGGCCTTTTGCTGACTGTTGGTCGTGGCTGGAGGCCCCCTTAGCTCCTAGAAGTCACTCTACGGGTCCTTACCACCTGGGCTTTCCCAGTATGGCAGCCTACTTCATCAAGCCAGCAAAGAGAATCTAGAACAAGTTGGCTGGAAAAAACATAATGGGGTCACAAGAGTAACACCCCATCCCCTTCCAGTGGCTAGAAGCGCCTTGCAGGACCTGCCCACCATCAGTGGGAGAGAATTACCCAAAGGAGTAAACACCAGAAGGCAGGGATTGTATGGGGCCTCCTTAGACTCTTTCCACCCCAACTGGAAGTGTCTTTCTTTGCTGCCAGTTAAGGTCCGTGACGCCTCTAAAACTGAATCCCATTTCAAGCTGTCTGTGACTGTTTGCTCCCTGGGAGCAGCAGGAAGTAGACCCTGTGAGTCTGAAGGCCAGAAGATCTGCCTTCTAAAGCTGCCCTTTCTAGACTTCAAGTTAAAGAAGGAAGATTTTGAATTGAAGAAAGACTTTGCAGGTGTTAATTGCAGTCCTCAAGTCTCTTTCAGCTCCGATGAGAAATCACCTCTGGGCGGTTCCACCCTTGAAGGTGGCAGTACGTCAAAAATGGTTTTTCTTCTCAAATGGCAGTTGTTAGGCACCTGAAGATTAGGGTTTCTCAAATACTGATCATAATAGGTATCTAGGAAATATTTGTTTAGAGGACAGTAGACTGTGATAGGCTTGCCTTCACTGTGTCACCTGTCCTGAGAATGTGGTGTCAGTCTTAAATCCCAGTATCCTGTAGCTCCATTGAAGGATGCTCAGAAAGCCAAGCATCGATGACAAGACCCAAGTGTTCTGACTTTACCCCTTCCTGAGATCCTGTGTCATCAGCTTTGCTTTGGAGTGGGACATTTGGTTTCCCTGTTCCTTCCTCTAAGTCATGAATTTGACAAATATTTAGCAAGCACCTACCACGTGCTTGGCGATGTTATAGATCGTGGTGCCATTTTAAAAACATAACCTGAATAATGGGTAGCACACTGATAAAGCCAGTGTCTGGTCTTGATTATTTTTAACACCATAAAGAAAAATTTTATTAAATCAAATTGCTTTAACTCCACTTACTTTTTACCCCACATGGTGAAGGTATCAATGTGTGATCCCTCTATACTCACAGATGAAAAATGCCTAGATAAATACTGCCAGGGACATTTTTAAGCATGTAAAAAATCAATTTTCATAAGGTTACATCTTTTTACCTCTTTATATAAAACATGCTATATTAAAAGAGAGATTAAATTTTACTCTGTGGAGTAAAATGCAAACACAAAATTATTTTTTCATTTTTCAGAGCATGCACTGGATTATCATTTATTTATGAGGCTTTTTTTAATCTAGAATATATGGAAATCTTTTCTTGAAGCACAATATAATATTGAATTGGGAATGTTGTCTGACAGTTTCCCTCTTACAGTTGCATAGAATGATTCTCCTGTATGAATTTTTAAAAGAAACTTCAATATACTCTGCATTTGAAAGGGAAGAAGTAATCGCCATGATCTTGAGGAATCTTTT
This sequence comes from Enhydra lutris kenyoni, assembly GCF_002288905.1. Classification (NCBI taxonomy): domain Eukaryota; kingdom Metazoa; phylum Chordata; class Mammalia; order Carnivora; family Mustelidae; genus Enhydra; species Enhydra lutris. Next base: position 13,737,068 of record NW_019154114.1, read on the forward strand.
AAATGGCCTCCATCCCACTTCTTCTATGTTTCCCCAACTTTTCTGCAACAAATAATGCTTCCATGATTTTCCAGAATTCACAAAATGTCTGGTTTTCTTTCTTTTGTCCAAAGGGTACGCCCAGCATGGCTATCAGTTGAGAATAGAGCTGTGACGTGATTTCTGTGTTTTCCTTTCGCACCTTTTCCTTGCTTGAAGGCACTGGGCTTGAAAGGGCGTGAGTACCCTTCCTTCTCCAGGAGGCAGATATCTTTCCATGGCAGGCCCTTCAAATCATGTGCTGAAGCCACCCAGCCATGAGATCAGCCACCACATAAAAGTGCTGGTTGGCGCATTAATCCTCTCTGAATAGTCCTTCTAAGGTTAGCCCCTCTGGGCCACCCTACACACATTACTATCAATTTACTCATACATGGCTTGACGATTGTGTTTTTCATCCCATTCCCACTCTGTGTTATTGCTGCCTAACAAACCACCCTGAAATGGAGTGATTGGTCTACGGGTTGCCTACGGTGGCCTGGCTTGACCATTGTTCTTCTGGAACTCAGGCTGTGCCTGGTGGGTTAGCGCACATACTTCCCACGGTGGAAGTAGGTAGCCCCCAGTACCTTGTCAGGGCTAGACTTAGGTCTAGATTCACATTTCATTGGCCAAAGCCAGTTATGTGGTGAAGTTCAACTTTGCTTGGTGAATTTTACACCTTTCAGGGAGTTGTGAGGATATAAAGTATTTGCTGAACAGACTTCCTATCTAGTCTTTGGGATTTATTAGAGATATCTATCTATCTATCTATCTATCTATGAAATGTTTGTGGATATATACATATATGTATGTATTTTTAAGTATGAAGTGTATTTTTATAAAATTAAATAAAAATAGCTCAGTAGCTTGTACCTCTGGAATTTGTATTTGTTCCCTACATTGCATGAGTAAGGGGGCCCTGGACCTGGTTCATCATTTAGATTTTTCATCCAACCCCAGATTCCACGAGGAAGCACTGTACGATTCTCAACTTTGGAGGCAGAACAGCTAGAGTTCAACTCCAAACTCATACTTCCCAGCTTTGTGACCTTGGATAATTTACTTAACCTTTCTGGGCTTCAGTTACTAAATCATTTAAATGGCAATGATTGTACCCATGTCTATCCTTTGCACCTCCATCATGACATTTGGCTCATCCCCAGCTAATAGCTCTGGAATGCTGTGTGCTGGCACTCTCTTTGACTGCATCATCTGAGCAGTCTTGGAGGAGCTGCTGCTTTCTGAAGAATCTGTTGCTAGGAAATGTCAATGGTATGACTTTCAATTTAGCACATGCACAGGCGACCTTGTTTGGGCTTGTGCCATTGGTAATTCAGTTTTGGGATTTTAACTTTGACAGAATGTATTCAAATATGGTTTTTGCTGTCTATCAGTCGCACACTCACAGCCACAGTTCTTTCAAACAGCCAAACTTGCTAATTAATATTTTCAGAAGAACATTTGTCACATGGGTACAAAGTTCAAAGGAAAAACGTATATGGCTTTTGTTCGTCTAGATACTTCATAATATGGTTGAGCACACGTCATTTCGACTACCTGCCTTAGAAAGTACTTAGATACCATCTGACCTTAACCTGGGACAATTGAGCTGGTTGATGCTTTTTACCTTCTTGCCAATTAAAAAGTATCTCATCCATTGGACTAGTCTTTTATCATTCTATGATACAGTGTATATATACACCAAATCCAAAAATAGCGATAAGATGGATGGATAGATAGGTAGAAAGGATAGGTGTAGAGTTGTTATGAACAGTGCAAAGAAATTCATTTCCAGCTATGGGTCATTTGGGAAAAGGTCAATATGGTACGTCCACATTATAAATAAATGAAAATGAATACAACCCCATGGCTTTCGGAAACCCTGGCTTTCTGTGTGGCTTCCAGAATTGCATCTCTGACACCTGGAACAGGAGTTAACCAGTCGCAGAATGCTTGTTTGTAAACAGGTTTAACGATGAGGGTACATCTCCATAAATGAATAGCATTTGTAGGCTGTGGTAGCTTTGTTGATTGTTAATATTACTTAGGGCATGTCTTGCTTTTCAGAAACCTACACCACAGAAGAATAACAATAATATGGTTGCATCGTACCTCTTCTGCATTTTTTTTTTTTTTTGCTTTCTTCATAGTTTCAGTTTCCTTCTTTCTTCTTTTCATATTGTCAGCCACCCCATGTTTGCTTTTCCATTGTCAGTCCTGTTCTCTTTCTGTTCCAATTTTTTGGAGCTTTAAAAATCCCTTTAATAATTGGGCAGTAATTGTGAAGCTCCTGCTCTATGGATGTTACTTTATTAGGAAATAGGGATAAAGGGCAGATTCGCTTTACTCTTAAGAAACTCACAGCTTGGTCAAGGAGATAGATACTTAAATAATTTGCAGCAGTGGTTGACAGAAATTTGTCTCAGGTATGGAGAACGTAGGATAAGCAGGAGGAGAGGGAGGCAAGGCTGGCTCCAAAGGTGAGGCAGTGTCTCCCCGAAGCTGACGGATGAGCAGAGTTCAGTGAACAGGCGAAGTAAGGACCTGTCCCTGAGACGGAAGGACCAGAAGGACGGAAGAGCATGGGATCTCCAGAGCAGCGCAGGTGTTCACTCCTCAGCAAACATAAACCCGCAGGAAAGGCAGGAGCAAAAGATGGATCTGTCTAGGGAGAAAGCCCTCAAGACAGTTGCAGTGTTGTGCCGCGGTGGGTCATGGAGGTAGCATTCCGGTTGAGAAGAGGAAGCCAGCCAGGCAACCCCTGTGCCTTGGCATGGAGAATTTGAGAGTCAGTGTGGTCTGGGAGATCCTCTTTTTCTGCCACATTATAGATGGAGCAAGGGGCTGAGAAATATTTGAGTTTCCGCCTCTTTAGAGAAGAAATAGCATCTACCTTTCAAGGTAGTTGTGAATAATGGAACAAGATAATAATATCCTTAAATCCCTCAAACAGTGATACTTGGAACACAGTCATGTTCAAAAAATGTATGTTTCTCTTCTACTTGAAATTAGACTGCCTTTAAGATTCACTGAAACCCAACGAAAGTGCCACCATTTCATGTCAAACCATAAACTTCAGTTCTCCATACTCAAACCCCAGGACTTGTGAGGGACTCCTCCAAGTAATGCCCTGTTTAAGGCACAGTGGTTCCCAGGAGTTTGCTCTTCTGGGTGTGTGCACGTGCTTTGTCCGTCAGGCGGCAAGCTCTTTAAAAGCCAGGGCCACGCTTGCCGTTTCCTTTGCCAACAAAGAATTCCGTTCGGTGCTGATCTCCAATGATGGATGGATTGGCTCTCTGGTCCCAGGTAAGCCTGCTCAGAACCCAGCTGGCCCTTCAGAAACAGGGAATCCTCACAAATGGCCCAGGTGGTGGCCGGTGGCCCTGTCATCAGCACGCTTTTCTACAATGTCAGTTTATAACCCCAAAGTCCTGGTGTTAGTGAATTACAGAATGAACTTGTGACATCATCCGGGGTGCAGAGTATTTGAAGAATGTAGAGTTCGGCTCCGTGGTGGCACTGGGGAGAAAATGGGGAGCAGGAGTAGTCTTCTGTGAAGTGTTTCTAATTAGGATTCATTTTGTAATGGCATTCATTAGGGCCTCCGGTAGAATGCATTCCTCTCTTAATGCCACCCCAAAGAAGCCTTGTCATTTCCTGTGGTGATAGCTGCCAACCCAGGTGGTTATTCCTGGTCGTGAGTCTGTCTAGTGCAGCAGATGTCAAAAGGTTATCTGTTAACTCATTAGATGACTTTAATCATATGAAAATCATCTACTGCTCATATTGCAATTGGTTTTGTGCTTAATTTTTTTTTTTATTATTTAAAAGCTTTCGTGACCATTTTCTCTTTTTAATAGCTGTTGTATATCCTTGTTGCATAGGGTATGGTCAGGACAAGTATTTAAAAAATATTTACTATTCTGATCTTATAAAGAAAAAAAGTTACATATGGCCATTTGAACTAATTGCTAAAATGACACTACATTAATTAGATAATTAAGGGTCTTGAGAATGTGGCTATTGTATTCATTGGGCCGGAAGCCAACGTTTTCTATAACTGAGAAAATGGGTTAGCATAATTCAAAATTCAATTGCTGTACCCTTTTTCATATGAATAGATAATACAGAATGAGTCTTAAATCTGGATTGGAAAAACTAACAGGAACTGGTTTTATTTTAATTGAGTTTTAAAGCACTTCTAGGCCTTCTCATTGTCTTTATAGTTTAACCCTTTGTGATTGTGGCCGTCCGCCTGTTAGTCTTGCCATCCCACACAGTCACGGTAATGATCTTTCCAGATTTATTGTGAACCCCTCAGAATATGTTCCTTACCAATGAATGCCTTGACACAGGAAACCAACGTCTCTTTGGCCTCTGCCCCCTCCTCACTGAGAATAAATGCTGCCCGTGGCTCGAAGTCCTTTACAACAGTACATTTTCTAGGTGCCTTAACTTATCAAGGTTATTTGTCAGGAAAATTATCTCTCGTAACACCAGGTCCCCTACCTTCAGATGACAGGACTTAATACAAAAGTTTTCCCCATACCAACTAGTAGTGTAAGTTGATTTCATATCCTTTTATTTTATAAAGTTTTGCTTATCAAGTTTGTCATCCTCTATTTGAAATTAAAATGTGTGGCCTCCAGGTGACCTTAATGCTGCTGACCCCCAAATGTAATCACTCCCAGCATCTGTGAAAATCGACAAATATGTCAGGTAGAACTTGTGGCGTCAAAACATTGTTTTAAATATTTCATTTGTAGGCAAGGCAAGGACCATTTCCAGGTTAGTCCTCTGAGAAGGATCGCTGGGTGCATGAACACCTTCGGTTTCTTGATTCTGTAATCGGCACTCATTATCAGCGGGTTGTGTGAGCAGAAAATGTGCAGTTATATGTTCTGCACGAGTGAATTATTGATTGGATTTATGGCCAGAAGAGTGTTCCTAAGTGGTCAATACACGGCTGAACTATGTCAGGTGAAGGTAGAAATAAAGTGAGATCTATACTTTTGATAGCAGTTGCTGCTGGGTTACGTTACACTTGTCATTGGAGGTTACCATTGGGTGTAGATAAAGATGTTAATTACATTAACGTTGATGAAAGTGGGGTGTCAAGCAGATAGGGAGTATCTGTTTGTGTGCATGTAGAGATTTATTTTGTCAAAAATCGTATTCTTCCTGTGAGCTGACATTGATTGGTTTGCCAGTCTGTCTTGGGTGTGTACAAACAGTTTAAGAATTTGGATGGGTTTATGAAAAACTATATGTAATCCTATGTTTCTGATTATTTACGGACCAGTGACAACTTCACAAAGACACCATTAGTCCATTGTCTGTTGATGGTCTAACTTCAGTTGCTAACGCCTATCTGTACTCCATCATTTCTAGGAGATGACTAATGACCTTTGCTTAAGAGTAAACTTGTTACTATGCAAAGCTATACTGGGAATGTCTTCATCCAGTTGAGCCAAACTCTGGCTCCCCTCTACTTCCATCTGTAGATCCTTCTGCCTCCGACTGAGAAATGTCCCGGCAACACCTTACTGGCTAGGTCAGTTCTAAGCGGGCGTTCCGCTGATGCCGAGTGGGAACCTACTGTGCACCGGGGCTCTACCAGTTCTGAGAATATGGAGATGATGAAGAGGGGGGCATTGCCATCGAGATGTCGCAGTCTTAAACAGGATGCCGTCCAGAACACACTTAACCTACTCAAGGCCAGCCCTGGGCTAGGTGAACAGGGATTTCCATCATACAATGATTTTCTCCATTCCCTGCACTGAGCAGGAGGCTCAGAAAAGCTGGGAATCTTTTGTTCTTGAAGTCTTTGTCCCTGTAAGCCTCTCTTGGCTTGGAGCATCCTGTAACGGGAAGCCTTTAATGCTGTGTGTTCTAGAATACTAGCCTGGTCTGTAAACACAGGGAGCTGTTTTCCCTGGTGGTTCAACCAGAGGAAGGGGGCCATGCCTGTGCTGTGGCAACATTTGGCTCTCTTGCTCCTCTGTGGCATTTCAAGAGTAATTTGACAGTATTCAGGTTTGCTTTACACACCTTTTCCAGAATTCTGTCCCTAATGAGTGTAAGGTGAGACACCACCCCAGCATCATCAAAGGGATTGAGAATCACAGTGAATCCATTAAGAGGAGTTTCATTTTCATTTTCTCTGAAGCAGAATCCCAAGTCATAAAATGGAATATGGATTGTAGATTTTGTGGGGAAATACACTGGGCTGCCATTCCTTGAAAGGAGTTCTAAAAACACCAGCATCCCGTGCCCATCTCCCCAGGCTTCAACTGAGTCACTGATCACATAATGATCAAGCCAGTGCCTTCCATGTCACAGCATCAGGCAGTGGGCGGTCTGGCCCTGGAGCAGACGCCCTGATGAGGTTGTGGTAATCCTCAGGGTTTTGAGTTAAGTGCTTTTGACATGCGGAATCAAGAGTCAAGGACGAAGCTGCCTTCTAAATGTTCTCTCCGGAGTGTCCGTGTGCAGATGTAATTGAGCCTCTCAGGTGAAGAGCTTTATCAGAGCAAAGCTGGTTAGTGTTGCAGACCTACTTGGGGGGAGTATTTTAGGCGTCTTCAATAACTGCTCGGTGACATTGCTGAAGGTCCCCAGCCTTTCCGTTCTCCAACAGTTCAGGGCGAAAAATGCCATTGTGGACACGTTGCCTAAGCTTCACAGTACACTATGGTCCAAAGCGACCCATCCCATCTCTTCATAATCACAAGTGATCATCCTGGTTATTTATGTGTTTATTATATGTCTTCCACACCAGGCTGTAAGAGCCACGAGGCCCAGGACCATGTCTGTCTTGTTCCTTTCTGCTTCCCCACCATTCACACAAGGCCCGATAGAATTATCATGATCACCTTGGTCGTCATCATCACCAAAGCTAGTATTTATCACTACATACAGTGTGGCAGGTACATTAAGAAGGGCTTTATGTGAATTATCCCCAATCCCGGATTCAAGAATTCAAAGCAAATCGGCCAGGAGGAAAGAACATGGATTTGGACACCAAACCCTTGAATCCATGATCCCAAAATGTTCATTTCTACCCTCAGGGTTTTGCCACACTACCTGGTCACTTAATCCCTCCAAGCTTACATTTCCTCATCAGTAAAACTGGAATAATAATTCCCATCAGCCATGTCTGCCGTGAGAAGCAAACACGAGGATTGTTCCAACACTCGCACACCGTGGATGCTGAAGACCAGTGAGCAGAGGTGCTATTTTTATATACATCATAGAGTCTGAGTGTCAGGCAGAGAGTTGAGTGAAAGAAGCCAGGGTACAATGATGCCATTTATGTAAAGTCCAAAAGCAGCCAAGACTTCTCCATGTGAGAAAAGTCGGAAGAGTGGTTACCTGTAAGGGGACGGAGGGTGCCTTCTGGCATGCTGGCCGTGGTCCATAGATTGATCTGGGAAAACCACCCCATGGGTGTGGACGTACGTAAGAGCCCATCAAGCTGTGTATTAAGTGTTTGTGCCCTTCAGTGCATCTAAGCAGTACCTCAAAAGAAATCATGTGAGAGAATTTTACATTCTTTGAGAGTTTTCTTCCCGCTCATGTCCAAGCACAAAGTAGGTGCCTGCGGGCCGGGTGGTGAGGTGGAGGAAGGCTGAGATAACACAGTGGCCTACTTCCGGGTAGTGCTGAGGCCTATTCAAAGGCGGCTATGGGTCCAGCACTCAAAAACAGAACCTAAAAAGAAATTCTTGAGCCTTGTCTGTGTGAACTAAATATAGCACCAGATTTATAGTGTTGTGGTCCTGACCACCCCCGGGCTATTTCTGACCACAGGGACAGCTTAAATGGTGTGGCCCATAAAAAGTCATCTGCAAGCTCAGGCCAAATGTTGATCTATTTAGGGCCAAGAGGAGGGACCAGGCCTTGGTAGCAGTTCTCCCTGAGGTAGGATCCTAAGTTGAATGGAGACCATTGCTGCAGCTGCCAGCTGGGAACTTGGGGCTTCCTTAGCATTCTGTCTTTGGGGACCAGGTTTTAGTTATGGGGCTTACTCATGCAGCCTGACAGGCTCGCCAAAGCTGGATCTACTGATGGGCTCCCAGCTAGTCTTTTGCTGGTGAGGGGGACTTGGCATTAAGTCAGATGAGTCCCAGGCTCCCAGGGGGCTCCTTGTTTCCCCTATTATTCCCTTCTCTTTGCCATGGTAATCTTGCCAAAGCTCCTTGACTTAGCCTAACTAGCACCTTCTTCAAAGTCACTTCATACCACAATTCCCTTTTTTGCCTAGTTCAGGCTTGGCTTTCTCCCTGGAGGCCTGGTTCCTTTCGCTCCCCATTTTCCCCCCAGACAGAGGCCGATTTCCGGTTATGTATGTATAGAGCTTGGCCGTTTTCCACCGGCTCCGTGTTGTGGTTCACCTTCTGGAGCCTCTTGTCCTGTGCTCCCATCCAAGCTTCAGGTTTTCCTTGCTCTCAAGAGATTCAGTTCCAGGCCCACCTATAAAATAATTGCTCTAGGTAACCTGAGATAAGATTAGGCTCTCTGAGCCTCAGTTTCCTTATTTGTGAAATGGAGAAGTTAAGAGTAGATTTCTTAGTTCTCTCTTAATTTTGTTTTTCTATTTAAATATTACTGTGACATGAATAGAGATACCTATATTGGTCTCTACCTCTGGCTCCTCCTAATATTTGGTCTTTGACCCTGGTTCCTGACACAGAGCCCCTCAAACCCTTGCTGTTTCCTGGGTGATAGGTGTTTCTTTTGTTCTGATGAAGTAACTGGTAGCAGGAGCCTGGATTGGGGCTGCTCGCCTGAAAGACCACGCTGTCTTGGAACTTTCACTCCCACCTCCCATTCTCTGGTGGGAGAGAGGGTTTTTGGAAAGTGAGTTAGTTAATATTAGATCGTGTCTACACAATGAACTGTCCATAAAGATCCCTGAGATGTGGAGTTCAGAGAGCTTCTTGTTGGTAAACACATCCGTGAGCCTGGAGGGTGGCCCACCTCACTCCCTAGGGACAGAAGCTCCTGTGCTCAGGACCCTTCCACACCTGACTGTAGGTATCCCTTCAACTGCTGTTCATTTCCAACCTTTAAAATATCCTTTGGCAAGTCGGCAATAGTAAGGAAGCTGTTTTCCTAGGTTATGAGAGCTGCTGTAGCAAATTATGGAGCCAGAGGAGCAGGTGGTGGGAACCTTCAATGTGTACCCAAGTCTGGACAGAAGTTTTGGGTAACCTAGCAACCCAAATTTGAGATTGGCATCTGAAGTGAGGGCAGTCTTGTGGTCTTGAGTCCTAGCCCGTGGGGTGTGCGATAACTCTTCTTAGTGTTAGAAGTGAATTGAATTGTAGGACACCCTGCTGGTGTCAGAGAATTGGTCAGTGTGGGAAAAACCACACACGTCTGCTGTCCAAAATATTATGGGTGAGATTAAAGGAAGAACAGTGAGTTTTCGCCATACGATTATTTCTCATTTTTAGTGTAGACCTACCATGTGCCAGTAGATGCTACTCTACTCACTCTCTGATGTAATTCCCCAACCATGCTGCAATATACTTAGTATTCCCAATTTATTTGTTTTAAAGATTTTACTTATTTATTTGACAGAGAGAGAGAAAGAGCATGAGCAGGGGGAGGAGTAAGGGGAAAGAGAGAAGCAGGCTCCCCGATGAGCAGGGAGCCCAATGCAGGGCTTGATCCCAGGACCCTGGGATCATGACCTGAGCCAAAGGCAGATGCTTAACTGACTGAGCTACCCAGCTGTCTCTTATTCCCATTTTGGAAATGAAAAAGTAGTGACTCAGAAAGGTTGAGTAACTTGCTCAAGGTGACCAAGTCAGAAGTTTAACATTAGGAATAACAAACATTTTATATGTTTGGGACTGTGGTAAACCTTTCACGCAGATAATTTCAGTTCATCTTTACCACATCCCTAGGATAGAGATGCCAATATCATCTGTTTGATATGGGAAATTTCAGTGTTGAAAGGTTAAATAATGTGCCCAGCAAGGTCATCTATCTGTGACTGGTGGGCCTCGCTTTCAGACTCAGGTTTGTGTGAGTCTGACATTCATGCCGTTTTTATTATATGTGATATTGCATCCCTTCATACCCTCCATGGGGAGCCCCCCTCCCCTTTTTTAAGCCTAAAAGATATTATCCCAAGATTCCACAGAATGTGAGTTCGAAAATCCCTATTAAATCATAAGGAAATCTAGCTATTTGATGATGGCACAATATAGTGCATATTCTTTTTAAAATTTGTATAACATTTCGAGAAACCAGTGAAATGGAGGATAACTCTCTGATAAGGAATTAAAAAAAAATACCCAGCAACTCTCTGTCAGACTTTTATCATCATCCCATTCATAATGGATTCCAAACTCATATGAATCTTTCAAGATAAGTGTCTTATTGATTATCCTGAAAACAAGCGATCACTTGGCATCCTGAGACCAGCTCACCGCCCTCCCCTGATTACCGTAAACAGAGATGGTGATCAGAAGAAATGTCGTTTTCTTTGGTGTTGAACCCATGGGGCATTCTGACACAGTGGTGTGGGGAGTAAAGGAGCTAGTGACCCAGATGGACAGCTGCTTGATCGTGGCCGATGTTGTGTTTTTGAGGAGCTGCAGACAAGCGTCCACTGGTTAGCCAGTTCAGCCTCGAACTGTTTTATATCCCTGTGCCAAGACTTCTTCCTGGTAAAGATGCAGAGTGGCCCAATGATTGCCAACTTATTGCTGCCAGGAAACATTAAGTCTCTTAAGTGACATCCTTTTTCGGTGTGTTTACTGGTAGTTATGTAAATCACGCGGAGCTCACTCTTAGAAAGGAACAGAGTGTTTACAAGGGACTTCACTCTTGTAGTTGTAATGAGATAAAATACCGGTATGACCATGCAGTTACAGTCAATGTTGCGTGTCTGCTCCCCGTGGGGCCACGGCTGCACCTGTCTATGGAGCTGAGCCTTGCGTTGCTGCTGGCCGCCTGGCCCAGGTGTCGGGAGGGCTGGTATTGGTGAGGTAGGTGGCCCTGTTTTCACTGGTGGCTCAGTTGCTCCTGCTGAAGCCTTTGAAATACTGTTCATGTGACAAGACCCCAGGCTCACACAGGTTGTGGCATTTGGCCGGAGGGAGACCTGACTCATGGGTTTTGGGTGCAGATAATGAAGATTCAGGCCACTGCATTAAATTAACAGTCTGATTTCCTGAGGCTGCCGTTGGTAAAATGCTTAGTTGGCATCCTGGGGGATGGGATGCGGCCACTCTGTACCCCAGTGAGACTTATGCTCAGGATACTCTTGCCTAGCAGCAAAATCCATCCTTCTTAGACCCTGGAACTTACTTGGGAAATGGCCTGATGACTGCTTGAAGCAGGTCATGAGCAGGAGAGAGTTTCTTATTGCTAGAATCGAGGAATGAACAAAGCCACTTGCAGCACTGGTTAGTTCACTTTTTCTAGATGAGGACGAGGAGGTACAGAGAAAGTTGAGGTCATTCTGTCCACTGAGCCACCGTCCAGTGTTCATGCCTCCTGAGGTGTCCTGGGTGCCACTTAATGCCTTTACTATCTTACTCATTTAACGTCAACTGATTGAGCACCTATTGTGTGCCAGATAAGATGCTGGAGATAAAGAGAGAAATCTGGAATGGTCTCTGCCGAGAAGCACAGGTTTTCTTCTGGGGCTGGTAATGGTGATAGTGGTGGTGGAGGAAGAGAAGGCGAAGACAGGAAGACATGACTACTCCCTCCTTTGCCTCCCATCTGTACTGGTTAGTAGCTGTTTTGCTGTGCCTGTCTCTGGGACCATGGCCACCATATTGAGACATTTATTTTCTCTTACCCAGTCAGTGGTATTAGGATTCTCCAGAGAAACAACCAGTAAGACATATATATAGGTGGAGAGATAGATGACAGATAGATAGAGCAGGAATTAGCTCACATGGTTATAGAGGCAAAGAAGTCCTGCCCTCTGTGAGCTGGAGAAACAGGAAAGTCTGTGGTATGATTCAGGCTTTAATCTGAGTCCAGAGGCCTGGGACCCAAGGGGAACGAGAGGTGTGAGGACAAGGAGCTCTGATGTCTGAGGACAGGAGAAGATGGATGTACCAGCCCAACGACAGAGAACAGACCCCCTTCTTCCTTTTCTTTTTTGCTCTGTCAGGCCCCACAGCCAATGGGATTCTTCAGTGACCCCTGCACTGTCCCCTCACTAAGGCCCTGGATGCGTCGAAGACGCTACAGCAGAGAGACGGCTGCTTAGCACGGCTTTGTAACGGCATAAAGATAACCAATAACTGGAGGGTAAAGTGCCCTGATTTCCTATAAAAATACAGACCTGGAAGGGTAAAAATGGAACTTACAGTGTGTGACTCTTCACTTTCTTTTGGCTTCCCCTAGTTTAACTGTTTCATAACCTGTCTGCTGGCTTGTTTTATGTGTTTTTTCTTTATGAAGAAGAAGAAATATGGGCATTAACTGTGATGATGCTTCTTAGCTGGAAGGTGAGAAAAGATAGAAGACTGTAGGGTAAGAGGTCTTCCCATAAGAAGTTGGTATTTGCTAGAATTTTCCAAAAAGGATTTCACTGCACATGGCCTCCGTTACTCTACCTGAAGTCTATGATTATTGGTGAATTCGGTGACTTTTCTGTGTGTCAGGGACTGTTATATGTCTTGGATTGCAGAAGTAAAATGATACCTGCATTTTTGAAGAAAAATGCATATAGAAAAAAGCTAACAATGCCTGGTAGATACTAGGCACTAAGTTGAGGGCTAGTGAAGGCGTCTGGTGTGTTGGAAAAATGGCCACGTTTTCCTGCAAATTATGTGTTAGGGCAGAAAGAAATGTCTTGTAGCTCAGTTAAGTATTGAGAGGTCTCATCTCATACAGTGTGCACATACAGGAGTTGCAAGGGGATTGTGCCAGTTCTGGTGAGTTTTGTTTGTAGGACCTGATTTCCAGTAGGTCATGGTGCAAGCCTCAAATGGGAGGCATGCCTGGGGTGGCTGCAGAGGGTTAAGAACTCAAGACTGACTTAGACGGCCCTAGTTGCCACATGTTACACTCACCATTCCTAAGCCAAAGCTTCTTTGTGTATGAAAGGGGGTTAGATGGCACCTACTTCTATCAGTTGAGACGCTTTGGGCTGCAGATAGCAGGAAACTCAACTTGCAGTGATTTCAATTGTGTTAAAATGGGTTAACTTACCTAATCTGAAGTCCAAAAGCAGAGTGGTCACAATGGTGACACACCATGATCTGGCTCCACTTCCCTCCTGTCCTTTATCAGTGTATTCCTCAGAGTCTCCCTCACATTTTCAGTAATGGCTTCCACAATTCCAGGCATCATAACCAGAGAGCATAGTGTTGGAGGACAAAGGTACCTTCTCTTTTTGGGTGTATCTCTCAGGAACAAGGGAACTTTCCCCCAGAGCCTCTCAACAGACTTAGGCTGCTAACTCATTGGCCAGAATTTTATAAAACACCTATACCTAGACAGTCACTAGTAATGCCTTTGGACCTGCCCTGATTGGGAGCTTAGGCCACTGGAGATTCATATCCCAGTCGTAGCCATGAGGTGGAGAGGGCTCGGTCATCAAGGGGACTGCGGGGGGTGGATATTGGATAGATAACCAAGTATCTGCTACATGACCTTATAGAGATAGGAGAGTTCATCAAAATGAGACACATCACATGGTCACAACTCACCAAAATGTAGCTGTAACAGTGATGATGATTGACAACTATAAGGGGAAGTGGGTTCATAGAGATGTCTTGGCCACTGTGGCAAAGAAATTGTAAGGCCGATCTACAGCAAAGAGATGTTTTCTCACCCCCTCCAGTCTTCGCATTCGCCCTTCTCTGACACTTATCTCTTCCACCTTGATTTCCCATTCCATAGTTCTTATCAGGAGACTGTGATGTGGCAGAAAAATACCCAACTCAACACCCGGCAGTTGGGGTTTGAATTCGGAGCGCCTCCGTTTATCATCTCTGATCTCAGATGAGTTTCTCTCATTCTCTGAGCCTCAGTTTACCAGGCTGTAAAATGGGGATAACCATGGCAGTCTTTTCTGCTGCAGTTTGGAAGACAAACTGAAATTACCACCGTAAACACCTAATTCAGTAACTGCTTCCTGGAGATGGAGGCTAGAGTACTTCCCTTGCCAGGCTCAGTGGGGTAATCTACCTGGTGTGGTGCCAGCTGGTGAAGAGTCCATCAGTGCAGCCTCTGTGAACTCCTACCTGATTTTCTAGAAAACAATCAGCGACCACTCACTGTACAAATGTGCTCAAGTGTCTATAACCACGAATGTTTGTAACAATGCGCTTATCGACTTCTTATTTCAATAGATATCCAGATTTATTATCCCTCAAGGTAAGCATCGATTTTACCTTTGTCTCAGTCAATATTTACCTCTGAGGTCAATACATGTGGATATTCACCTCAGCTGCAGTCAATATCCATTCCGTATTACAATATATGATGTACATATGTGAACATAAAGCACACCATGGTCTGTGAAAGTCTGGAAGACAAGCTTCTTGCAAAAGGGTTGTGTTATTATTTTTTTTTTTGACCGTATCACTGGTTAGAGGTCAGATCCTAATTCGCCATATAGAAAATATGTATGTTGGGTGGATAGCTGGTATTTGGGGAAGGATCGCATGATATCAAGTACACAGTCAAGTAGTCACTTAATGATATTGAACTAAGTACAGTTTCTTGAGAATTTCTAAGTTAAATGAGAGCCATAAGGATATAGGCATGTAGGTAGATTATAAATGCGGTAAGGATGGAAACATTTCCTTAGTTAGGACAGGGCATTGTCTCTCCAGCCCCTGGATTCTGAGGGAATCTGGTGGCAGGAGCAGGAGGAAGAGACAACGGTGGAGCTCTTGTTGGCCACCGGTGAGAGCTGGGAAACCAGGCCTGGAGAATCATGGCGGATCTGGATTGGAGCCCAGCCATGTGAATTAGGAACCGTATTTGGCCCGTGGTAATAGGGACCCAACCAGGGTGGTAAATTCTTTCACACAAAAGAAAACCAGAAATGAATACTCCAGCACTGGTGTCGACACTCCACATCACATTGGGGACCCAGCCTCTTCCTCTCTGCTTTGTAACGCTGCCTCCATCTTCATGATGACTCCCTGCGCTAGAAGGACCCGGCAACATGACAGAGGAAAAGTAGAATGGAGACTTCCTGCCTTTCAAGGAGCTCTCCAAGAGCCCCAAGACACTTCTGCTTGCTTCTCAGTGGCCGTGATTTCGTCGCTCGTCTAGATAGACAGCTGCAAGGGGGCGTGGGAGATGCAGCCTTCAGTCCTGGCTCCAGTGTGCCTGGGGAAATGGAGAAGCTCTGGAGCCAAGGCAGAAGGGGGAATAAATATTTGGGACACACC
The DNA here is from genome assembly GCF_002288905.1 of Enhydra lutris kenyoni. NCBI lineage: Eukaryota > Metazoa > Chordata > Mammalia > Carnivora > Mustelidae > Enhydra > Enhydra lutris. The sequence goes on from NW_019154114.1 coordinate 13,752,481, forward strand.
AGTGGCTTCTGCACACCAGGTGCCATAGACTGAATGCTGGAGCCCTCCTAAAATCCATAGGTTGAAACCTCATTTCCAGTGTGATGTAGAGGAGGCGGGGCCGTTGGGAGGTGCTTAGGTCATGAGTGTTACGAAAGAGACCCTGTAGAGCTTGCAGGCTCCTTCTATCCTGTGAAGACACAGTGAAAACGAGGAAGTGTGAACCTCCCCAGACACTGCATCTGCTGAGACCTTGATGTGGCCCTTCTCAGCCTCCAGAACTGTGAGATGTCGGCTACTCAGGCAATGGTGCTCTGTTTCAGCAGCCCCAGTGGACTAAGGCACTAGGCAACCCTGCCTCATCTTACCGTTCTCCCTTGTACTATATCCTGATTCTTTCAAAGCTCATGGGGCTTTCTCTTGAGGTTTTTATTGTTGTAACTGAAGTTGTGTCAGCTCAGTATTTTTTTCCCGTCACACTTGAACTCCTCACATTGTCCTGTTTTCCTTTGGGAATCACCTAGCTCGCTCTTCCTGGTGGACATGGGACCGTTCATCTTAAAATAGCCACTATGACCCCCAGCCACAAGGATGGGCACAGGACCCAGATCTGGCTGATCACGGTTGCCCTCTCCCAGCCACCAAGCCTGGTGAAGGACTGAGCATACACAAAACCCATGTCCTTCCTTGGACTTTTCTGTTACACATGGCAAGGGAGGCTTTTGCATGCCTTCACTCCACACAGCAGACTCAGTGACCCTGCTGCTGCTCCCGCTGCTTGATAGCATCTTCCCAGGGGGCTGCCTCTTGCAACCAGAACAACAGCAACAACGTTTAGAAAGTCCCCAGCAAGGGCGTTCCAGACCCTCTTCCCAACTTCTCTTTCCCCTGCCTTATTAATGCCTGTCCTTTAACCTGTCCTTAGCTTCGTCTCCTAGAATCCTCAGGGCCCTTTTAACCCTGTACAGGAAGCAAACCCATGTGCATATACGCATACATCAATTCGTATCACTCCATTGCAGCATCGCAAAGTCAATCCTGGAGATTGCCCCGAACTCCTGTTTTCAGCAGTCCTCTACAGCAGCAGAACCCGAGTGGCTCATACTTTTGTATTTGTTTCGGCAATACCTCTCTTCATGTTCCCTGACTCCTGACAAAAAGGACAGGGGATGGACCCCAATGTTGTCCTGTTGGTTTCTGGCTTGCTTATGCCTGCTGGAACACAGCTTACCCTGCCCACCCTGCCACGGTCCAAAACCCATAAGGGCAGTCTCACTCCTGGGTTTGCCATGACTCATCATTTCTGGATCATAGAAACCATGGCATTCTCACCTCCCTTCCAGAAGGGGCTGATATTCCTGGTGCAGTTCTGCATTCCAGAGAGTACGAAAAGGAACCTGGGCTATCACACAGGGAGCTCAGAACCCGTAAGTTGTCCTGGGCCACACCTGGCTCCTTTGTCCCATTTTACAATTCATAGGCCACCTCCAACTCGACACTTATTTAAGTTTTTATTTATTTACTTGGCATTCAGAAGACTCTACAGCCTCAGCCCCTTGGGATGTAAATTAAAGCAATTTCATTTTCATAGTTTCTCTGTTTGAAACCCCTCGTTGTTTATTTAAATAGTAGCTGATGCATACTGCAAGTAAAGAATAATAATTAAGGGAATAAGAAGGACCGTTCTCTCAGGGAAGTGGTTGTTTCCTCTTGCAATAATCTCATCCTAAATCTTGGAACGTCCATTCTTGCTCCCTAGAAAAGGGAGCTGGCCCAGGGAACTAGAGTTGTTTGGGGGAAGAGCACTCTGTTGGGGGTGCGGTGCTCGGGGCCCTGGGTAGAGGCAGCGGTGCACATGGGCTGCTCCAACAATGGCTGTTGTAGGAGGAGACATTGCAGACCTTGCAAAAGCAGCCGCTGAGGATGGGTAGAGCCATATGTCATTGCCTACAGCTGCCGAAGACATAGGTTTGGACTTGGGCATCTTACTCCCAGCAGAAGGTCCAGCAGGGGTGGGACAAATGAAGCCATAAAGACAGCAACAACTAGAAATGCTTCCTTTCCTCTTTCCTGAGACTGGAATCATGGTCCGTTGCTCCTGGCTCACATCTGAGCATCTTCTCTTTCTTTTAATCCCCACAGCTGGCAGCTGCATGACTCCCGTCTCCCTCCAGCATGTGATGTGCAGTTTCGGTTGGGACCGTGCATTGTTCAAGTCTCTGCCACGTCTTTGCAACAAACACACGTATTCAGGACTGCCAGTGGCTGCGTGCAAGGCTTTGTCTCTGCACAGTGGTCCTTAGTCTATATCCCCTGGCCCCATTAGCAATCAGAGGAAAACAATGTACTCAAGGTAGAGCAGACAGGGCTGCCTGCCTCTTGGTCAGCCAGTGAGGATGGCTTGATGTGGAAACTACTCAGAACGGCATTGGAATGGCTCGTCAGTAGCTGCCCTCAGAAATCTGAACTCAGTAGTGTAAGAAGGGGGGCAAAATGTGTCCTCAACGTGAGAAAAGACTAAATGGTGGGAATTTGGTTAGTTTTTTATTCTTTCTTCTTTCTGCTCATTTATCTTCTTCAATTTTCAATAACGATACCTGACATACACACGTAATAGACACAATAAACTTTTTTTTTTTTTTTTTTAATTTGAAAGTGTAGTAAAACAAAGGGTGATGTCTGCCGTCTCCCTTTAGAGGTGGGTATTTGGGACTCACTACCGTCGTTTGTTCATTTGTCTCATGCAATCAATATATGATGAGACCTTGCCAGGCGCTGTGCTCGGCCTGGGGAGGCAGCGGGGTGCCTGTCAAGATGCTGGCCTTCCCGAGTTGATGTTCTGCTGGGGGAGGTGTGCAGTACTTATGGTGTCAATGGGCTTGTGGTGAAGAAGACATGTGGGCTGGAAACCCACAGCAGGACTAGCTAGTCCAGCCTGGGGTGGGCACATTGAGGGTGATAACATGGCTTCCAAGAAGGAAGCCAGCAGGGACCTGAGGGGTGAGCAGGGCAGTCAGCTGACGAGGAGAGCCAGGCCAGTGGATGTGCTGGCATGTGCACTCCAAGGTGACTGACGTCAGATCCCATCTAGGGGGAATGCATGCACCATGCCTTTGGACGCCAGCAATGAGATTTGGTTGGGAGGCAAACAGAACCTGGTAGAAAGTGCGAGGATAAACCCTGCTTCATGAAGCGAGTGAAGAAAGCCTGGTGAATGCCCCCCCATAAAAAAAAAATCACAAAAATCAGCAGGGTTTCGGCCACTCTGATCTTTATGCTCTGATCTCAGCAGTGATGGGGTGAGGGCTGGCTTTGAGGGCTGGGGATCACACACCCCACATCGGCCAAATCTCCAAAGCACTCCCGCCAAGCTTTTCCTAATAAGCATGCAACTTAAGTAATACCGCGTGCTAGCTGTGCAGATGCAATTTAAAGACAAATCCTTTAGGCTCCCAGGACCTCCTTCTCTTCTGATCCAATCGTTCCCTTCTACCTTCTTCTGCACATTCTGGAGCTGCCCATGGGTCCAGGTGCTTTGAGTCTGGAAGCTGCTTTGTGAAAACTGCTCTTGACCTAGTGTTTCATTTGTTTTAATCAGCGCCTGACTTTATAAGGAGAAAACAGCTTAGCGAGCACTCAGTAGAGTAGGTCCAACAGTCTCCTTGCGCTCTTGTGGCATGCATAGGGCCCATTTCCACTGCTTTCTTTCTCCCTCACGGATCAACCAACCGTCAACCAGTTAAGCGGTCACTTATTAGTGCCTACTGTGTGCCAGGCTCTGCACTCGGTGCCGTGGGCTCTCGTGATTTATACTTTGGATCCTGTGGTTGCTTTGTGCTCATTGCCAGCATTTTGCAGACAGATTTTGCCTGCACGAGGGAGGGCTTTTGTCCTGCATCATTTTCAGGGCAATGCCCCTGACTTCCCATGAAGCATTTGCACCTTCCCCACCCCACCCCCGCTTATGCATTGCTTCTTTCTGCTTTCAGAAACAGCACTAGTGACCTGTTTTAAGAAAGGCTGAAAAGCCAGCACTTAGATTTTCCTGGAAACCTTTAAATTAACCTCATTAGGTTTGCTTTATTTATTTTCTTTCATTTCTCATGGTTTTGTGCTTTCCCAGCCTCTAAACTGTGGTGCTCTACTGATCTTCCATAGCGTGACTCAACGGTCAATACGTGTTTAATAGGAATCGCAGTATATGAGTTTATTATATATATTTTTCCACAAATATAGTGAATGTTTGCCATGGCCCCCCCACCCCTTTACCTTTTTAAATTCAAAAATTTCTAGCTGTGTTTATTCCTCTCGTCAGCATACTTTATCATATCAAAGCCTTTTCAGACACTGTAAAACTACTGAGTTATGTTTGGGTCATGTTTTGCGGTATGCCCTTTAATACTGTAGCTTTAGAAATGCAATTTTCAGCCTCTGCTTATTAGAATATGATAAAGTATTCCTGGTCTATGTCCAGCTCCACTAATCTCCAGACTGCGCTTCATGAATTAAGCATGAAGATTTTAGTCAATGTGCTTTCAAAGACCAATGTTTAGGGAATCATGGATTTTCTACAAGCTGAGGGAGAAATCTATAATAGGAGGAACTGATTTTCAAACATCGTATTCTCAAGAAGAAATGACCAGTTCTGGCCCAGAAACAGAAAATATTTCACTATCAGAATATTCTAGAACCAGTTAAAACCACATTGTGCGGTTTGGTTTGTTAAAGGGACGGTGTTTTAAAATGTGTAAGCCCGTCTATCACGTGGGAGGATTTCAAATGACTGCTTATTTTGGAAACCTCATGTAGATTGGCTTAAAATCGAGAGGGGAATGCAAATTGAATTTATAAGGTGTTATTAACTTCACATCCCACCCCTTGTCCTTCCCCAACCTCTGTCCATCTCGGTTTGTTTTGCTCTGATGTAATTCAGTAAGTAGCCAGAGATCCCTCTCCAGTGTGAGAGATCTTCCTTGGGGGCGAGACTTTGAAGGCCCCCGGGTGCCTTAACCAGGCTGGCTCTTGGGTACAGTGTCCAAGACCCCAGAGTGTCTCCTGGTCTCCCGGTTCGGTGTTTCATGGCAGTCGGCCGCTTGCATTTTGAAAGGAAATTTCCTTTTGGAATGACTGTGTTAGATGATGCAAGGCACCTCTCCACTAAAATGCAAAAAGCATGAATATCTGAGTGGCTGTGAAGCACCCCAGAAGGGCATGGGGGCATTTTCTTCTGAGTTTGAGCGGCCCCTGGAGTCTTAGCTTCTGTGTTTGGTGAGCTCATAACAGATGTAGTCACAGTTTCCTTCATAAGAAAGATACCTTGGAACGAGCATCTGTTCTGTGCCTGACGTTGTGCTTAGCCCTTGAGACCAGTAGTTCACGCAAATCCCCATTTCTCAGTGGGGAGACTGAGGCACAAGAAGTTTCAGTGACTTGCTTCGACAGAGTCAGCATCGAGGCCAAAACTTATTTAGTCCCCTACATCTAAACCAAATCCCACGCTGCGGCTACAGAATCAGGTCCATGTCCTGAACATGACAGGCAGGAACCTCGGCCCTGTAGCTGCTGGGCCTGGACTGCAGTGGCTGCTGATGGAGGCTCTCATCTCCTCCTCCAGGTCTCACATCAAGACAGAAATGTAAATCATCTCCAATTAGGGGGCTGCTTCTTGAACATTGTCCTTTTGAGGAAGACAGGAAAATTCTCAGCTCGTCTAGCTTTATCTGTGAACCTACGGGATCTCTCAGGGGCTTTAAATTAATCAATCAGTGCACAGACATTGAACTGAATCTCTACCTTGAGCAGGAGACTCTGCAAAGTGCTTTAAATGGGAAAGAAACCAAAGGGCCGGCTGCCCTGCCCCTAGCCGTAGCCCAAGGCTACCTTCCATGGCTGGGGAATCAGCCTGTCAGTTCAATCACAGAGCCCCTGTGACTGGTGTTTTTGACTAAACTGGCCCCATGGACAGCTCTGGTTGTGTGTAGACATGGCCTTTGGACGGGGGAGTACATCCGTCTTTTTTTGAGTCCTTGCCATTTAATCGTTACTGACACAGTTTTATGAGAAATATAGCAAAACCTAACCCCGTCAATCATCATTTTGTCCCCAGTCTCGGGCAGCAGCTGAAGAACTGGGTGTGCAGGGGCACATCCCCGGACACCTCGGGTTTGGCGGGTGGAGTGTGCAGGCCACGGGGGGAGCAGAAGTGTTGCCCCACGTGACCCAGGGATGCTGAAGACAGTCTTTAATAAGGGGACCTGCTCTCTGGGTCTTGCAGATATGCTCTGGGATGGGTCAGTCTTAAGAAAGGACAGCTGCTGTCGACGTGATAGTGGCTGAACTGTGGCGTTTTTAGGGCTTGGAGGCGCCGCGTGGGTCCCCTGTAGGTTCATGTGGATAAGAGAAGTAGGCCAAGTGGAGAGTCGAATGTAAGAGTAACAGTCTTTAGCTGGGAGGTTGTTTTTAAAGAAAAATGGAGACTCAGGGTTTTTACCTGGAGTCTCTCCCATTTTTCAAAGTTGGCAACCAGTTTGCTTTTTTTTTTAAACCCTCCCTGCATGGGTTAATCCTCCGTGCCTAAGGAATGGATGCCGGGTGCAGAATGTCCGTTGTGACTTCCCCTCAGAGCCAACCTCCTTGTTTTGTGGCCTGACAGTCCAGACAGGCGAAGTAGCCAGTGGCGGCTCTGAGGCTAGCGCGTTCCAGATTCATGGGTCAACCTCTGTGGCTGATGAAAATGCCCTAAAATTAGAACAGGACTATGGGACGTTACAAACGTGAGCTCTGAACGCAGGCCACGGAGAGATTTCTAGAACTTGACTTGTCTGAACAGCCACCTCGATAGTGTTTAGGTCTCTGAACCAGAAGTCTAGAATGGATTCGGAGATCATTGTAGGGATGATTGGGGTCTAGACGCCTCTTCCCAAGGTGGCTGGGAGGAGCCTGTATGCCAACCCCCATGGCCATCTCAGTCTTTGCAGGGTTATCTGTAGCTTTGTACACGCTTGGGAAGAGGGCAGAGCACCACCCTTCCTTCTAGAGCCTCTATCACTCATCCGCCACCATGAGAAGCATTGCCCACACGCACCCTCATTGAGTTTCCATTGTATCTGGGAAGTGGACATGAAAACCTTGCTTCTACACATAAGGCACCCAGGGCTCCAGGAATGGGACAGCCGGGGACAGGTGGTTCCCTACACAGTAAGGATGGAGAGACAGATCCAAGTTGGCCTCTTTCTGGACTCATACAGAACTTCTTCTCTATCACCAAGACTCCTTTCTTCTTCTTTGCTACCTGCTTCGTTTTATTCATCCAGGAGAACCGCGGCCCCTCATTGCCTCTTCGGGTTTTTGTGAAAGGCACCTCTGCATTCCGAGGACAGATGGAAGCAGCCCCCAGGGAGGAACACCAGCTCAGCTTAGTGTGTCTCTTCTGAGGTAGAAGGTCAAAGGACAAAGGTGATCAAGGGGAGCTGTCCTGCCCTCCTTGACCAGGGAATAGGAATTCCCCAGCAGAGAGGAGAAGAACCAGGAAGAAGAATAGAAAGTATTATTTCTAAGCAATTATCCATAGCCCCCCATCCATTTTCCAAATTGTCAGTTCTTTCTATATAAGCACTTTCCGTTAAAGGGGAAGAAATAGCTTTACCCGTGGTGTAAAATATATACTTTCTAATGTAAATCAAGAAGCTTTTAATACCGTAATAAGAACACGGTAGTATATTAATTGATGGAAATTGTGGAGTGGAATATTCGTAATCAGCGGCGGTCTTTTCTTTGGAAGGAACAAAGGATTAAGTTAGGGAGACAGTAATGGTATTGTTAGCAGGCTATTTCAGTGATTTTCTCTGCGGAAGAGTAGAGAAAGGTGAAATTTCAACTGGGAATATTAGACTATGCAGATCTCTACCCAGGGGTATTCTGCTCTGTGCAAACCGCCGAGCTGTGCTTTGCCTTATGATCCAATTGTTTTATTAGTGGAATCATTGCGTGTTTCATTTTGCTATAGTAATAGCACAGTGTCTGTCTAACAATAAATTATAGAGTCAGGCAAACAATGGTTTTGTATTTGGGATACAATGAAATATCTTATTAAAATGCAGACTTGCTTAGGTTCCCAAAATTAGAGTCTTATTTTAAAATGATTCCATTGGGCTTAATACACTGTTTTGAACTAATCACAGGAACAGAATCACTCTTTTTGTCAGAGCGTAGAGGACTGTGGGAGTTACCTGTTTCCTTAGTATTTTCCCATTCATGTTTTACTCTCAAGTTCCCTTCTGGTTAGATCTTATTGGTTCCACAGCGGAAGGCATTGTGCTAATGGCATCACTCTCTTGCACGCAAGAGAGAAAATGAGCCCTAAAGCGGCCATACCCTTCCTGCCGCATTTCTCAAGCAGAATTCTGTTCTGATAATCGTCGTTATATGATAGTGATAGTAATGACAAAGCATAGGTGTTTGTTTGTTTGTCTTAATGATCACTTTATGCCAGACAGTACAAAAAGCAATGTACATGGTTTCTCTTGTAGGATCCCTATGCAAGCCCATTAGGGGTAGATGCTGTTGTTACCTCCATTTTGCAGATGGGAAGATTGAGGTTAAGAGAGACTGAGGGCTTTCCCTCAAGTCACATAGCGCGGCGGGTGTTGACCCTGGGGCCCGAATCTCTCCTGTCTGGTCTGTGATACTCTCTACTCACCCCTGCGGGATTCCTCTTCATTCCCCATGTCCGTGATTAGAACCTTCCCGTGTTCTTGAATTCATCCAGACTTAATTGAATTCATCCATTCTCTTTGCCTCTCCAGCCTCCAGCACATTTTTGGAGCTGCTGAATGGGGTCGAGGTGGAGCAACAAATGCAATGAGAGTTTTTCTTTTTCCTTTTTCCGTTGCTATACATCATGTCCCCCTCCTGGCCCAGGCTTCTTGCTGCGCGTTTCCTGTCCATCGTCTTCTCTGAGTCCTACTCTTTGCATCACACAGATGAGGCTTCAGAAGCTCAGAGTTTGAGTCACCGCTCAGGGCCTCTGACCCCAAGGCGTGCCTTCTTCCCAGCCTCACCTGCATCTCAGAGATTCCACTCTGATGGTCAGGAAATAATGCCCAGTGAATGAACACAGGGAACTCTCCACCTTAAAACACACGTACACACAAACAGAACTTCTGATAGAAGTTGAAAGGCGTCACTGACAGAGAGCCCCTTCTTGACCAAGCCTCAGTCAGGCTCCTTGGAATCCTCTCCCCAAGTGGGCCTTGTCTTCCGTGTCCTTTCTTGGCATGGCCCCATTTTAGCAAGAATCCCCCAAGCTCAGTATCTGATCATCTTCCTGATTCCCCTATTGTCCCCCAGGCACTACCTGATCACCCTGGCCTGCCTCCAGTAGGAATCTTGTGAGCTCAAGAATTAGCAAGGATTGCCCTACTCTCTTAGTGATTTTCCAAGACCATTCCCACCGCCCCTGCCCTGCTCCTGAGCTGCAGGATCCTCGCTTTGCCTTACTGTGTTCAGAGTGGAGTCCAGCACCTCCTTCCTGCTGCACAACCTCATTGCGGCAGTCCCCACACAGATGAGGTTGTCCCCCTGAACTAAGTCAGCCTTACTGTTCTTAAAGAGTATCGTGAATTTTTTCTTTTAATACCGCTTTGCTGCTTAACTGCTTAGACCTAACGGGGTTGGGACGGAGATACCAAGGGGCCATTTGCCTCCTAGCTGAATCTCGGGGCACAACCTCAAAACTTGGAACCCGCATTTGGAAGATGCTGACCCCCACTGAGGGGCTCTTCTGCGTCTGGTTGGGCCCAACATCTCAGCCTTCCCATGTCAGCTTCCCATGTGCTGTGGATGCTAGAACTCCTGGGGATGCCCTTCCTTATTCTCCCCACATTGCCAACACACTTTGTGGCCCACTAGCCTGTCCTTTTATCCCTGACTCCCCACCCACACGAATACTTTCCTCAGCAGATGTTCATTTATAAATATGGCCCCTCATTTATTCAGCAAATATTCATGGAGCTGGTGTGTGCCAAGATGGTGCCGAGATACGGTACAAGGATGAGCGGAAGACAGTCGTCATCTGTCAGATCCCTGAAGCCCATCTGGGACAAAATTCTCACCAGGCTGTTTGAAAGAGAGAAAAATATAGACGCAGTAGTGAGTTTCTCATAAAGCCCCTCATATCTGTTTTTTAAACTGTCATTTATTTTAGAATTGTATCTTTCACCCACCCTTCTTTTTAATGTTAAGTATCTTTTCCTTTAAAAAAAGGATGACAGAAAATGGTAGTTATTTTTTCCTTCCTTCCTTCCCTCCCCCCTTTTATATGGTCTTTCTCTTTGTTTTCTTTTTAAAGTCTTTAACTGGCAAAGTGAAAAGTTGAGAAGTTTATGTCAACAGCCCCATCTTTCTTTCTTTCTTTCTTTCTTCTTTCTCCTTTTAATTTTACTAGAACTTAACTCTAAAGGTCTGGGGATGTCTGAGGTATCTATATCCTTTACGTTTGCCACTTGATGACACTTGATACTCCATCGTTCCCCCCAACTATTTTTGTAAATGTTAGCCCTGTCTCTTCAGGCTCCTGCTTCCTCTATCTCCCTCAAGGTGTGCCGTCCTCAGGCAGGCTGTTAGTAATCAATACTCGGTGATTTGATTTCTTAGCCCTAAGAAGAAAAAAAAATTCTCCAGGTGCAGAACACAAAGGCAGAGCTCTTGTCAAGGGAGTCCTTGCTTTTCCATTCTCAGCCAAGGGGAGGCAAGGCCACTCCAGACAGCGTTTCCCCTCACCCCCTTTCCCTTGGCCCTTGTGAAAAGGGAATAGCCAGTTTCCTATAACCATTGTGCTACCCGACACCTCAAAACTGTGCCTGGAGTTTCAAAATCACCAGCTGCCCATCGTTTTTAGAGCAACCTCATTAAGAACCCCAAATTTTAAATTTCATTATTTAGAGACTCAGTACTATCCCAATTTATGACTCCAGCCACTTGTGCTTGGAAGCACAATTCTGTCCTTTGCGGCATTGGTGAATGTTTGCAGCTCATGCAAATAAGCAACCATCTTTGCTCTTCATCAAAGAGACAGCAAGAGGTCCTGATGCAACAAGGTTGAAGCACTCAGTTCTTAAATTGAAAGCACCTTCTGGTGGAGTGAGTGTGTGTGTGTGTGTGTGTGTGTGCGTGTGTGCGTGCGCGCTTGCATGTACATGTGTCTTTTTCCAGCACCCATACTTGGTCCCGTAACTCACGTGCAAGTTCAGATGCCTCTGAGTAGAGGATGAAGCTGAAACAGGACCATTTTGAATAGACTCAGAGTCTGAGTTGGATGGGCAGCTTTCTTTCCTCCAGCCGCAGGTACTCAGATGCCCTGTTGTCCACATATATCCCCGTCCGAAAACACAGTCTGTTTGGAAGGGTATTTAACCCCTCCCCCCACCAAAAAAATAATTAGACATTGTTCACTTTACATTTAGAATTTATGGCTATCAGAGTAATAGTCCACAACCAATCACCATGGGTTCTTTAAGGAAGTTGCAATTTACCACCGGACTATTATTCAAATGTAACATAATTAGCATTAAAAACAGATTATTCTTTTCAACCAAAATTGGCTTGCATGTAGTCTCTTTTTTAATCCTTGTAAAGAGTTTGGCACATTTAAAGTTTTGTGTCAAATTTTTTACCAATTTTTTTCTTTCCTTTTTTGTAAAGGATGGTATTCACCATAAATACGAAAATGCACATAGATAGTTACATGGGATTTACCCTTTTTTGCCTTTTGGAAAACTTGAACATGAGGCTCTGTGTTTTTCACCCGTCGATTACCACAAAAGACAGACACACAAAATAAGAGTGCTGATGCCTTGTCCCAGCAATGTTGGGGAATTTCTTGTGCCCTTCATAGGAGCCCGCATGAACAAAATCGGATCCTGTTGACCTCCCAGCTTAAAAAGGCAAGACATATGCCAGGTTCTGCTGGAGCAAGGTGAAAGGGGACCATGAGAATTCCTGACTCCGAGGTCCGATAAGGGAGCAGGTCCAGGCAAATGTGTAGTGCTCCCGGCCGTGCGGAGTGAAAGGGCATTTCCCCAGAATGGCAGGATTTTTTAAAAATAGGGGATGCTATTGTCATCCAGAAAGCCCCAGGCTGTTCTGAAAAGAGGCAAAAATCAATAGCCCACTTGTTGAGGATAAGTGAATTAGTCTGTGTTGAATGTAACCGAGTACCTGAACACTTGAGTGAGCAGGGCTTGTTGGGGAGAAAAGACAGTTGGAAGGATTGTCTTTAAATGTCCACAGCGGTGCACATCGCTGCTTAATTATGTCCAATGACTATTTTCGTGCAGGACTAATGTGAAGACTGTTTTTGTTTTTGTCTATCGTCCGTGACCAGACGAAATGAATAGAGTTCCCCACTCCTCAAAACCATCCAACTGGTGGCAAATGGGCCGCAGAAGAACCGGGAAGCATGAATGGGACAGTGCAGGTTGGATGAAAAGTTTCTTTCATTAGCCAGTTAAAAGGTGAAGTGGTAAAATATGAAATACGTTAACTAAATGTTTCATCAAATAATACTGCATGACAAAATAGAATAGCATAGGGCGCCTGGGTGGTGGCTCAGTAGGTTAAAGCCTCTGCCTTCAGCTCAAGTCATGATCCTAGGGTTCTGGGATCGAGCCCCGCATTGGGCTCTCTACTCAGCAGGGAGCCTGCTTCCCTTCCTCTCTCTCTCTGCCTGCCTCTCTGCCTACTTGTGATCTCTGTCTGTCAAATAAATAAATAAATAAAACCTTTTAAAAAAATAGAATAGCATAAATGCCATATTTAATAAACGATGCTAAATCGGTATAAAACGTACACAACATCAACAGTTCTAAGAACACCAAGCCCAGCGAGTCTGTAAAGGAAGATCACTCACAGTGTGTGCCCGCCCCCGCTTGCCTTTCTGAGTCCGGATTTCTGGAGTTTTGAAAGTTCTAAACTTACCCTCGCAAGCACTGGTGGCTCCTGAGAATTGTTTTCAACGTTTTTGTTGGTCCTGATGGCTGAGATCTAGGCAGGCCTTGCTCCTGAAGCCATCCAAAGGCTCTTAGAGTGTGAACTCTTGTACTTGACCTCGCTATGGGACTGCAGCTTTCAGCTGGCGTGGAAGGAGGGTTCAGGGCATTTTTTTTTCCTTTCTTGACAGTGTGCGCAGAAGGAGGATACAGGGGCCCCCTTTAAGAGAGAAATCGGAGGACGGTTTAAGTATGTTCGTTTTGGTCAAGAGCCGTGCATTTTGTTTCTAGATGTTTCCTCGCATTTCCGTTAGCCTCCATCACTTCTCCTCTGTATCTTCTGGTGCCAGGGACTAGGGCTGGTTCACCCGGCAGGTACAGTAGCATGTGGCTTATTAAGATGCAGGAGCTGGTCAGGGACCTCCACGAATTCCAGAGGCCTGTGAAGATATTATTGGCCCTGAATTATAGGGAGAAAACTGCCAATTCAAAATCTGTCAATGTAAAATTAAATATCTACAACACCTAACGTAATGCCACCGGTCACCCTCAGCTCAGCCCTCATGTCGTACCGCCATTATAGTTAATGTGGACGATGGGGTCATTTTAGTATGTTTGAGACGATGCGGTATCGTTTCCTTCAAGAGAGGGGGTCCACTTCGTCCCGGCCACAGGGCTCTTCCTGGCAAGTGTGACTGAAATACCAGTGCGTTTGACAGTCTAACACCTGGAAGGAGCGCTAGGACCAGCCCGCCGATGCGGTCACGAGGGTAAGCTCGAAAGGCTGGCCAGCTTCTTACCAGAGAGCAGTCGTGGCTGTCCCGTTCCCTTTCCTTTCTGAGCCCTTTACCGTGTA
>NW_019154114.1:13771301-14090767 GCF_002288905.1 Enhydra lutris kenyoni
CTAAGGACCCTTGAAAACAGATGGGCGCCTGCGAGGGTCATCTGGGAAATCTATCTTTGGGAAAATTGCTGTCCTCCTAATATCTTACTCTTTCAAAAGGGGCATTCACCCTCCTTCTCTCCCTGAAAAAACCGCATGCAAGTCATCCCGTGGAATTTGACCCGGAGCAGGTGCTCTGCACCAGCTCCGCACACCTGGGTTGCAGATGGAAGTTGAAATCACCGCTGTTGTCGCTGAGCACTATAGCAGGTGACCAAAAAGTACTTAGGGAGACCGGCCAAGCACTGATTGGAGGAAAGTCCCAGTTCTTTGTAAAGAAGTTTCCCGCATAGAGCACTTCTCATGATTGGAGTTTCAGGATCGCAGCCCTTCGAAATGTTTGAAGCCAGATGTGTTTCAGAAATTTTCACAATTCAAAATATGATATGCTGTACATTCTAGGTACTACACAGGTCAGCAGACTTACAGGCTGTGGCCAAGTCTGGCCTGGGAATTGTTTTCATCAATAAAGTTTTATTGGTCACTCGGATATACCCATTTGTTTACAGACTGTCTATGCTTTCAGCTACAGTGGCAGAGCTGAGTAGTCAGTGCCCATATGCACACAAAGCCTCAAATATTTCCTATCTGGCTCTTTACAGAAAATTTGCTGAACCTTGTATGCTGCCCTAGGGCAGCACCTTGTAATTAAATGTTTGAAAATCTCTGAAAAATGAACGGATAGCCACACTCAGTAAGATGAATAATTTAGAGTCAACACTAGACAGCTTTTTTTTTTTTTTTTTTAACCAAATGGTTATCGAAAGAACTTGCCCTGGTCAGAGCCTTGTGGGTTTCATAAGGCCCTTTCCAGCTTTGACATCGTGGGTACAGGCACAAGCAGCAGGAATGAAGCAGAATGAGATGGCTTATTTATACGTTGACTCTTTCGTTGTTAGTAAGATCATGCTTATCACATCTTCCACACATCTTTTCCTTTGAGTCTGATTGCTGCCTTTCAGGCTGGGGCCCCGGAGGCATCCCCTATAACCTGGGTGGGGTAGAGGTGGCAGGCTCTCTGGGCAGTCACAAAACCACCCTCTCTTTATGTCTATGGGTCGTGCTGGACATCTTTCCACATTATTCCTCAAGTGACCCTGGGGAGCTGACCTCACATTTGTTAGGGCCAACCTCTTAACTTCAGGAAAGTATGTCTTTGTGCCAAAGAGGGCAGAAGTGTGTGGCAAATGAAGGACACGCCCTCCCCCTTCACCTTAGTCCAGTGCCAGAGACCACTCCTCTTGGGTTCTAAGGTGGAGTGAAGCAGAGTCCGAGTACCAACAGCAGTCTCTGCCTTATTTTATGTACACCCCAGAAATACTGGCATGGTCGTCTTTGAAATGCATTCTTAGCTTTTTCTTTTCCATAGCTTGTTGTGATGCTTGGCTAATCAGCCAACACGTGTTTAGTAATGCCTGGTTCTGGGCCGGGCGTCACGCACAGTTCTGCCCGAGTCTGGCTGGCCGGTGAGGCTAATGCGTTGACGTTTAGGAAATAGGGAGCATCTTCTGGGTTTGGGATCTCTCCTGTGTGCTTCTAGTTGTAAAATCATTTTTGTAAGCTTTCGGTCTTTAGTTAAATTTGAATTTAGAGATTTCTACCATTTTTGGAAGATTCAAGGCTGAGTTATGACTCTGTGGAAACATGGTGCACACCCTGCGTTTCTGGCCCACCATCCCTGTCATTTGAGAAGGCGTAGCTACTCTAGAAGATGCTTCCTAGAGCTCTAGGACCTGCTCCAGACCCCAGCTCCTCTGGGTCATGGGATACCTTTGCTCTTGTTTACATCTCCCAGGACCTGCTACATGGTACGTTCAAAAGGGTGTGCTGCTAAGCTCCTAACATGCCTCTTCTTGAACAGAATCTGTGTTTCCTGCAAAGAACGAAAGGAAATGAGGAAGGAGGGAAAGAAATGATGTCTTCAGCAGTCAGTAGGGTAATCTTCAATAAAATAACATTAATTAGCTTCCCCTTTCCTTGGCTAGCATTCTCTACCTGGTGACTCATGAGCACCAGAGCTTTGCAGAGGTGCTGGTGATAGGTGTGTTGTCTGCTTTCTCTGGGTGTGTGTATGCGTGCTGGCACATGCGTGTGTGCATGCACACACACATACACACACCCCACTTCTTTGTTTGTTTAGCAAGTAAGATGTTATTTAATGTTTGGGGTTTGTTTGTTTGTTTTTTGTGTTTTTTTTTTTTCCAACAAGGGACAAATTTAAGATAGTTGATACATCCTGAGAAGAGACAACTCAGGGATGGTCTGGGCATCCTTGCCAGACCTTTTTAATGGGCAAGCCACCAGATAAATAGTCTGGTCATTTTGTTCAACTCTCCGAGTTCACTGGTCAGTTCAATTTTAGAAAGTGGTCAGGCTTGCGGCTCTGCTGACGGGCCATGTGTGTAGCTGGTCCCCTCATTCAGGAAGCTGTGTGCAGTGACTCTGTGTGAGCACGGGTGGTGCCCTTTCTGTGCTGAGGCTGGTGGGTGAGAATCTGGTAAGATGTGGCCCCCAGCCCCGGAGCTGGAATGAGTTCCCTGCCCATGGCTATTCTCCCATGATGCTTGCAATCCCCCTGTAGGTCCCACCCCACCCTGCCTGGTTCAGGATACCCGTATGCATACCCTCTCCCCTCAAGCACCATCGTGGGCTCCATGTCCATTGGCCCATCATCATGGTGCCTCGGTGTCCCAGGAGCTTGGGAAATATTTGTCTGAATGGTAGAATGAAGCTGCCTTGCTATATTTCAACATCTCTATGAATCAAAATGTTGATTGGCCTTTGTGCAGAACCATTTCATTTGCACGGTACACTTTGTTATAACAAACTGTTATAACAAGCCAGAAAGGGTTTTTTAATCTTCATTTTATCATCATCCTATCAACAGTGCTAACAGCTAATATTTATTGAGCCCCATCTATGAGCCTGACATGGTGTTTAGCACTGCTCTTGGATTATCTAATTAAATTTTCATGACAAGCCTATGAGGTTGTTACTTTCCACATTTTGCCTCTGATGGAAGCAGGAAATGACTGGCCCCAGGCCACAGGGGAGGAGCTCAAGTCCCAGCATCCCTGACTCCAAAAGCCTTATTCTTCAAGACTTCCCATCTCAGTAGGAAAGTGCTGGAGCCATTCTCACTTTGAACATTGTATGAGTTTCCTAGGGCAGCCATAACAAAGTATGCCAGCCTGAGCAGCTTAGACGACAGACATTTTCTCATAGTTCGGGAGTCTGGAAGTCCAAAATCAAGTTGTTGGCAGGGCTGCTTTCCTCTGAGGCTCATCTCCTTGGTGTGTAGTCACCTATCCTCTTCCTGGGTCCCCACAGAATCTTCCCTCTGTGCATCTCTGTGTCCCGACCTCCTTTACTTGCAAGGACAGCAGTCAGATTTGGGTCCATCCTACCAACCTCATTTTAACCTAATTACCTTTTTAAAGGCTCTATTTCCAAATCTAGTCACATCCTGAAGTGGGGGAGGGGCTTAGGACATAAGATTTTTGAAGAAAACATAGTTCAGCTCCTAACAGGCCTCTTCTTGAACAGAATCTGTGTTTCTTGCAAAGAACGAAGCTAGAATTGCCTGAATCTTTTTAATGTCTGTAATGACTCATGAGAAAGTTGCCTACCCCCAAAAGATAGGACCAAGAGGTAGAGAGGAAAGCCTGGAGCTGCTTTCCTGTGACATGTGTCAGTCCATCCATGGTCCAGCACTCTGTTGACAAGCTTTCTGCTGGCACCTCGGGTGTGTTCATGAGGCTCTTCCCCAAGTAAGAGCCTTGGGTTTAGGGAACCGGGTGATGGAGACCTTACTCAGGCCACTGTCAATGCCGGGCAGGTTCCTCAACTTTTTATTCGAGTACAATAGAAGCAGAAAAGGGCACACACTGCACTTGCAATTGCCCTGTTTAAACACACTGACACACGTCAGTGGCACCCACATTAATAGAATAATTCGAGAACCCCAGTGGCCCTCTTGGGTCCCCTTCCAGCCTCCACTTCTGTGCAATTTCTAGCCTCAGTGGCACACAGTTTGTAGCTATAAAAGCAAAGAAGTTGGTGGTCATGGTAAAAAACAGACAAGCAGAAAACAACATGTATACCTTATCTTTATCTGGATTCCTTTAGACCCAGCTCTGTCCCTTTGTACCACAGGACACTGAGAAGGCAGATTGATCTCTCACTTCAATGTCCTCTTCTTTCAAAGGGGGTGAGATAGTCTGGAGCTAATAATGCTAGGACAGGATTAGACACACAGCTGATCAGGATGGTACCCTCACTAGCTAATGGTGAAAGGATGTCTAATAAAGAATGTTATGCCGGGGCGCCTGGGTGGTTCAGTGGGTTAAAGCCTCTGCCTTCAGCTCGGGTCATGATCCCAGGGTCCTGGGATCGAGCCCTGCATCGGGCTCTCTGCTCAGCAGGGAGCCTGGTTCCCCCTCTCTCTCTGCCTGCTTCTCTGCCTACTTGTGATCACTCTCTCTCTCAAATAAATAAATAAAATCTTAAAAAAAAAAAAAAAAGGAAGAAGAAGAATGTTATGCCTTTCGCTTTCTACAATGTGAGCTTGAAGGAATTGCCCTAACCAGGAAACGATAGGCTGGTTTCACTGGGGATTTAGGAGGGATGGTTGTTAAGGGCACTGGCCCGAGGCTTTCTCCTAAGAACCTGTCGATTCCCAGGATTTGGAGCCCTCGGGTAGCAGCTCCGGTCAGGAAGCATGCTGTGTTGTGTCCGTGTGCTCCGTGAAGCCTTCTGCAGAACCGGCTCTATGAGCCACAGGGAACCCAGAAGCTTGGGACATTCAGTGTTCAGGCTTTGTCCCTGGAAGGAGGAAGGCGGCTCTATCACTGGCAGACTAGATATTCCATTTTGGACAGTGTGCAGTGGTTTCCTGTCCCCTGTATCCGGGACCCTTATCCTCCAACAAGTTCGCATTTGACACAGCATTTTAATATTTACCAGTGTACTTACTGTTTCTTGATGCACTTGTACTGCACAAGAATTGATTTTCAAGAAATATATTTGGGTTTTTTTTTCCCCCTTTCCTGCATGCTCTTGAGTTGGCAAAATGCTTATTTGCATAGAAATAATCTTGCGTGATCTCTCCTTGCAAGGGTGTCAAATTTATAAACATCACTACTGTAAAGACATGGTTTTGGATACGGATTCCCCCTCCCTCAGTTTATTTCTTCTTTCATTTATCATGTCTGGGTCACCACACACTGCATTTGTTTTGTTGGGATTTTGTTTTTGAGCAATTTACTTCCCCAGGTGGTGCTCCTATATATTAAAGCATATCACTGTGTTTTTTTTTTTAATATCCGAATTTCAAAATAAAACACATTGTTGAAAGGCTCTCTTTAGTGAAGGCAAATCCTGTGGTGAAGGCTTTTACCCCCATCCCTCCCCCACCCCATGGTCCACAATTTATCTTTGAAGATGCTGGGCTTTAATAGGCAGGATAGAGCGGAAAAACCAGATGGTTTCCACGCACACCTGTGAAAGTGCCGGGATTCTGAAAACGTTATAGTTAATGACCAGAATCAGGCTGCCAAGCTTCAGGGAATCTTACGTAACTGGCGCATCATTCTGGTTAACTGAACTTTTCAGTTAACTGGTGGCTAAATTTTCTCTTATCCCCTCCTGCCCCTGCCCCATCCTCCCCACCCCGTCGTCCCTCCCTGTATAAAATTTGCTTTACTTTCTCCTCCTTCTCCAGCCTTACCTGCCCCCATCTCTCCGCTCTTGATTTGTCTTCCCCTCTCGGCATTGCGTATTCTTTTCTTGTGTCTGGAGACCTCAGAACTTGGCATCTGTTGGCCAGCGTACAGCATTCCACCCTTCATGGTCCTCCTTGAACCTGTGTTGTTCTGGTCTTTCAGACAACCAGACATTGGTTTACCTGTGAACCCGTCTTGGCTTTTCTTGATGCTGTGGTGCTCCTTAGATGCCCAAGTTCATTGTCGCGCTAATGGAAGGAAGATTTCAGTTACCCGGGTATCAATAACTAAGGTATAAGTGTACATTTTAAGCATACCTGTATTTAATATGCTACTACCTAGCAACCCGTAATTCCAGGAAAGCCTTGAGAAAGTATGGTTATTCGAAAGAAGTACAGGGCTCTATTTTGATTCTCTCCACCCTCCAAGATTCTAAGCACACTCATAAATGAAGTAATTCTGACACTACCAAGATGAAACTTTCTTAAGAAGTGAACCCCTGTGTTTTCTTCCTTTGTTTGGTGGCCCCATTGATTTCCCATCTCCTGCTGTCCGCTACCTGGTGCAACACCCTCCCCTTGCGTGTAGAGAGAAACTGTGACTTGCTTCTAAACAATAAAATACGGAAAGCATGATGGATCGTCACTTCCTTCATTAGGCTACATTACACTGCAAAATGAAGGGATCTTGCAGATGTAATTAAGGTCCCAGATGGGTTGGTTTTAAGTTAATCAGAAAGGAGATCATCCTGGGTGGGCCTGGATTAATCAAGTGACAGCCCTTTCAAGAGGGTCTGAAGCCAGAGTCTCCATTGATGGCTTTGAGGAAGTAAGCTGCCATGTTGTGAGAGGGGCTGTAGAGTGGGCTATGTGGCAAGGAACTGCAGGAATCTTTTAGAAGCTGAAGGGCCCAAAGTGCACAACAAGAAAATAAGGATATCATTACTCCAGTCTCAAGGAGATGAGTTCTGCCAATAGTCTGCAGGAGTTAAGGTTTTTCAGTTTCCCCTGCTAGAGCCTCTGATGAAACCACAGCCCAGCCAATACCAGGTTTTCAGCCAAGCAAGACCCTGAAGGTGAGAACCCACCTAAGCAATGCCCATATTCCTGACCTATGAAAACTATAAGATAATAAATGTGTGTTGCTTTCGGCCACTAAATTTGTGATAATTTGTTACACAGCAGTAGGAAAGCAAATGCATTCTAGAGAGCAGAGAATTCACCTTTCTTTGCTCCTCTGCTGCACAGCAAGTTCTAAGTTACTCAGCAGGCCTCAGAAGACAGCCAAGAAGATGATGACACCATAAGAAATCTGCATTTTGTGAGATAGCCCTATATCTTCATGATTTTCATCTATGAACTAAGAGGAAAATGATACATAACACCAGGCTTCATTTGGGCATTTTAGACATATTTTTACTTATGGAGTCACATACGTCTATCAGAAAGTGTTGTCAGGAGCAGTTCATGTGGCCGGAACGTGGCCCTGTCTTTCATCCATAGGTCATCTTATGACTTACTGAGGAGAGACGAGGTGACTTCAAGGTATAGGTCACACTGTGCACTTTATAGATGAGGAAAGTAACAGTCCACAGCATCTCACACGGAGAACGCAATATAAGTCCTCTGTCTTGAATCACATTGACCTTAGAGGTCATATGATTTCCATTAGTTTATGGAGCAACCCAAGGGCAGAAGTGAAATTGGAATTTCACTTTTGAATTTCTGAAACCTTGTTTTATTTATATATTTATTTAGTCTTCCTTCCTCTTCTTCTTCTTTTTTTTTTTTTTTTTTCTTTTTTTTGACCACCAACCATCTTTCCCTGTGAAAACTCCCCGGGTGCCCCAGTATTATTTTTTGAAGAGGGATATGTTTCTAACTGGCAGGCCTGGTTAGGCTGTGCAGCGTTCACTACCTTCCCTGCTCACCCAACCCTAAATAATTGTCTGTGTGTTCCTTTTATTGTCGCCTCTGAAACAAGATGAAGAACCCAATGGTTTGCTTTAGAACGCATTAACTTCTTTATCACATTAATACTGACTCATATCTTATTTCCCACTTGCAGTAAGAAAACCATTCAAATCTTTCCCTCACAGGACAATATCTTTAATAGCTTCTGTGTGTTTCCTATTTTGGGCTGTTTCTGTATAAACAGACTAATCTAATAGCATGCTGAACCATCTAACTTGGCAGAAATTCAGAAAATCACTCATTTCTATGGCAAGCTGGGATGCCAAGAAGGGGGGAAAAACCCTCACTTTTATTGCAGAAAGATTTTTCTTAAAGTTGTCTTTCATGAACATAATATGTCTATCATTTAGAATTCTCTAGCACCCTGACTAGAAATTATTTATTGCAGAAAGGCACAATGGTGAACGGGAAAGTATTATTCCCCTTACAATTTCTGGCTTGAATTCATTTGCCTAAAGAAGCAGGATCTTATGAAGACAGTTTTGAATGCTGCCCTGGTTATGAAAGATGGTGCTCACCTCTAGGGCATGTGCACAAAACACTTTTCACTGAGCCTAAAAGGGGAGAATGTCGTGGCCCGTTGCAAAGCCTTGCTCGTGGCCCAGCCAGCCTGGAGTTCTGCCTCTCTCCCCGGACCAGGAGCCTGTCTTTGGGAGGAGGTGTTCTTGCTGACGTGCTGGGACACATCCCACCCTCTTTGCTTTGATGCCACTTACAGGTCGCAGATCCTGAGTGGGCTCAAGTCTTGGCTTACAGCTCTGACCTGCGAGGCGTGGCTGGCGAGCGTCGCAAATCATGTTGGTGGAACCACCGTCACCTCGGCTTTCTGGGGTCAGCTGCAGTCCTCCCTTTGCCGGGGAGACCAGGATACCCCATGCTTTGTGCCCTTCCCCACATCTGTCTTCTAGCTGTCACCTCCCCGTAGGACAGGAGGCCCTGGAGCCTGTCCCCCCAGAGCTTACATCCCCACTTCAGAGTATCAGAGTATCTCCCTGCCCCAGCCCGCTTCCAGAAGGTCATCTGCTTTTCTGTATACTATTCTCTCATTTTATTTAGAGAGAGAGAGAGAGAGTGTGTGTGTGTGTGTGTGTGTGTGTGTGTGTTTGCACGCGTGTGTAACTTTTGAAACAGACTTTGTGCTTTGGTTCAGTTTTAGATTGACAGAGAAACGGAGACCCTGCTGCAGGGTTCCCGCACACCTCACACCTGATTTCTCCTATTATCCTCTCTTATGTAACCAGGTCCATTGATTACAATTAAATAAGTAATAATAATGTATTATTATTCACTGAAGTCTACAGTTCATACAGAGTTCCTTAGTTTTTACCAAATGGCCTCTTTCTGTTCTAGAAGTCCATCCGGGTTCCCGCAGTGCATTTAGTCTTCCTGTGTCCTTGGGCTCTTTGGGGCAGAGAGTTTCTCAGACTTTCCTTATCCTCCCCTCCTCTTTTTAAAGATTTATTTATTTATTTTAGTGAGCGAGAGAGAGAGCATGAGTGAGCAGGCGGAGGGGCAGAGTGAGAGAGAGAGACACTCCCCAGCAGACTCCCCGCTGAGCACGGAGCCTGACGCGGGGCTCAGTCCCAGGACCCTGAGACCGTAACCTGAGCCGAAAGCAGGAGTCAGATGCTTAACTGACTGAGCCCCCCAGGCGCCCCGAGACTTCATGGGCCATTGTGAGGCATGCTCCTCAGGGATTATGTACCATATCCCAGTGCTGGAATTTGATTTCTTTTTTTCCTGATCAGACTGGGATTAAGGAGACCCCAGAGACAGAGTGCCCTTCCCGTCTCATCATATTAAGTTCACATACTGCCAAGATGACTTACCACTGTTGACGCTGACTTTCTTCACCTGGCTTAGCTAGTGTCTGTCCCATTTCTCCGCTATGCAGTCACTCTTTTCTCATCCTTTCATACTGTTCCTCCTGGAGGGAGGTTGCCATGTGCAGCCCACACAACAGGAGTAGGGATTTATGTTCTCACTCCTTACGGGCATAGCATCTACATAAACCATTAGGAATTCCTTCGCATGGGAGATTTGTCCCTTCTCCCCCAGTTATTTATTTATTCATTCATTTCTTTACATCAGTGCGGGCTCATGGACATTTACCCTCCACTTTGGGTTATAACCCGGCATGACTTTGTCTTCTTGCTCAGATTGTCCCTGGTTTGGCCCTCGGGCGCTCTGGCAGTTGGCTTCTGTGTCCACCGTCTTCGTAAGGTGCGTTTTGACGTTTGTTTTTGTATTCATTTCCTTTTTGGTTCTGTTTGTCTGCCTCCTCCTCCCCCATGCCACACACATCTACAAAAGGCAGAGTGCTCCTGTGATGTCCGGGATCTCAGCGGCATTGTTTCTGCTTTTCTAGAAATCCCGTCTGAGCAGTGAGGGGTAGAAGTGAGTTCTTACTCTCGTTTAACATTTTACTGTACCTGATTTAGGGACCTTACGGGCCACCATCTTTCTTAGGGCATTTGCCCCCATACCTATCCCAGGAGAGGAGGCTTAGAGCCTGTCCGGCCCCACAGCTGAGACTCCAAGTCCTAACAAGGCAGGTGATGAGAAATGCTCAGCTAGGGAAAAGCTCTGGGTCCTAATGCTGGCTTGGCCCCAACTTGGGTGTGTCATTGTGACCTGTGCCCTCAACGCCCAGTGTATTCACCTCCACAGTGGGGGGTTTGCCTTGGCTGTTCTCCAAGGCCCCTTCAAGTCCTCATGTTCCATGACACCGGCAGTCCTGAGTAAAAAGCATCAGCTGTGCCCGTTGGAAATCTTGTTGAAATCATGGAGAAAAGGAAAGGAGGAAAAAGGAAGAGGTGACCTAGACAGATCAAGGAAAGAATAGGAATGCGTGTGGGGGTAGGGGAGGGAAGAAGAGCTCACAGGGACAAGAAGGAAATAACCTTGACATTAATCCCTGTGAAAATCTGGGAACAAAAACTCAATACATAGTTTCTGAAATTTTAGGTAAGAAAATGGGACCACTAAGCAACAGCATGAATGGCATTAACTCTCTCTCGTTTTCAGAAAGGTTCCTAGATGAATGAAAGGTGCAGAATAGAGTCTGTAGTGATATCAGATATGTCAGGCTTTGACAAAAGTGATGTGCCCTTAGACAGCTTTATAAACATAAATGTCCAGTTCAAGAGAGGCACACGCCCTTGGACTTGGCATTGGTCAAACCATGTCGGAATCACGTTTTCCATCTTGGGTATCACCTGAGGAGAGTATTAGTGGCAGACTCGAAGTCACCCTGAGGAGAGTGACAAGAGTGACGAGGGTCTTGGGACCAGGGCATCAGGAAAAGTGTTGAGTGAACTGGAATGTGTTCCTCCTGAGGAAGGTTCAAGAAGCACCTTCTTTTTGAAGGCGCTCGGAAGGACACTCAGTTGTTGTCTTACAGTGGAATGAACCTCCACACAAAGGATCTGTGCCCTTTGTTGGTGACATGAAAGCCAGGGCTGGATGTTCCCCCATCTGATACAGCTGCCATCACTGGGGGCATCTCCCAGGGAGGGTGAGGCTGGCCAAGCAGTCAGACCTCCTCCTCTAGTCAGGCTCTGTGCTGCTAATTCTTCCCGAAGCTTTTCTTTCCTTCAGTTCCCTGGTTCGGAATCCCAGCCCCCATCAGAAGCCCCTTTGTTTGCTTAAAATGCAAACTCCCACTCCCCATGTGGCCCTTGTCACATGGTGGGAGTTGGGTGGCAGTGTGGGCGCCCTGATCTGGATTTCTGATGTGATTTTCAGACACCCTCCTCAGAGGATTGCCATCTCCTTCAGGATAAGAACCATATTTTCTTCCTCTTTTGTATGCCTCCCCATACAAGGATAATTACACAGAAGAAGCACAGAAATGCTTGTTGGTGGATTTATTCCAGCTTTTTTTTTTTTTTTTTAGCTCTCTTTGTATGGAACTTTGCAAAATAAATACCATGGTCACCCCATGCTTTGTGAGCAGCATGCTAGGATGGAATTTCACTGTCTTAAATGGAGGGTTAATTTCTTGGTTTCAACTGAATTATGAACGGCGGAGGAGACAGCTTGGAAAGGTATGAATGTTGACGCTGATGATGAGGGACTGAAAGTCCAGCTGTTTTGAACCTCCTGTTACTGATGGTTCCGGCCCTCCTCCCCGTGCATTTATCTTGCTTATTTAGGGGATGTTTCCATTCTATTTTCTCTACAGAATTACTTTCCATTCTGAGGTCTTTTGTGTAAGTATTCCCTTGAACCCGTTCCAAAAAGTGGATTTTTAACCCAATAGACCATAACTGCAGTGTTTTAGCATGCATGCATATTTCAAAATGTGAATGTAAGTAGATTTAGTAAAGTTAAAATAAAATTAAAACTTTTCAAAGGGCACTTCTGCTTGCTTTTCCGTGGTGGACTTTCCCATTGGAGTTCGTATGCCATTTAAAAGACTCTAGAAACAGGAAGACTTTTTCGCTTGGGTATTTTTTTTTTTTCCCTCCACAAGGGTTGGGGTACAGAAAACACTAGTGAGGTTTGGCCTTCCTTTGTCTTCCTGCAAAACACTTGCTGGCAGCATAGGATGAATTCTGAATCTGTGAGTTAGCAGAGTCGTCTTTAAAATTTCTAGCAGGCATCCTGATTCCCTCTTGCCGCTCTTGAAATCCCTTCTTCCAGTGGATACCAGAGTCGTGTCTCTAAAATAGAGATCCCACCTTGCCAGTCCCTGCTTCATCCCCTCACTGGCTCTTCCTGTTCCTGAAGATAAAATCCCCAATCCTAACAGGTCCCGCAGGCCCCTGCCACGAAACTCCCTCCCTGCTCCCCTTCCCCCTGCAGCCTGCCAGCCCTCCTGCTCCTGCCACAGGGCCTTCACACAGGCCGCTGGCTCTGCCTGGAGTAGTCTTCCTCTCCTGCTTTAGCTCATAAATTAGGATTCATTTGGATCATGTTTTCAAGAATTTGTGAAGTTATGCCTTCTAAGCTCTGTTTCCTGCTCTGTACAATGGGGTTAATACCTGCATCTTCTTCCTAGGATTTTTTGGAGGGAAGGCAGGAACACATGACATTATCCCCTACAGCACATAGCATGGTAATCGGCGCACAGTAGGTTGGCGTGCTCTGAGCGTGAGCAGTCAGTATTGAGCCGGTCTGCTCCCCATAACCTAAGCCCTTTCCTTTGGATGCTCCCATACCTGATGCCTCAAATGTTATTTATGGGGGAGATGGGGAGGGAGTAGGTCAGAGGAGACCCAGAGAGGGAGGGGGGGACAATGAGGGAGATGTCCCTGTGACCCTTACAGTGCCTTAGGCAAACCACCAGAAGACCCTTCCTCCTGCCACTGCAAATGTCTGAATAACTATTTCCCCAGAAGTCATATGTTGAAATCCCAACCCCCAAAGATGCTGGTATTAGAAGGTGTAGGTATTAGAGGAGTAGGAATTCATGAGGGCAGGGCCCTTTCCGGTGGGCTTCCTGCCAGATAAAAGAGGCTCCAGAGAGCTCCGCAGCCCCTCCCAGCGTGTGTGGAAAGAGAGAAAAGGCATCTCCCTGATCTGAACAAGGATGAGGGCCCTCACTTAGGGGACCTCGCTGGCACTCCCATCTGGGACTCCAGGTCTCCAGAGCCCTGTGAAATACAGTTCTTAGGCTGTGGTGTGTTGTCACGGCAGCTCCAAGGGGTGACACACCCACTTACTTTTTTTTGGCCTCGTCTCCCCCAAGTGTGAGAGAAAGAAAGGGCCACATAGGGGAAGGACCCAACATTTGTTATCATTGTCTTACAAAGACATCGAGATTTGGGGTGACCAGGTGGTCCCCCCAGCTAGTCGGGGCTGGAGCAGGGGTTTGAAGCCAGAGCTCCTGGGTCTCAAGGCCTGGCTCTTCCTCACAGTCCCCCCCTTTCTAACAACAAGCCCGAGCCAACGACCGTGTACTCAGCCTGCCTTTGAAGGAGGACCACGAGTTCAGGACTCTGGTTCGGTCCTTCCTGGGCTCCCCAGAACACACGCAGCGCCACGGCTCCCGGCCTGTCCCTATGCACGCTTCTGACGAGCACGCACCGCGGCCTCTGGCTCCACGACCCACTACAAAGGTCCCCTGCTTTCCACCCACAGACTGCTGCCAGGCCGCGGCTCGAGAAAGCCATGTCTGCTGCCTCCTGCGCGCTTTTCTGCTTTGCTGGGAAGAGCGAAGTCGAGCTGCACGCCTGCTTTTCTTCTCTGTGTTATGTATGATTCATAAAGACAGCTGTGGGTTGAGGGGTGCGTACTGCAGCCTGGACCATGCTCCTGGGGGCCTCACACAGGGGAGGGACCCATTTTCCATTCCACTCACATGGGCGTCAGCAAGAGGGGCAGAGGAGTGGGATTTCGCTAGGTTTTTCTCTGCCCCAAGTGATCCCAGCTCTGCCAACCAAAGGACCACGTGTCCTTTTGGCAGTTGACCCCTGAGCGGCCCAAAGAAGCAGCCCCTCAAGCAGTGACAGTGACCCCCGGGGGCGGTACCCTGTGCCTCACCTCAACAGCCAGCGCCCCCCCACACCCATTTTCTCATTGCATTTGGAAGAACATTTCTCCCATTAGAGTCAGTCTTCTGAGACTTTTACCATAAAATACAAGTGATAAGAACTGGCAGGTGGTTTAGGGGATAAAAAGTATCTTGTTACAAATGGATGTTGAAATACCCAAGTTTGGGTATTTTGCGTATTATATATGTGTCTGACACTTAAGTCATCCTTATAAGATCTCTCTCACTTACTCACTTGTTCCACCAAAAGTGCTCTCTGGCTGGGAGAGCAAGAGGAAGCATTCCACACCTAGGGACTCAGAATGGATGGGAACGGGTCCTGCTTACGAACCTCATTCAGCAGGAATAAGGCTGAGAGCCAGTGGCTTACAGGTTCTGTCCGAGGCTGGAGCATGTACGTGTGTGAGTGTATATGTGTGTGCATGTGTGAGAGAGTGTGCAAGTGAGCGTGTGTGTGTGTGTGTGAGAGAGAGAGAGTGTGTGTGTGTGTGAGAGAGAGAGTGTGTGTGTGTGTGTGTGTGTGTGTGTGTGTAGGGGATTGGGGCAGGTGCTGAATTTGTGACAAGGGCAGGAAGAAGGGCTCGGCAAGCAGGCGCTGGTACTTCATGGTTTCTGCAATGTGTCACACTCCGTGCTGTGACTCCCCTGGACGTTCCTTCTACAGTCCTGACAGCATCCCTGCAGGATCGCTTTCCCCATGGTCCAGACAGGACACCTTGCCCAGGACCATTAGAATTCAAATCTAACTCTTTCTGATGCCCAAACCATGCTCTTTCCCCCTCAGTGTCCGTGGTTGACAGGACTGTGCTGTCGGACTTGGGATCAGCCGGGGTCTAGCTCTGGGCTAGAATCAGATGCATGAAACTCTTTCAGTTTGAAACTCAGTTATGCTGCCCGTGGCATGAATGACTGGCTGTTCCTCTAATCCGTCGTCCAGGAGGCCTGGGGAAGGATGGCAGCTGGGCTTGGATCTTGGCCACGCTGCCTTAGGTCCTGACTAAGGGACCTTAGGGACAGCTCATCTGGGAGGAAGGGCAGGGGTTCGGATGTGCTGTTTCTGGCCAGACAAGAAGGGAGACAGAGTTGGACTGAATGTAACTCCCCAAACTCCCATGTTGAAGCCCTTACCACCAGTGTGATAGTAGGTGGGGCCTCTGGGAGTGATGAGGTTTGAATGAGGTCGTGAGAGTGGGACGCTCACGGTGGGATCAGTGCCCTTCTAAGAAAGAGGAGGGCAGAGATATCGCCGTCTCTGTATGTGTGTGTGCGTGTGTGCGCGCACACACACACACTGAGGAATGGCTGTGTGAGGACACAGCCTGAGGCGGCCAGGCCATCTGTAAGCCTCACAGAGAGCTCTCAGCACACACCGAATCTGCCCATGCCTTGATCTTGGACTTCGCAGCCTCCAGAAACTATGAGACATAAGTATCTGTTGCTTAAGCTGCTCGTCTGTGGTATTTTCTTATTGCAGTTGAACACGTGTGATGTAATGTACAGATTAAGACACCGAGTGTCGGGTAATGTGTGGAACTGGAGTTCCTACCTGCGTTTGTGTCCTAGGAAGGCCACTTACTTTCTAGGGCCTTGGGCAAGTCTCTTATCCTCCCTGTACCAATCTCTTCCTCAGAGCATTGCTGACAGGACTAGATGCAGAAAGTGCTCGAATGGCACACACACAGCTACATTCTGTGCTCAGTGCTTAGCGAGCATCGCCATTCAACTCCTGTCATCAGCGCCATTCACAATCATTATCGTGCTCACCATTGCCGGCCTCGCCGTCATCATGAGAAGCTCTAGGTGTTGGTTTGACCTGGCTGTCTGCGTTGGGCAAAATCTGTAAGTGGCAGATGCACACAGAACTCAGGAGTTGGATGAAAACCACAATGAAATACCACCTCATACCTGTCAGATTGGCTGCTATCAAAAAAGATGAAGAAATACCAAGAATTAACAAGTATTGGCGAATGGGGAGGGGAAAGGAAGCCGCCTACAGTGTTGGTGGGAACGTAAGTTACTGTCGCTAATGTGGAAAACAGTATGGAGGTTCCTCAAAAAATTAAAAATATGATCCAACAACTCCGTCTGGGTATTTATCTGACAAAAGAGAAAACACCAATTTAAAGAGACCTATGCACCCCTCTGCCACATCATTGACAATAGCTAAGATACGGAAGCCACCTAAGTGACCGTCCATCCAGGAACAGATCAAGAGGTAGTACCCGTGTCCAGTGGAGTATTCCTCAGCCGTTAAAAAGAATAAAATCATGCTATTTGCAACAACAGGGAGGGACCTAGAGGGTATTATGCTGAGTAAAATAACCTAGAGTAAGAAAAATTTTGTATGATTTCACTTATATATGGAATCTCCCCCCGCCCAATACAAATACACAACAAAACAAAACAGGAACATCTCCTAGACACAGAGAAGAAACTGTTGGTTACCAGAGGGGGAGGGTTTCAGGGATGAGTGAAATAGGGGAAGGGGATTAAGAGGTACAGGCTTCCAGTTATCAGCAAGTCATGGGATGTAATATACAGCTTAGAGAATATAGTCAATGATATTTTAGTAACTTTGGTGACAGCCAAAGAGACTTATCCTGGGGATCACTCAGTAATGAATGAACATATCAAATCACTATGATGCACGCTTGACACTAAAAGGATATTGTATGTCAGTTATACTTTAATTAAAGCAAAAACAGAACCTCCAGAGTTGGCCCTCCTCCGCAGGCATCAGTGGTGGCCGCTTTTGGGAAAAAAAGTGCTTCAGAAACCAGGTCACAGAGGAAAGCGCCTCTTGCTGTCCAGAGCTCAGAGGTCTGCTGTGGAAGTGCGCAGGGAACCCGGCCTAATTGCATTGGTAATACAATCCCGTAACTCATCCTGCCCCCACGAAGGTGGATGGATGGTCCCCATCCTTGCTGCTGAACATTGCCCGTGTTTTCCTCTGAGGGACATCTGCTCGCTAGTAGTGATTAAAGTGCCCTGGAAAGGCCGTGGCTATTAAGAGTTTGTGGCTCTGGTTTAATAAAAGGTAGTATATTAAAATGGAAACATGTTATTATTGATAAGGCCTAGACATATTATAGAGCAGATGAAAGCTTTGATAGTGCAAAACGCAGGGAGAGGAAGCTGAGTGGGACTGAAACCCTACTATGCACGATTGCTTTGCTGGACACTTCAGCCGTGTCGCCACAGAATGCCCCGTGCCACCCAATAAACCGAGTCTGGCCTCTCTGATATATTAATATATTTAATTATCAGACTCTCCACATTAAAGAAGATTACAATAGAGGCATCCAGTTGATTGGGGAATAGTTGCTGCAAATGATAAGCTCTTTTGAATAAACCGATACTGACTTAATGAGGTTTTGCTGTGTGTTATTTTTTTCCTCATAGAAAATCGAGTGACTGCTCTCCTCCCCCACCAGTGCAGTCCTCTTGCTTACTAGTAATGACCCCCTTTTCTCTCGCTCCATGGGAACTTTTAAAAATTTAAATTAATGGATTTTTTAGCTTCCAGTTTCTGGAATTCTAAGAGGGTCTGAAAGGTAAGCACCCAATTACCGAGGCGAGTGAACAAAAATAGGCAGCTTAGCTAGGGAAGTAAAAATAGAGAGGAGTCTCCCCACCTTCCCTCGAGCTGTGCGCTTGTTTCTGGAAGAGGATCAAGAAGTAGTCAACCTCCAGTTAATTTGGCTGGTCCTTTCAGATAACTTCTTCACTGGGCCAGCAGGAGCTTGATCACTTAAAGAATTCATAAGACCAGTCTGCACTGGAGAGAGCTCCTTATCTCACCAAAGAGGCTGGTGTGGTTTGGACTCGTTCCCCGGTCTGCCCAGTTCCAGACCGGGGCACATGCCCATGTGAGAGAAGCTGATGGTCAAACTACCGGCGCCTGCCCGTCTAGAGCACCTTGAGGAACCCGCAATGGTAAAAAACAAATAACGTGCATCAGACACCCGCCCCCCACCTCTGACATTTTCTGCGTCTGCTCGCAATAATCCCGTGGTGAGTATTCCCACCCCTGTGTGATGGCCGAGGCTTGTCACAGTTCAAGCAAATGGTCTGTGGTCACATTCTCATCAGTGGCCCACCGGGGCTTTGAAATCAAATTTTTCGGGAACTTCCTGCCATCTTGCCATTCCTTAGCCCCTGACGGCATTCTCAGAACAAAGAAAGAGAGGAGGGGGTGATAGAGGTGGTTCTTCTGGGGGCCCCTTGGTAAATGGCACAGAACTAAATACACAGTAGGTGCTCCCTCTCTTCTGTTTGAAAGAAACTGAAGCACCTTGGAGGTGGGGGGTGGGGAGATGTCAAAATGGAGCCATGGGGAGGGCACATGTGGCCTGGATGATGGTCCCCTGGCCCGGGGCCTGTTGAAGCATGTGTAGGTCCGCCTCCGGCCGTGTAGGAGTTTCCCGGGGACCTCTGTGCTTGGTGTCAGCATCTGTGACCTGCGTGCTAGGTGGAAGACTGCTTTTTTGCAGGAGATTTCCTTTCTCTGAGAGGAGGAGACGTGCCCATGCCTGGTCCCACCAGTGGACAGCGAGTCCCTTTCCACCTGGTTCCCTGTCCTGCGGTGTTTGATTTCCCCCTGGGATACATGCGTCGAGAAGCTGCTTCTCTCCTGGATCTCCGTATCCCCTTGCCCCCTTGAAGCGCAGCTCCTAGAATAGTGGGCTCGCACCGGGCATGACATGTAGCACTTGGCAAACATTATTTCACAGGACAACTAAACAAGACAAAACAAAACAAGAAGGTGCCGTGACTGTACCCTTCTCATTTTACAGATAAGCCAACTGAGGCTTGGAGGGGTGAGCGACTTGTGTGAGTGTCCTACGGGCAGAGTCAGGGTCTGAACCCCAGGAGTGCGCTCAGGGTCTGCCATTCCATTTTTAAACCCGTCTTCTCCGTTGGCTGGCTCTTCTCGCTCCGGGTGCCTCTCCCTCCTTCCTGGTCCAGCTTTCCTTCCCCAACCCCGCCCAGCTCTTCTTCCTCTACCCCCCCCCCCCCCCCCAGTGCAAACAGCAATGGAAAGGCCTGACCTGCCAGCCTTGGTTTCTGATAAGATCTGGCCGTGCTTCCTTTGTTTGGCCTGTACCTGCCTTTTCTGAATGGCCCTGTTAATTGCAATTGACTCTCATAGAATGTGGGTGGCAGGGCTAATGCTTCTGGCTTTTCCTCAGTACCTCCAGCAGCAGGGCTGGAGGGGACAGAAGGGGGTCAGAGGCAGGAGAGGGCACTTCTGATTTCAGTAAAATACACTAGAGCCTTAACACTTTACTGTTCTCTTTGTCAAGTCTCCCTCTCTCTCCTTTGGGAAGGAATGTTGTCATTTCTAGGAATTTATCCTAAAATGAGAGATGATTAGGAGATTTCACAGTTGTAGCTCCTATGAAGATTCAGGGTTTGTGTTGCTTTGTTTTTATCCCATTTCCAAACCTTAGTCTTAAAAAAAAAAGAACAAAAAACTCCGAAGAATAAAGCTTTAACAATGAGTCCAAAGCAAGAGAATTAAGACGTCCTGGGAGCTGGTAGTGGGAGCCTGATGTCCTGCAGGCCTACTAAGTGTCAGACCTGCTTGCCTTTTACAGTCTCCCAACAGGCAAGGAGAGAGGGATGTGGAGACCACTTTAGAGGTAGGAAAACTGAAGTAGAAAGTCAGGCTTGCTGTCCAGTGCTTAGTCACCATTGTTCTGTTTTGGGCAATAACATAAAGGGGAAAAAGAAACACACGCCTGTATAGTTTGGCCTCCTTGGGTCTGTAGATGCCGAGGATACTTCTGCACATGATCAGGTGTCCAGGGTCACATAACTGGCTCCTTCCTGACTTGGGAATAACCCCAGGATTGGCTCAAGAGAACTCTGCAGGAGAGGTGGGACGGGGGGGAGGGCCACGGACTCACAATGCACCTGCTGCATTTCTCTGCAGCTGGCCTTTGTGAGCGACCAGACCTGCTAAAAAGGGAGAGTGACGATCCGGTGTCAACCCTGGAGAGACCAGGAGGAAGGCCTTTGGACACCACTGTGGTTTGCAGTTTAGATCAGGCACTGGGCTGGGGACAGTTTGAGAGTGTGCGACCATCTGGATAGGAGAGTGGGCAAAGCCCGCAAACAAAGCTGGGTCATTTTCATTTGAATGAGATATTCAAAATTAAAAATAATAATAATAAATAAATGTGGTTAAAAAAATAGATCCCGATTCTAGGAAGGCAGGTAGAGTCTCTGAAGTTGCACCTAAATCCCAGCTTCATTGGCAAATGGACGAATGAACACCATCCAAGGAGGAATTCATGTGAAAGTCCAGATTTCTGAGTTCTCTGGAAATATCAGCGCGCCCCCCCAAGGCCAGCTTCTCTGGGCCGGGATACAGTGGGGCCTGCAGACTCGCCTTTGAGTGCTCCGTGTGTTCCTTTGAGTGGAAGGAAGGAAGGACTTTGAGCCAGAAAGATCCGCCAGCTGTGGACCTTCCCGGAGCTGAATCTGGTTTTCTTGTCCATGAAATGAACAGCAGAAGTCCTCCCAGAGTTGCTCTAGCAGTCAGCTTTGCTGGTGGATGTTAAGTCCTTTCCTAGGTGCTCAGTAAATCACCATGGCTACTATTTGATGTGTTCCACTGCCGTACCCGGTTCCTTCAGGGTTGGAAGCATGAAAACCATGAAGCCCAGAGAAGTGTGGGACAGGGATGGAGGAAGGCGGGCTGCATTTTGTAAACAGGTGCCTTCTCCAGAAATCATTCTTTGCCTTGGATTTCGAAGGACCTCACTGAGAACAAAGCTTCCCATACCTGCATTTGTTTTTTTTCCGGTGTAGGGTCTTGGGTTCCCCCGGGAGATTTTCCTAAAGGAAAAGGCAGGGGAGCCCCTATCCTAAGGCAGAATCGAATGCAAATAGGACAGTACAACTCCCTCCAGGGCAGAAAAGGCTCCTTCTTAGTTAGACGCCTGGAAGGACATACCCCGTAATTGTGGCACTTGTCGTGTCCGGGCTATCAATATGGGTGCCTCTTTCATTAATAAACTGACAAGTCAGAACGCTGCAGGAGTGGGAACCCTTCCCCCTCCCTTCTCCCACCCCAAGCTCCACTTAATCAACAGCAGACTTGATCAAACAGGAAAAGGACATGTAAATCAGCCGCATTAATCCTGTGGGCCCTAAATAGGTAGAAGGAAGGGGAACATGAAAGGGAGCCGTCATCCATTTCCCTGCAGATGCCCAGACTCTCCGCGAGCCTAAGCAAGAGGTAGTTAAACGGCCCTGCAGATGGCCAGCGACTGGGGGGAAAGCCTGGGTTTATGTATGGATTAGCACAGTGATAGACCCTGAGTAGCGAAAGACGAAGACTAATTACCTGACAGAGCTCCCCTCCGCTCGCCTGGGTCATTGAAATTAATTTCTGCTTTCAGGCTTGGCGGTAAGCAGCTGCAGAACTTCAGTTCAATACTCAAATTAACGGGCAGCTGAAATTATTTCTCTGCACAGGCGGCATGAGAGGAGTGGGTTACCAAATAGATCTTGATGGCAGACACCAAAGAAAGGATTATTCCTCCTATTTCATCAAGAGCCTCGGGTCCTTGCAAAGTGCAGGGTTGGCAAAGTGGGGGGAGGAAAAACAACAAGCAATTTATTGGAGAGTTAACACTTAAGTACTGTATTAAATTAGGTGTGACATACCTGTGTAGGAGACCTCTTACCCCCCCAAATAATGGACAGTCCTCTCCACCTAACAAAACCTTAAACTCGGGGCCCTTTGGTTTATACCCATGTCTGAATTCCTAATCAAGGGGTATTTGCAAAGGGCTTTCCTCCCCAGTTGTCAGGAAGGCATTTGCCCGTATTCTGAGGGATAAGGAGAAGGGTGGGGAGGAGGCAGAAAGGAGGAAGTAGGGGCAAAGAGAAGAGGGTGAAAGAGGTCAGTGGTGGGATTTGAACCCAAGACTTGGGTTTCCAGCCTCATCTTTCTGTCACTTCCCATCACCTTTTTTGCTCAAAGTCCCTCTCATCGCTCCTTGCCCTCTGGGCCCCCCACTTTCGTTTCGGCCTCGGTGGTATCCGTCCACTTTGTCGAGTGCCACCTGTGTGCACCAGGTCAAATTCAGTGCTGCCCGGGGCCAACGGTTCTCACCTTACTTGTTTCTAGAATGTTCCTGCAACAGGGACCCACCTGATGGAGAAGCTGTGTGGAGCAAACTGAGTTCCACGTTTTCTCAGTGGGCTTCTGCCCGCTAAGGCAGCTGCTCTGGGTCGGTAGAGAGTTCCCACCCTGACCACTCTGACTTTTGCTACTGCTGAGACTGATTCCACATCTGGGTGCATCTGTGGGGAAGCCCGGGCCTGAAGCACGCTCATCACAGATGCTGGGAAGGCATCTTTCCTGGTTCTGCCCGGCCCTTGATGTCTGGGACATAGTTGAATGGGAAACCCAATTTTGGAATCCTCCTGTCTGGGTGCACATAATGCATTTCCTCCTACGAGGTGTAAAACCCTGGGATTATGCTTGTATCAGCAATGCTAGTACTAGGACCTACCCCACAGGGATCCTGCGAGGATTCATTTAGTGAATGGAGGCAAAGTGTTTAAAACTGTGCCTGATCTGTAGTAGGCTCTCGGAGACAAATTAGCGCTGCTACCGTCCCTGCCTCTGGTAACCCAAACTAGAGATCGCAAGAGAAGGGCCTCTGCTTTGTTCACTGGAAATGCCAGAAAATCTCTGTGCAGCGATCCAGACCCAAGAAGATCCAGCAGCACTGGAATTTGTAATATTTACAGCTACTTCTAGCCCCTTTGATGCCCAAGAATGCATGAGAAAACATGTATTCTTAGAAAATAGCAGAGTTACCCTTTATCGAATACTTACCGTGTGCCAAGCATACTCCTATTCATCTTAAAAGAAAGGAAAAAAAAGAAAGAAAAGGAATGAGGCTTAACAAAATTGTGTCCATGGTTGAGAAGGCCAGGCTACGGGAGCATCTCTGAGTCCCCAGCAAGTTCAGGGGCAGTGCAGGGACTCGAACCTCGGTCTCTGCGT
This sequence comes from Enhydra lutris kenyoni, assembly GCF_002288905.1. Lineage (NCBI taxonomy): Eukaryota > Metazoa > Chordata > Mammalia > Carnivora > Mustelidae > Enhydra > Enhydra lutris. The sequence continues at coordinate 13,794,570 of NW_019154114.1, forward strand.
CTTGGAGCCCACAAGGCGGCGCCTGCCCGTCTGTGCTCTGTCGAGTCACCCAGGAGCAACAATTAGCCCTATTCTCACATGTCCAGCTTTAAACCTGTGACCTCGAGGTGAATGACTTCCACATCTCATTACCACTCCCCTGAGCCACCCAGCCCCCGGTGGGACAGGGAGGTTAATCAGCCACGCACTGAATCTGCTTATAAGGCTGTTTCATGTACAATTTTTATATCTTGGCTCCTAATAATGGTCCCATTATAAATGATTGTCTCACTGTGATATACTGGTTTCTCGCCTTCTAGGAACTGATTTAAAAGGGAGCCCCAGACTTCTTGTGCCCGCAGACTTTATTCATATTGCTTTTTTGCTTGCTCAGCAGCTCAAGTGGTGTGGGGGACAGCCCCCCCTCCAAAAAAAATATTTTCTTCCCAGCATGAGGCAGTTGCCATATTAGTGACCTCCAGCTCACTTGATATCTTGATAATACTTTATGAACAAATCACTAGTCCTTCCTCTCCCATGCCTGCATACCCCCTGAGCCTCCCGTCAGACAGGTAGCACCAGTGGCCAAATGCTGGCCCGGAGATCTGCTGCCTTCCTCTTGAAACCCATCAGAACATTGTAATTATGTCTAGGGTGACTTGGGAAAACGGGTCATAGGGGGTATATATAGCATCAGGGGGTGTATTTTCAAACCAAAAATCCCAGGCATATTTATCCAACAAATATTTATTTAGTGCCTATTACAGGTCAGGCACGTGACTGTACTGCTGGGTGTAGCAGCAACAGAATATATGAGAATAAGACACATTCAGAAGATCTGGAATTCATGTTAGGAATCTAAATAGGCATATAAATTGGAATTACGAAGGAAAATTACACTTTGTGGAATTCTGTGTGCTAGTTATTATTAATATATGGATGAGCTACGGTCCTAGGCCTCAACGTGTTTAAAATCAAGGAAATCATTAAGGAGTGCTTTGTTTCCCTCCCAAAGTTGGGCTACATTGAATATTTAAAGTGCTTTAAATTCTTCTCTGAACCTCAAGGCTGAGCAGTGTACTTTTCAGCCGCAATAATCCTCGTGCTATTCTCAGAACACGCATGCCTCGTCTTCCCGATGCCAAGGTTTTCCAGGTAGTCTTCTTGCCACCTTGCTGTGGCCTGTCTTCCTCATCCGTTAGCTCTCAGCATAAACACGGCTCAGAGAAGCCAGTGCTGGTCATCTAGAGGAATTCCCTGTTGTCACCATCACCAGTCACCACACACTTGGTGGCTTAAACCGTGCCAGTGTGTTCCTTACCGTTCTAGGTGTTGCAAGTCCAAAACGGGTCTCCTTGGGCTGAAATCAAGGTGTTGGGAGGGTTTGGTTCCTCCTCGAGTCTCCATTATGGTTTCTAGGAGCTGTTTACATTCCGCCTTCATATCTAGCCATATAGCTTCTTCACATGCTCTACCCATCTGAAGAAACTTAACTTATTTACGTCCTCAAAGCCCCCTTTGCCATGTGAAGTAACATAGTTGTACATTTCAGGGATCAGAATTTGGTCACCTTTAGGCACCTGTGTACTCTCCCCGCCACACTGTCCCGAGTAAATCAAGCCGTTCCAGGATTCTTGATCTCAGCCCTCCGTTCCTTCACCTTGTGGCAATCATCACAACTTACGCAGTTTCCATTGTATTTTTTGGTTTGCTTGGTTTTTGTGTGCTTCTCCAGCTAGAACATAAGCTTCCTGAAGGCAGGGACGGTGCCTCGAATTTCCTTCCTTTTCTTGCCCCCTCAGCCAAAACTTACTCAGCTATGTCAGTCAGACTGTCTTGGTTGTGAGTGAGAGCAACTTCATTGACCTGGATGAAGCAAAACAAAGGACGTTTATTGCCTCATATAAGGGAAAACTCCAGGACTAGAGTTGCTTCAGGCTCCCCTGGACCTAGGTATTCTGAAGATATCCAGAATCTGTCTCCTTCCGTTTGTAGCTTAGCTTTTCCCTGTGTTGACCCAGGAACCCCCTTCCTGGCTATTGGCAAAGCCAGCTGCCCCCTTAGGATGGGAAACCCCATTGTCAAAACCTAGAGTTGACGAGTTGACCCTCTTTGGTCTAGTTGTGGGGGGCATCCTTTGGTCAGTATGTGGGAATGATTGTCATGTAAGTCATCTGCCACCACACAGATGGGGCCTGGGGCAAGGGCTGTTTCCCAAAGGAGCTGGGGCTCTGGGAAAGGGTCAGTGAATGTTGCTGTTCGGGCACACATACAAGATGGAATATCTGCCCTTCAGTCTTGCTTACCTTTCCTCCCACCTTGGAGACTCCCTGGTTACTCCCAATTTCTTCTTTCAACACATTTACATCATCATACAAATCAACACGTGATGATAGGACAATGGTCCCTTTTTGGCATGCAGTGAGATCCTTTAGGAAGCACCTCTGGGTGTGAAGAGAATGGAGGTCAGCTTCGTACCAGACACTGTGCTAGACCGAATCTCCATTTCATCAAACCTTCACCGCCACTGTCCTGGGAGGGTGGACATATTCCTCCCCATTCCAGTTCTTAAGTGTTTTCTGAGCAGTAGGCGTCACATCAGCCCTTAGAACATCACCACCCTACTCCTCAGAACAACCCAAAATGTGACTCAGGGTCTCCTGCTGGTAAGCCGCAGACCAGGTTCAAGCCATAGATCCAAAGCAGAAACTTCTAAAACAGAAGCCAAAAATGCACTGGCTGAAGCTGGTGACATCACACCAAGTATTTCTCCCTTTGGGATCCCAGCCCTTTTTCTCTCTAATTCTAAGGAGCTAGAAGTTTTCATTGCTCTTTTTCTAAAAATCAACATTAGTAATCATTTTAGCAGATTTTTTATTTTATGATTATTATTAATTTATAAATTTTTTACAAACAGTGAGCACTTCTTTCTCATTTGCTTTAGCTTAGTCCTTTCCATTACTTATCCGACTTCTCGAACCCTCCTGTCTGTACACCATACTTACTCGTATTCACCCGGAACAGATGTGTGGCACCTTGGAGAAGATGAAGCCAGGGAGAAAATCAATCAGACAGGAATTATGTTGAAAGATGACTGAATAAATTACCACCTCCCAGGTGTTGTATGAAAAACGGCTATTTCTTCAGGACGTCAAAGTACCTTTTTTCCTCCCTAATTCACGCATATCCTTATACAAAGGCCCACAGTGACAGGGGATCAGTGTCCGGGCCGTGCGGGCCCCTCTGAGTATGTGGTGCCCTTGTCATAAGAAAGCACTGATGGGGAGTGGCCCCTTCATCCACCGCCTGTCACTCCCCTATACTCACTGTTTTGGGGAAGAGTTCTCATCACAGTCCTCTTTGTGGACAGCTTGGTGGTAGAGGGACATTGGTCATTAGATAGATGTTCTTGCTAATGAGAGACTGCCTGTACAGATGGACAATGGCCAGACCGTATGTGATGCTGGAACTCTGACCCTCAGACCCTGCAGCCACCAGCCCAGGAAGCCAAAGCACACCTCTGTGGTGATCAACCCACAGCAGACAGGACTTGCTCAATAACCCCAGCTTCCCTAAATGTGTTTCCACTTCCAACTAGCGAACAACCAGAGAAAGCAGTCACCCAGGATGCTGGCTTCCAGGTAGCCAGCCTCCAACTTCCCTATGTTAACAGCCTTGATCAGGACATGCCTGAAACTTTCTCATTTTTACACTGGAACATTTTCCCTCACCCCTGCCTGCCATTGAGCCCCTGCCAAGCACAAGAGGTGGTGGCTGACTCCCCTGGTAGAGGCAGCTCTGAGTCCATGGCCTCCATCTCTTTTCATCTGGTGGCCATTGTTTGTTTCTACTCAAACTTTGCACTAGGTTTATCTGTTTCCCACACAACCCTTCCCGTTGTATCAATATACACTGTGACCTTGATCTTTCCCATATCTGTTTCTCTTCCTCTCCTCTTTGTTCTGTTCTTAAGGCTCTGCCAACTTTTGGCCTTGATTAATTTAATTGGTTACTGTTTCGTAATTATTTTGTGTATTGAGTATGTATGATGTGCAAGGTGGGTTCACTCATGATCTCATTTAATCCTTAGGGGAACCTCACAAATGCACTTCCAGCCCCATGTCCCAGGTCTGGATAATGGATAGTCAGAGCAATTAAATGACCTTGGTTTCCCAAGGTGATAAGCTACAGCAGCAGTGAAGGATCCAAACTCATGTCTGCTTGAATCTAAGGCCCTGGCCACCATTTTGATCAGCCTCTTGTACCTCACTGTAATTCCCTGGAGGGCAAGTTCTGGGTAATTTACCTGTGTCCTTCCCAGCAGCGAGAGGCTGGGGGTAGGGGGGCTGGCTTAAATGTCTGAGGAAGCAGGGAAGAGCCATGAGGAAGAAGAAATACAGAAAGAAGGAGGCGATTAAGAGAAGAAAAAGAGCTTGACTAAGTTGCATAAAAACAATCTCATTTCTCTTTTTAATATATTAGTGCATAGAGTGGCCACAACATTTCTCTAATTTCTTTAAGCCACAGTTGGAAAATGAAAAGATATGTGTATCTACTTGGCACTCTTTTTCTCATTCTGAAGAGCTTACTCTTGTTTGTAAATATATAGATGACACCTGCATTCCAAGTGAATGTAGATCCAGTTTTATCTCCTGTGTGAAATTGGGGTCCTGGTGCCCTGCCAACCAGTTCTGTCCACCAAGATGGCAGCCTGACTGTGAGAAATTTAATATTCGCCAGTGACTCAGCCCAAACCTCAGGCCTCGGATGTAGGACTCCAGGATAGCCACGTTCAAATGCATTTTTCATGTAGATTGTTCACTCTAGTCTTTGAGATTGTGCAATTAGCATATGTTGTCATAGTGATGTATTTATTATAATGGAGGTGTTCTCAGGAAACCAGATTTAATAGTTTTAAATCAGAAGCTAACATGGACTTTTAGGAATTCCATTCACAGTAAATTTTATGCCCGGTGAAAGGTTATGGAATGGGTTTCCGTGGCACATCTCCCCCATCCCACAAATCTCAACTGGCCTGCAAAGGTTCCACCGTGGGTGTTTGCGAACTAGTGGCCCAGGGCAGGCAGAAGATTTCGGGGTTTATGCTCCTACTCCTTCCAGTGAAAAAGGAGTGAGAAGAAAGTGACTTGGCTGTTGGGTGTATAGCCCAAACCTTCCTTACAATGTGAGTCTCCTTAGTGGATTGTCTCATAAGCTTGGGACTGACAGGAATTTGGTTTTTCTTGTGTTTAGTTGCTAGCCCTTCGGTTCTCGAAGCCATGATACATCTGTTCGGCTAGTGTAGTCACGGAGAAATTGGACCCTGCGCCCAAGTCCAGGTACCTGGCGTCCCTCGGTTGGTTGGTGTCAGGAGGCCACAGAAGTTTCTTACATTGTAAGCACCAAAGGAGCACCACTGTATGATCCGCACACTGCCCTATTTCATGAGTGTGGATCCCCCACTTGCTGAAACAGGAAAGGCAGGTCAGAAAGAGAGCCCCAAGGTACTAGAAGCGGTGGTTCCTTTGTGTGTGCGGAAAAGAGACAAGGATTGGATTGAGCTCTTACATATCTGGGGATGTCACGTGGAACACGAGCAGCTACTCAGTGTCCTACTCTGGCAGAAAAACAAGTCCCCTAAAGGCGGGAAGCCATGCAGGTCCCTGGAAGCGCGAGCAGGTTGTCCGTATGGCAGCAGAGATGGGCTGGCATGGTGCCAGGTTTAGGGCTAAACTCTTGCCTTTACCTGTTACCTGCCTAGTGGTCGCTTCTATTCCTGGAGAATATATATATATATATATATATAATATATACCTCTAGAGACCCAGCTCCCCTTTCCTGGCCACGCCCCCCGCTTCCCCTCCTGCCCCCAGTGCTTGGCCGGGGACTGTGGTTGCGGCACCGTCAACCGTGAAGGAGAACCTCCTCAGTATCAGAGTGCGCGCTTCGGAATCAGACACAGTGTGAAGCCATATGAATCCGAGTTCCACCGAAAGGATTGGTCGGGCTCACAAGGAGCTTTATTCTTCCTGAACCGTGGCCGTGTCATCTCTGGAATGGGGGGAGTATCGTTCGCTGTGTCCTGACGGTGTCGTATGGTGGGGGCAACGTGGCTGGCAGAGTGCCCGGCCCAGAGATGGTCACTGTTAGTGACAGCGTTATCACAGTGGTTGTTCTCCACCAAGATCAGGTTTACGGTGACTGTATTTGGGTATTCCCGAGACTGTGTTAGAGCAACTATTTCTGAGGCGTCATGACCAGCGAGATGTCCAGAAGGCAGCTTGAGAGCAAGGCTCAGGGTTCCTTAGACCAGGTTTGGGAGCTCTGTGTTCGGACTCCATGGATGCTCTGGCACCGTGCTCCTGCTTTCCCCCAGTTTTTTGAAGTCTTCTCTCCAGCCTGCACAGTGGTCCTTATCAACCTCATTTTACAAACGAGGAAACTGAGACCCGAGGGAGCTTCAATAATGTGCCTTGGCACACATCCCTCTGGTTGCAGGCCTGAGAGCTGTACCCCGTCTCTGTACCTTCCCACTCCCTCTTCTGCCCCCTCCCCCCACCCCCCGTAAGCAGCACTGGGACACAGGCACTAAATTGGATTTGATTATTTTGGATAAAGCAGCTTATAAAATGCTACAGAGCAATGCCTTTCCTTTCTGAGAACTTGATATAATAAAGTTGGCTTGATCTCCTCAGCCTGTATCTTGAGGGAACAAGTAAATTAAACAAGTAATTATATCCATAATGTTTTTAGAAGTTAGAAGATTTAAATATATGATTCTCATCTGAGTGTGCAGCCTTTTGTCTGTGGTGTTTCCTGCCAAAAGATCTCTTGACAGGAAATAAACATTAAAATAATCTTTAATCCCTTGTCTGGTCTATTACCATTAACAATTGATGCACTTTAATTTTGTGGGATTTTAACTACAAAATGGAACAGCTAAGTAGTGATAATTGGGTTTGGAATTATATGGTCATTTATATCAACAGAGATGCAAGAGGCTGGGCAGGAGGGTGATTAATTATTTACTATTTCCTGGCTGTGGTTCCTATTATAGAATTTTCTGATATGTTCTGCTGTGAACAATTATCACCAAATGAAAGTAAACAAATCTGTAATCTGAAGCCTTATTTAGAAGTTAGCCTATATTTAGGTGATAGGAGCTTGATTTTCGTGGACCCTGTGGGCCGTGTGCATTCCTTCTCTCGGTCCCACCGGCCCTGTGTTTGAATACAGTTATCTCTGTGCATCTAAAACTCCAAAATGCACAGTCCTGGGGAAATGCCTTGGTTTGCCTGGAAAAAAAATAAACACCCAACAACATTGCGTCAGATCTTGGTTCAATACCAAAGGAGTATTTGGGAGGGGGGCTGCGGTTTATTCTTCCCTCTGTTGGTTTGCTTCATTACAGGGTGGGGTGGGAGGGGAAGACTTATTATGTCAACTTAAGAATAAAAGTTGTGCTCTGCCATTCTCTTAATGCAGGTGTGTGTGTGTGTGTGTGTGTGCGCGCGTGCACTTGTGTGTGTTAAATGCAGGACCACCTCTCTGTGCCTCAGTCTCCCCTGTCATTGTTGGAGGCACATCACCGCTATCTGATCAGGCCTTTGTGGGTGTGCAGGCACTGCTTTAGCATGCATTTACTTTCTCTGTCCCGCCTTGGTGATGCACACATAGATTGTATCCACCTGTGTCTTCCTGGCTCTCCCTACGTGTGACTCTTTTCCCCAGAGCCGAGAGCCAAGCTCCTCAGATGGATTTCTCTGACTGGTGAAGATTGGTGGGTACCTGATACGATGTGTTTCAGGGAAGCAGGAGGACTCTTGGGGAAAGGATGTGGACACAAGCCATTTCAAGAGTCTTTCTGATCATCGTGGCTCCTGGTCCATCTCTAGACTCTGGAGCATCAGGGGATTCAAGCCTATGTTTGATGAGCAAGTTTTCCCTGTTAGTTCATGTACTCATTTAATTCTGGAAAGGCAGCGTGCTCCTAGTGCTCTCCAGCTAGACGAGTGTTCCCTCCACTCATGCAGCTGCTCAGTCCGAAAACCAGCTGGCCGTCTTGGCTCCTCCCTCATCCTCACCCCCACATGTCCTGTCATTCGCTTTCATGTCAGTTTCACTGCCTCGCCTCTGTCCGCGCTCATGATTTCCACCGTCACCACCCTCGTCCTGGTTGTCATCGTCTTTTACCTGGATCAGCGCAGTAGTTTCTCTCTGGTCTCCACACTTCCAGCTCCCTTGGGTTCACGGACTGGAAGGAAATTGTGCTCCAGAGGACTTAGGGTGTCTTCCCTGAGTTTCTTCCCCAGCTTCTAAAGGACCTTGTGTCACAGGGCCCGGCAGTATGTCAAGAGCAATCATGGACAAGTTTGTTCATGAAACAGTCCAGGCGGCTTCCTGCCCCTGGGATGCTGGGTGCTGTCGCCTCAGCAGGAAGACAGTGTAGTTAACAGACGGGCACTCCAGGAGCGCCTCTGCTTCTCAGATGGAGTATGATCCCGGCCAAAGCTGGCGCACGGAGACTTCTCAACAGCGCACCTGGCCTCTGCTCTGTGTGCTCGGGCCCTGATGACAGATTCCAAGCCCTTCCTGATTTTCCCAGCCTGTGATTCCCAGTGGAGATGGGGGCTGCTTTGCATTTTTTAGCTTGGGAGGTGAGGCAAAGAGCTGCTTGAGCCCCGCCCCGGGCCGCGTAGACTCCTGATTTGTGGTGGTTGTTATTTATTATTGTTATGAACTCAGTTTTTTTTAGGGGGAAGGGTGCATGCATGTTGGTGGTAATTGCTGTCCTAGGAGGAATTGCGTAGTGCTCGACAAAGTGTCCTGTTCTCATCTTGGGAAGCTGAACGCAAGGACCAGGTGACTGACCTTTCCCCCCATACCAGCTTCTCCAGCTTACGCTATTGCCCTTTGGGTCAGATAATTCTTTGTTTGTGTGGGGAGCTTCCTCTGTGTTGTGCGATGATTAACAGCATCCCAAGCCTCTACCTGCTGGGGGCCAGCAGCTCCCCCCGCCTCCCAAGTCCTAAAAAACCAAAATTTCTGGAGACATTGCCAGCTGTCCCTTAAGTGGAAACAGAACCATCCCTGGTTAAGAATTCCTGCTCTAGACCCTTCTCTACAGTTTCGATGTCTTGGTTTGTTTTGTTTTCCAAAAGAAAGAGAGAGTATTTTTTAATACCAATATAATGAAAGAAAGTATGGGTAAAACTAAAATAATAATAGGAACTACTACCTCACCATTATTCCTTGTGTGCCCAGCCCTACTCTAGACACCTGCTAGGTATTCACTAATTTTGTTTTCACGAGAATTCCTTAAAGCAGTGTATTCGTTTCCTAGGGCTGTTGTTACAAGGCACTACAAATTGGGTGGCTTAAAATAGCAGAAATCGAGAACTCTGATCCGGAGATCGGAGTCTGAAGTCAAGTTGTTGGCAGGGTTGGTTCCTTCTGGGCCTCTGAGTGACACTCTGCCCCATGCTTCTCTTCTAGTTCCTGGTGGCTGCCAGAAATCTTTGGTGTTCCTTGGTGTGTGGTAGCATAACTTGGTCTTGATGTCTGTCTTCACATGACCACCATTACTCTAAATCCTTCTCTTCCTGAAAGGGCACCAGTTTCTGGGTTTGGGGCCCACCTAATTTTACCACAAACTTATTATATTTTTTTTTAAAGATTTTATTTATTTATTTGACAGAGATCACAAGTAGACAGAGAGGCAGGCAGAGAGAGAGAGAGAGAGAGGGAAGCAGCCTCCCTGCTGAGCAGAGAGCCCGATGCGGGACTCGATCCCAGGACCCTGAGATCATGACCTGAGCCGAAGGCAGCGGCCTAACCCACTGAGCCACCCAGGCGCCCCAAACTTATTATATTTTAATCATATCTGCAGAGACCCCATTTTCAAATATTCTAAGCTTCCAGGTACATGTGAATTTTGTGGAAACACGATTTAACCCTGGGCAGGCAGATATTACTCTTATGTCTATTCTATAGATAAGGAAACTGAGGCATTGAGGGATTTAGTGACCATTTAAATCATAGACAGACAAGTAGCAAAGCTAAAGTTGAAACCAAGTCCATTTGTCTCCACAGTCCAAGCTTCTAACCATTGCACTGGTGGTTCTCAAAGTGAAGTCCCCAGCCAACAGTAGCAGAAGCACCTGGTAACCTGTTAGACATGCACATTCTCTGGCCTCACCCCAGAGCCCCAAATCAGAAACTCCAGGAGTCAGACCAACTATCTTGCATTATTTAACAAGCCCTCTGGAATGTTCTGATGTGTCCTGACGCTCGAGAAGTGTGATGGAAAGTGTGATGTGAGGAGAACAGCTTTCAAGACCTCATGTTAGCCCCTTGTCAAATGTTTCTTGAGTGCGCTTGAGTTACAAAACACAGTACGGCTCTCCAAGTCCGGGAGGCTGGGTCTGGAGTGTTGTCGATTTATCTAAAGGGGCCTCTTCCTCCCAGTTCACTCATACCAAAAATGTTTGAACATCACAATGTTCCTATCTTTGCTAATATAAAGAGAGAAAGTGTCATGTCGAAGATTAATTGAGAGAAGTTAATTTCATTTTTGTAGGTCACTCGTCTTATTTAGACGTGGACATGGCTCCTCGTGGATGTTTATTTCAGGGACCGCCCGCCCCTTTTGTCAGTTGCCTTCTTGCCCTAGGGGTCTCCCCTGCCAGGGACCCAATGCCCTATTAGTGCATGCAATAAAACCAAGTCATTCTAGGTACATTGTTGATTGTCATCGTACAATGTGGATTGATCTTCATTTCCTATTATTTCACCTCAAGGCAAACACACCCCTCACCATGGTGACCCTGGGCTGGTTTATTGTCTCCCTGTAAGTGCTCCCTTGTTTGGCAAGCTTTCATTTTTGTCTGTTTCAGGAGGCCCTTCCACATCTTTTCCTGTTGCAAACTCTGCATCTTTCTTTTTGACTTCTCTTTTAAAAACTACAGTGTATATAAAATAACGCCATCAGTGGAGAGAGTTCATTGCTCTGCAGGCTAAGGGGTAGGCATCGCCCCGTGAACCCACCGCTCAAAGGCACTTCTGCACGTGAAAGGTCCCACATTGTGGCAGAAACCCATTCAGTGTATTTGTGGACGTTTGCTGCAGGCTTGAGGGAAACAGAAGGAAACCTGGGTGTTCTTCCTGGAGACGGAGGAGGCCGCTCTGTGCTGAAGGAACCTGCAGCTTCCGTGTTGTGGTTTCCAGGGGGAGAGGAGCCGGGGCAGAGAGTCAGCGATGACCATCCAGAGATCTGTCAGTCTTTATCAGATGATTTGAGGGTTGATCCCTGGCTTCCTGGTCCTGGAAACAGTTTTCCTGTTGCTTTGTTTCAGTGTTGGCTGTGATTGCTGCTGTGTTCCTCCAGGAGGGGGAAATGGGCAGTACAAGGAGTAGAGGCTCATGGGGAAAGTTTCAGACCTTCCAGTAAGATTTAACAGTAGATGTTTTCCTCCATCTCTCATTCTGAACCATCTCTTCAAAAGAAACCACCATGAGAGTTGCACCATGGATTCTTCCAAAAACACGTGCATCTACCATCAGTTACAGACATGGAGAGCCCTTGGCGGGGGGGGGGGGGGGAGGTGCATGCAACAGAAACCATTGAATGCATTTTGTTCATTACCTTGTTCTTTTTAGGTCGTCATGTCTTGGAGATCATTTGGTACCAGCATATGTAGCTCGACCTCATAACTCGCCATGACTCCATCCTATTCTATCTCATGCGCGTCCTGTCACGTATTTATTTATTTATTCCTCTGTTGGCGAACATTTAGGTCGAATCTTTGTTTTGCTTTTACATGTGATTTGGTGGTGAACACACCTGCGTGTGTATTTTGTCTGCTTACACACAGATACCAGAAGGGCAACTTGCCAGTGGCACGGGGGCTGGAACAAATAGTAGGTGTGCCTTCAAAATATTTAGTTTTGTGGAAATTTCCAAATTGTCCTCGGAAACGGTGGCACCAGTTTTTTTCTTTGCGCTTCTCTCCTGAGGATGCGTGTGTCGCCACTGAAATGCCCAGCAGCAGCAGCAGCCGCGAGGCCTGGCGTGCCACTGACCGGCTCGGCAAGGTGGCAGTCTGCACCCCATTTTTAAAAATTTATGTTGCTATCGTATTATCATGTTCTTACGAAGTGACTACTTCATAACACCATGTAGCCCAATCCCCAAGCTTGGCAGTTGTTTTTGCTTTTTTTTTCCCTCCCCTTTCAATACATCACATTGATTTTCTGTATGACTTTATCTGCTTAATACAAAGTGGGATTGAACAGTTATTTGTCTGGATTTGACCATTCCTTATCAAACATTTATGATTTAGCTTTCACTACGGCATCTTCTTGTAAGGTGTTTCTTATTTTTATCTTTTTCCGTAAAGGTGGGATTGTGTTGACAGCCCTGTAATAAATCTCTCTGGAATGAGACATGTTGCACCGGGGCGGGGAGAGGGAGCGGGCTTTGTGCATGTGCTGTTTCAGGAGAAGCTTCAAGAAGGGTCCATGTGAATTGTTTCTGGAACAAAGTCTCCGAATAGTAGAAAGTGATTCCCTGATTTTGGGGTTTGCCTTGGATTAGGATTGGGTGCCTCATTGGAAAACACAGTGATGGCTTGTCCAGTAGATAAGTGAGGTTGGTATAGCCAAGGTCAAATTATAGAACTGTCTCTTGTCTGTACCTAGAATAGTGTCACTCTCAGGGTCAGGCCAAGGTCACCAGCATTCACCGAGAGAGCCTTGGTGGGAGTATAGTCAGCATACAAGGGATTAGAAAAGAATAGAACTTGATGGGATGTGCATATTTTACTCTCATTTGCTTCCTTTTTATTGAGAACATTTTCTAGCTTCGTGCAGAGGAACAAAAGAATTAGAAAATTTGACTCAGTTCTACGAAACTTTATTGAGCTCCTAATATGCCTTGAGCATCATGCCCCAGCCTCACCAAAGAGAATTCCATCCAAAGGCATGATAAGTGCAAAGGTCCTGTGGTGGAAATATGCTTGATCTGTTCAAGGGAGAGAAGGCAGCCACTATGGTTAAAGCTGGGTGGAGTGATAGGTGATGAGGTCAAAGAGGGAGCCTGGATTTTATCCTGCTTGTGATGGAAGCCCTTGGAAGTTTGTAAGCAAAGTATGACGTGATTTTATTCACAGTTTTTGAAAAGATGTGGTTTCAGTCTGTAGGAGCAAGAGTGGAAGCTGCAAGGCCAGGGGTGTGGGGGTGGGGTAGCTCAGGGTCTAAGAGAGCACTAATGGCAACTTAGACTGTGGGATGAGACTGGAGCGGGGAGAAGAGGTTGGCTTCAGGACCCACCATCCTGCTGAGCACACTGGAGTATAATTGTCAGATAGTCTCCCTCCCGCTGGGCCACAGGCCCAGTCCTGTCTATATCCCAAACCCATTGTGGGCCAGTCCCTGGGGAGGCACCCACTGCACGGCTGCTACATGAGTATTATAGGTTCACTGCCCCTGTCGGAAGTGGCTGTTTAGGGATAAAGCAGCCAGGGCTCCCCGCTCTGGATGCTCTGAGCCCCTTCCTCCATCAGGCTGGTTCCTTCCTAGCCTGTGCCCTAGAATGATGCCTTTAATCCTATCCCCTTCCCTAGCAGGGATTCCAGGCTCGTAAGGGGTGTTTTCCTTGTAAACTGTGAGCAGAAAGAACAGCCAGCAATGTCAAAACTATGTGTGTAAATACTGTATTTTTTTTTTCCCTTCCACAAATGAACACGGTGTATCAGTATCAGTGCATCTGGGAGGAGTAAGCATGTCGGTGGCCAGCAGAGTAGAACCTCGGTCTGGCGATCCATTATGTTCTCCCTCAATTAGGCTTGTTGAGGCTGTGTTATTAAAGCGGGATTTTTCTTAATTATTAACAGTTAAAAATAGGAAAACAGATTTCAAGGGGAAAAAAGTTACAGGCAACAAGAGCCCAATTCTAAATGTGTGCATGTGCGTAAAACAGAATTTGCCAAACATGGATAGGCACTTACAATGTGACTAGAATTGGCTCTGTCATGTGTCAGCCTAATAGCCTAAACCCTGGTTCAATACAATGAACTTGGAAAGGTTTGCTTAATGAAAGAACTGACGTTTTCTGTGCAGTGGCTGCATTCATCAGCCTGTGTCCTGTTCATTACACTACAAAGGGCCTGCCAATGGGAATTGGTAGGGTCATCTATTAGGGAAACGTGATGGGGACAAAAGATAGCAGAGGCCAAGGCCTTGTGGAATTTTCTGAGTTGGTGTGGGTCACGGCAGGAGTGAGCCCCAGTTAGGGGCCATCTGTGTCCAAGTTGCAAAACGGCCTCTGGAGCCTTGGGCTGAAAGTCATCCATACCTAATGCCCCGTCGTGATGCACACATCCTCCTAGAGCCTAGAGGAGGACCCCCGAGGTTCTTCTCACCCATTGTGAGGTTCACAGACCCCCGAGGTTCTTCTCACCCATTGTGAGGTTCACAGACCCCCGAGGTTCTTCTCACCCATTGTGAGGTTCACCGACCTCCAAGGTCTTCTCACCCATTGTGCCATGTGCACAATAGCTCACGTGCTATTGGCTTTCTCGCTCCCTCAGAGCACATGGTGTGACTGTATTTCCCTGCCCCGTGACTTGCTCAGGCCAATGGAATCTGAGGAGACGTTGACATGCATCTCTTCAAGGCAGAAACGTCAAGAGCCTAGCCAGTGCTGCAGCGTATTTTCCGCCGTGCTGACTGGCAGTATTCCAGATGCCGGCTGCCCTGCCATGGAGTGTCCTGGAGGAAGGACAAAGACAAGAGCCCCGACTGACCCAAGTTGGACCATGACCTTCCACGTCATGGCCTTAAGGCACTGAGATTTGGAGGGCTGCTTGTTACGCGGCGTCACCTGGCCCAGCCTGACTGCGGATACCCATCCTCAGGCCTAGAGGGATCCTCGTGTGACCATTGAAGCCAAATCCCCAGAACAATAGGTTGCTTCGTAACATGCTTACAGTCCGTTCTGTAAGGTTGGGGTATTGCAGTTGGCCTTTTTTGTTTTCTTAAATCGTTGTTAAGTTCTGTATATGTCCATAAATTTCAGTCAGTCTCTAGAGCCATTGGAGGGGGTGTCCGTCTGAGAACATAAGCAGATTCCTTCATCTGTGAGTGGGGCCTTGAGTCTTTGGAAAATGCAGACAAACAAGATCTGCTGATTGTCCAGGTCATGTTGGGAAGGGCTACTGTGGGGAGTAGAGAGCAGGCCCATAAATTCCGGGGGGATTTACATCAGTTCTATCTGCCTCTTACCTAATGGGGCTGTTTGGTTGTGTTCTTTCCTAGAGAGATTAGTGATTGAAGGGAGGAGATTTAGAACAGAGAGATAAAAGTTTGCTTTTAATTCTTGTGACATGCAGCCTCCTAAGAAGGCTTCCTAAGGAAGCTCCATAGTAGATTCAGATTTAAGCCAGAGGACAGATTCTCCTAAGGCAGTATTAATGTCTGAGAGGTGACATTTCCATAATAAAGGGGTTTTAAAGGGTTTTAGGGAAGTCGGTGGTGTTTATGTTATCTCTAACCCTAAAGCCCAACTGCAGGCTGAATTAAAAGTCCCTTCTGTAATTGTGGGGGGCGTGTGAATATAGAATTTTCCTGCATTTGTTTCTCGAATTTATTCACGTCTAAAATAATAGTTTTCTTTGCCCCCCCCTCCCCAGCAGTCGCTGCCACCTTCGGTTCCACAAGTAGGAGTCCTGCTGGCGGGACCTGGTCTTTCAGGAACGTAAAACACAGCCTGTCTTCGTAAGGTCATTGCAGGCGCTCTGTGGGGTGTATTAAAACACGGTCACGGGGTTCAGCAAACAGTTGTTAGCGGTTACCTGTGAAAATGGGGAGAAGCCAGGGGTCTTGGCCGTACCAGATGTGCAGCCTTGATCCTGTTACATAACCTTCTCAGCCTCAGCTCCCTTTTCCATAGAAGGGGGCCAAAGGTGGCATCTTAGCACCTCGCTCATCAAGTGATTGGGAGAAGTAGGTGAGCAGGTGCGGGTGGACCCTCAGCCCGGCCTTGTCACTCGGAGTGTCCCATGAGCCTTCTTTCCTGGTAGCCGTGGCATCTGGATGGGGGCTGTCTTTGCCTGGAAGAGTCCCTGAAGATGCCGGCTCAGTGCATCTGAGACAAGGAAGCGGTGCGATGTCACTACGCCAGGAGTTCGATCGGGGCGGCTCCCGCTGGCGTGGCTGGCTTACCCCTCACGAAGTGCTGCTCCGTTGGCGGGTCTGTCCGGAGCTGTCTGTGCTGGACTCTGAAGTGGAGAAGTGTGTCATCCACAGAGGCAGAAACACTTGACTGCAGTCCTGTCGAAGCTTCAGAGCTCTGTGACCATGGGGTGGCCTCTCTGTGCTTCAGTTTCCCCATCTGTGAAATGGATCCAGTGATGTTGCCAGTCACAGAGCACGGTCATGGTTAGGGTGTTTGTGTTAAGCTCCAGCACATTATGCTTGTATGGATATTTCTGAGGCGTCAGAGCAGGTAGGTGATTTATTCAGCGTCACTCCTTTGGTGGCTGATGGAGCAGGTGCCCAGACCCCACCCGCCAGAGCTGTCTTCACTACAGAGCCACCCCCCCACACAGCCTCAGCCACGGAAAACAGTTCAAAAGGGTTTGCTTCCGTATTTAATTAAAAATAGGCTCACAAGGACCATAGCTTTTGTAAAAACCTGCCATCAGTGCTTATACAAACCCAGCCTCTCCTGAAAAGAACCATATTCCGCTCTTAGGAAGCCTCTTCATAGAAATTCTCTCATTCTGTTTAATGGTAGAGAAAAACACTGCTTTATTCATTTGCCGGCAGCTTTCCTGAGAATCCATGGGTGAACTTGTCTACAGATCTTTGGCATTTAAATTTTAGGCTTCTCCTCATAATAGCAGGCCATCTTTCAAGAAACAGAGCTATATATGTCTCTTTTAGCACCATATTTATACCTGGACAAGTTGACCTTGTTATTTATCAGCTTATCTCAATTTAAATATACTTTTCTGGGTTCTAGTTTTATTCTTTCTTTCTTTTCTTTTTTGTAGCAATGTAAAAATAATAATGATGAGGGTAACAGGATGCTGATCCATGTCCCATTATCAGGTTCCGTTGTTCTCCTGAACTCATTGGAGCAATCTCCTGTTTGTCTCTCTCTGTGTTCCTTTCTTTGGTATCAGGTTGAGCCTTAATTGCCTATTCTATAAGGCATCAGTCTTTGGCTCCTTCTACTTCTTCCAAATGAGTCTTTCATTGGTGTGTTGGATGGGCACTTTGTTGGATGGGTACTTTGATTCTGTCCCATTAGACTCTGCTCTGCCCTCAGCCAAAGCTCTTCTTAAATACACTAGCCATCAAAACCACAACACTTAATCCCTATACCCCTCGACGTAGCTTTCCCGCTGTATTAGTCTTGGCTCCCCTTGGGTATTCCGTAAGAACCTCAAGGGCCAGAGCCATGAGATAAAATGCCATTAGATAAACAGGGATGGTATCAAGGTACTGCACGTTCATTTGTTGATGCATTCTTCATTCAACCACCATTCATTATGCACTTAGCCTGAGTGAGGCTCCGGGCTTAGGAAGGAGTTGGGATCCTACAGTTCGGTTCGGGACAAGGCATGGGAGCATACAGTTAGAGCATTCCGTGTGCTGAGTGCAATGACAAAGTACCGAGAATGTGGGAGAGAGGGGAAAGGAGTAGTTACTTTGCCAAGTGTGAGTGAGAGTGTGGGAGGTGGGGAGGTAGCAGTTTGGAGGAGGAAACTTTACCGTAGAGAAGACCCATGCATGAGATGGGCCTTGGGGTCTAAATGAGTGTTGGCATGTGGACTGCTCTGGGACGCTGAGCAGTGGGTGAAGAAAGGCAGGAAGTGCGTTCTTAGTGGAAGGAACAGTGGGTGCAACAGCTCAGACATGGGTGTCTTCAGAGCATGCCTTAGTTTCCCTGATGGGACCTATGATAGTACCTTGATATGTTCCCACCAGGGCTCAGGGTATGAAATGGGAACCTCATTATAAATTGTATACAGGACAGGATTTAATAAAAGCAATTTGGTGCTTACACATTTGTTGGAAGAATGGAAGGAGTGGCTTTGAAGGTGGTCCTCTCCAAGAACAGTCCCAGAATAATACAGACAGAAACCTCCAGGGAGCTCCTACTGCTGAAGCCACAACTGAGCCAAGCCAGGTGAATAAGCCACAGCCACTCCACTGTGGCCATGTTGCCCCCCACACCCCCAGGGAAAACTCTGTTTGCACGTGCTCTGACTTTGCCAGGAGAAGCTTCCGAGAAGCAGGAATACGACCCTTCTCTGACTTCTCCTGTTTGTGTCTCATGGGACAGCACCTAGCAGTCGGTGGGATAGACTGGTGTCTGGTATGTAGCTGTGAGTCCTAGAAAGGTCATTTCTAGCAGCAGCAACCTGGAACAGTGTTGCCCCTCAGAGGACATCTCACTCTGTCTGAGGCATTTTGGATTGTCACAGCCAGGGTGTGGAAGGCGCTGTTGGCATCTCTTGGGTCAAGGCCAAGGATGCTGCCCAGGATCCCTCAATGCATGGAGCAGCTACCCCCCCCCCAACCGCCCAAAGAATAATTCAGCCCTAAATGTCAGAGGGCTGAGGTGGAGAACTCTGACCCAGCAGGGTGGTAGAAAAGGTCAAATGAGGCGGTCTAAACTCTCCAGCACAAGTATGCATTTGTTTCCATTCCAAAAGTATTCAAATTTTTGTTGGTTTTAGCAGTCAACTAGATATTATTTACTAGACAGTTGACTTTAGTTCCTTCTATGTGTTTCCCCTTGACATTTGCATCCAGGCATCCTATGTAACCCATTTTGATTTTCTTGGTGACTCAGACGACTTCTTTATTCCAAATAATCTCTAATAAGAGTTTGTTTGAAGAGAAGGTAAAATAAAGTTTCTCCCCATGTTCCATTTCTCTCTTGTGCATGCCCACTTTTTCAGCAGCAGAATCATATTATTAGAACAAATCCTCTGGAAACAGCGCTTTTCTCCCTTCATTTTCCCCCACCAATCATTCTGAGCTGTTATTTGGTTTGCTTTTCTTTCCCCCCCAGAGCAAGGAAGGAGGAATGAATGATGGCCAGGAATTCCATTTCTGATGTCAGGGCTGCTCTGTGTCAGAGGATGAGCCCTTGCCCACCCCTAACCCCATTTCCTGTCCCCCCGGTGGTCTGGGTCTAACCACAGTCGGGCCCACCAGGGTTTAGGGAGACCAGGCAGCTTGTGGTGACGCACCAGCCGCTGTCTGCCCAGGGCTACATCCTTGCGTGTTTTCCTGGAGGCTAGCTCTTCTGGCTCTCCCCCAGTTCAGGGATGGCACACCCTTCCCAGCTCTCTAGCCGTGCTAGTGGATCCTGTGAGTGTGCAGTGAAGTCACGACACACCTGCAGCACGGGTACCTTGCCGTATGGGAGACATTAGATCTGATTTCTGAGAAATGTATGTAATAACCACAGGCCCCTGACTGGCAGTCATGCCACCCTCTCAGTGTGGGTGATGGCGCTATGGTTACGTACAAGTCCTTCAGAGTCCTGCAGACGCAGATTTGCATTCCGGATGGATGTTGAACTCTGTTGAAGAGTGTCCCCTCCAAAACTCTAATTCCTGGCTATCCAGAACCTCAGAATACAACTGTCCTTGTAAAAGGACTTTTTTTTTTCAAGATTTTATCTATTTACTTAGAGAGGAGGGGGGGAAAGAGAGAGCACGCAAGCTAGCTCGGGGAGGAGCAGGAGAGGGAGAAGCAGACCCCGCACTGAGCACAGAGCCCGATGCAGGACTCGATCCCAGGGCCCTGACATGGTGACCTGAGGCGAAGGCAGACACTTGACCTACTGAGCCGCCCAGGCGCCCCACCCACCCCCATATCATTTAGAGGTGGTTTTAAGACTTACATGAGGCAATATATATTAAGGACTTGCCCCAAAGCAAGTGACCAAAAAATACCTAGACTTACTTTTGTCACTATTATTTAGAATGAAAATATATTTAAGATGCACAGGCAATATCCAGTTACCCTCACTAATAAAGAGGAATAAAGATACGGATTACAAAATAGAAAATACACAGAAAGATTGCTTTACTTTTTTAAAAAGTGATGGTATGAACACACACAGAACAATTAGTTTCTGAGTGCCTCACTTCGTTCCTTTTCGGCCCACCCTGGCAGAGACTGGCCTTCCACCAGGGCAGTGGTAGAAGAGATAGGATCCTTAATAATCCACAGGGAAAATAACCTGCTTTGGGATAGTTAAGAGTTAAGTATCACTTTGAGCTACAGGATCCTGATTAAAAATCATTCTGTCATTCTAATTCACAGACCCCCCTCCCCCTATTTGAGTAAAAGTTTAGAATACTGGCAGGGCAGCAAATATGTTGAAATGATTTTACTCAAATGTCAGATTTAATTAAATCCATAACGAGACGACAAGCCTAAAAGAATTTTTTCAGGGAGCTTTGAAATTCATTTTTCTTTCTACCCCTCCCCAGTCCCCTACATTTAAGATGATAACTGTAGACGAAAACCTTCCCAAACACATACAAATAGTACTAGGGACATTTATCACACAAACACCCCCAGGGAGGTGAAGGTGCCTGTTAACATTGTATCCTATGGCCAGGTGTGGTGATCAGAAAATTTATATGTGGAGACCACAAAATAGTGTAGCTCAAGTTTGGTAGTTTCTACGAAGGTGGGAATGAGTGTGTGTGCACTCCTTGTGTTCAGGTCTCCGTGATCATTCAGGTGTGTGTCGGTATTCTGATGGGTAGGTTATTAGGTTATTAGGACCGTAGTAAGCAGTGTAGCATGACAGCAGGAACCATTGTGTCTCTAAACTCTACCTAAATTGCCTGTAATCGGTTCATTCTACCTTGCATAACCAGATTTTATCACTTACAAACGGAAGAGCTGAAAAAAATGCTTAAAATAAAATGATCAGATGAAATTTTTAATATAAGAATGACCAAAAAGATCCCCAGGAGACCATCACTGGCCCAGGGCCCCCCATTTTGGGGTCTGGCATTTGTACCGATTATGGCCTGACAGCTCTTGAGTTTCCAATGATAACAGCCATCTGACTTGATCGGAGTTCAATGGATTTTCACTAAAATAGAATCATCGCCTTGGTGATGGATAGAAAAAGTAAAGCAATACATCCTGATAAATGCTCTGCCTGCCTCCTTCCTCTCCCCAGCGGTGACCTTGTGCAATCCATAAGAGAGCGAGGCAGAGCCCTGGTCAGCGCTGCAGCGCATCAGGGCTTGGAAATTTAAGTAGCTTTGAAGCCCATCAATGGGGTGAAGGGGGAATGGCCAGAGAAAGCAGTGGATCATGCTTCGAAGGCTTGGAGGGAAATAGGGTACGCTGAAGGTCAACGTGCAGACGCGTCCCAAAGGAACAGCTCCAACCCTCATTCGTATTCATGGGAGGCTGTGGCCCTACGCGGCGAGATCTGTACAAGACTACAATAAAACAGGAATTTTCAGAGCATATAATTTCTTCTCAACGGCGAAAGGTACCAGAGAACAGTGCAGAGTAAGTGGTAACCCCGAGCAGGCTGGTGCCTTGCCACAGTCTGTCCTTCTGAATAACAAGGAGCAGGCTGTGCAGGGCATCGCTCAGCTCCTGGGAGACTGTGTTTGTTCTCCGGGTTTCCCATCCTGCCGGCCGCGCATGTTTTGAAGGCCACTGATCATCCAGAGCGACACCGGCACCATGCGCTACCAAGAACCCCGACCGAAACAGGGTGTCCAGGAAACTCCGCAACCAGAGACATCCCCAAGCCCAAGGCACTTGACTGGGAACAGAAGCTTCTGGGTGGTTGAAGGGCAAAGAAGTTCAGCGTTGGCAGGCGCCCATTAGTGTTGGTTACAACTTGCTAAAAGAAAATATTAAAATAAAAATTAGATCATAAATTTGGAGCCACAGTTACCAAGCCTAAAGTGCAAATTGCCAAACAAGTCAAGAGACTCATTAGCATTTTATGTAAATCAGTTATTACTGTTCTCCACTTCCTTAATTATCCATGTTATTTCAATACAACCCTTTCTTTGATGTCCCAATTCTATATTTAAATAGTGCAAGATTTCTATCGTATCCTCCCGCAGAGGTTTGTGCCATGCAAAAAACATGCCAAGAGCAGCTATTTTAAAGACTACAGGGAAATGTTTAATTGGTTCATCCCACTTGAGTTATGAGGGCGTATTACTGAGCACATAAAATCAGAAACATGGAAAGTACTAGCTTGGAGAAGTTTACTAAAACCTGCGAGAGGCCACTTGAAATTTTGCCCCCAAGACTTTTTCAGTTCTCAGTGGGAGCCGATTCAAAGGGAAATTTTGCAAACTTCACTGAATTTTGTTAAACGATTGGTTTATAATTGAAATATTTGGAAATAAAATCCAACAGTCCTCTTAACTTTGGCATAGAGGGTTATTCTTTGGTTGGATAAAGAGAGCATCAGGGCAGATAGAGGGGGAAGCACAGGGTGGGTGTGTGCTGGGAGGAAGTGGCTGCAAGGGACCGTTCTCACCTTTTCTGGAGGAGGAGCCATCACTAACATGAGGGGCAAGTTCACGGATATCTTATTCCCAAGCTTTCTGGAGTTTAAGACAACCTCACAAGTTGCAGACACGATACGCTCTTTCTCTAATGAATGAACTTTTGAAACAACAATGTGGCCACGGGAACTTCATGGTAGCTCATCATTTCCTTAGGAAATCCTCCTGGTCAACTGCCTTTATCCTCCTGCCTCCTGCCCCATAAGCTACCTTGTTTTTAAATACTTCATTAAAAAAAATAAGGGTGAGTTTGGGGGCATGAAATGTAACTGGAAAATAGAGGTAAATGAATGGAAACTCACTCCCTCTACTTTAGAACAGTCACTGCACTTGACTTTTTTTTTTTTTTTTCTCTTTTTTGGTTTGGAAGAAAGCAGATCTTTGGTAAAGCTGGTGTGAAAGTTAGCGTAAGATCTGGTGACAAGTGGACTGAGGTTCAAGACCAAGCTGTGGGACCTCACTGATGTCATCTATCCTTAGCCTCCTCTTGGTGAGACATGACTACCAGCTTTACCTTGAAGAGTTGTCATAAAGATTAGGATAAATATATGTAAAGTGCTTAGTTTCCTGTAGGAGCCCAGTAAATGGTGAGCTTGAGCCCCTGCTCAAGGCCAGGCACCATGCCAAGTGTTTACGTAGATGATCACACCGAATCCTCAAAACACTCATCAAAATAACTGTGCTGACTACCATGCATATTTAACAGATGAGGAAAGCATGGTTTCCAGAGTCAAGTGACTTGCCCAGGATCACACAGAATCAAGTGTAGTAGCTGGGATTTTAATCCAAAAGTTCTCTAAGCTGGGGGTCTTCTTTTGACAGAAACCACATGGCGTTCTAAGCTTACTGTTAAAAGGAGAAAACGAGCCATTCTAGATCCATGCCCTACCTCCTTAAATAAGTAATATTGACAGAAAACTCACCTCTACACACTAAAATACTTTTTTTTTTAAAGATTTTATTTATTTATTTGTCAGAGAGAGAGAGAGAGAGAGAGCGCGCGCGAGAGTGAGCACAAGCAGATAGAGTGGCAGGCAGAGGCAGAGGGAGAAGCAGGCTCCCTGCTGAGCAAGGAGCCCGATGTGGGACTCGATCCCAGGACGCTGGGATCATGACCCAAGCCGAAGGCAGCGGCTTAACCCACTGAGCCACCCAGGCGTCCCATACACACTAAAATACTTTAAATATTTAATCTGACTTCTTGGTTATTTATTTATTTATTTAACAAATACTTTTATGGGCTTGGCATATTCCAGGCACTGTTCTATGCACTTACAACTAGTAATTGATTTAACCATTTAACAAAATAATTATTTTGAGAACAAGCACAGGGGTTTATGGAAAGGTCCAAGATGCTGGGAGACTGAACCCTCCCAAGTGCTCATAATCTTGTACGTTCCAAGACACTAACCCATGAATGACTTAAAAAAAATAATTAGATTTTTAAAAACATTTTTCTGATGATACATATGGCATACTCACTGTAAACAATTTGGAAAATATAAAAAATTATAAAGAAGAAAAAAAAATTGGGCCTTTATAGTCCCACCACATATTGTTAACATCAGTCTAGGATTTTTTTTTTTTTTTAAGATTTTTATTTATTTATTTGACAGAGATCACAGGCAGGCAGAGAGGCAGGCAGAGAGAGAGAGGAGGAAGCAGGCTCCCTGCTGAGCAGAGAGCCGATGTGGGGCTCGGTCCCAGGACTCTGGGATCATGACCTGAGCTGAAGGCAGAGGCTTCAACCCACTGAGCCACCCAGGCGCCCCCAACATCAGTCTAGGATTTTAATGGAAAGAGAAAACATGTGATCAGTACCAGAAGTATTTTCCAGTGTCTTCACTTTGCCTGTTTTAAGACTCTGAGAGTAATTCAGAAGTTGCGACTCCACAAGCAGATCGAGGGAGGTGACCAAGTGGAGAACCCTGAGCCCTGTCCTCCTCCTATAGCTTTTGCTTTCTTATTTCTACGTGGATAGAAAACTAGCATCAGACACCTCATCGAGCGGATATTTCCAACGCGCCAAAACAAAACCTAAAAAATGAACCTGCTGCCACCCCTAAAAGAAGTCCCTCTCAACCCCTCCCCACCCCCCACCAGCCCCATCACTCTCCCGGTTCCTATCTTGTCATTTAGGCCTTGGTTCCATGAACTGTCAACAGCCTTCAGGATTTACTGTTTTCTTTACCTGGGGACTTCCTCTTGCAGAAAGGGGATTGCTTCTCTGAAAAGCTTCTGTCCCCCCCAGTGACTAGTGGGGTTTCATCACCAGGAAAGCACATTGTTCCTACTCTAAAAGTCTACAGTCTAAAATCATCATCATGTATTTTCATCAGAATGAAATATCGGGCGCTCTGCTCAGTGCAAGATTTTATTAATGATGTGCTGTCAGGGGCTGGATGTTCTGCATATTTGCATATTAAACAGCTGAATGAAGAAACATTCCTTTTATTGCTGCAGGGAATAAATCAGTTTAAAGCAAGTTCTCATCATTTATACTCCTTTCAGCTAAGTCTTCTTTTATTGAAATAAATTGTTGAAGTGCTTTGCTCATTCTTTGAATACTGATGAAATTTACCTTGATAGGACCTCAGGAAAAATAATATTTTCTTAAAGGTGCAGTATTGTTCCATTTTTGAGTATTACTTTAATACATTATTGATAAGATAATTTAGAAATATCAAGTGAAAGAGGAAGAAAAACAGTTTTGAATAAGGGCAGTGTTTCCTCTGGATGATTTTGCCAAATGCATTTTTATTGGTGGAGTGCAAGCGGATTAAAAAAAAAAAAAAAGCCAATAAGCAACTGAAAGTACTTTTATTGTTTTAATGAACGATCAGCTGTTTTTACATTCAGATCCCAGGGGGCAGCATATCCCATCCACACACAAGGACACTGTGTTTCCCAGATCCCAAAGCCCACTGTCCCCAGGGCGGAACACACAAGGGGTCCCAAAGTCAGGCTGTTTTCAAATAGGAATTATGCTCAGCCTCAGGGTCAAAGGCAGTGGCTGGGTGACAGGCTCCCTGCAGATGTTTTAGGTTCCTCTACCTACTAATTGCCTCTCTATGCCAGAGTTTGGAAACCACTGTTCAGACCAAATATGTCCTGAAAAATATATTTTAAACAATTTTTGGCCCACATGATGTTTTTTAATTGCCTAGCGGCATTTTAAAAATTGTAAAATTTCATGTAAATTTCATGTTCGGCTTTCGAACATCTCTCGAAAAGGGAGAGGATCAAACAGTCCTGAGCCTGTTTCCTCACATGTGGCCCAGCAGCCACGGTTTGCGCCAGGTGGAATAGCTCTTCCAGGGTCGACACAATCCCCCCCACTCCCTGTTGTGCAGCCTGTGGCCTTAGCTCTTTCTGATTGCAGCCTGGGGTCTACGGACATTTTTTCCCATCCCTGGTCTAGACCTTTGCTCTTGGCAGTGACCTCAGTTATATAAAGTGCTTGGGCAGTGCCTAGGACATAGTAAGTATCCAGTAAGTTAATGCCAGCATCGGCTGAGATTAACATTGATGAAATAATGGGAACTGAGGTTAGACAGTGAAATAAATATTCTGTGTCTTTACGATACCCTTCCGAGTAAAGAACCAAGAATGTCTTTGACTTATAATTTCCTGTTTTCCAAATTAATTTCATATTGAAATGGTAGCCTTCTCAACTCCTTCAAACTATTGCTCAAATAACCCCTTCTCTGGGACTCAGTCCCTGACCACTCTATTTGAAACCGCAAATTTTCTTCCTGAACTTTGCTCTCCCTGTGAATCTTCCCTGCTTTACTTTTCTCCTTAGCATATATAGGGGGACACTGTTTCTCTATTTTACCTGTTTGTTTTGTGATGGTCCCCTCTCCCTCCCCCACTGGAAGAGAATATTATGAAGGCTCAGTGTTTTGTCTGTCTTGGCCCCTGCCCGTTCTGAGTACCAATACCCATGCCTGATACTCAGTGGGTATAGTAGGTGCTTAATAAAATATTAAGTAAATGAGTAAATGGATAGCTGGATGGGTGGGTGGATGGATGAATGGATATGCTTATTATAGATTGATCTCTTTCCTTATTATAGATTGGTCTCAATCTTTACAGAAATTCAGTTCAACCAGTATTCATTCATGAGAGTACTTATTGTGTACAGGGCCCTGTGCTGGTTGCAACCTGGAAAGAAAACATGGGCAAGGCAGAGGTCAGATGCTCAGGAAGTCAAGTGTGTGCCCACAATCCATGCCAAAAATGTGATAATCGTAAAAGAACTATAATGCGCATTCTTGAACTAGTATAGACAGAGATAGGGATCTATAAAATACGAAAACACATGTTGACTTGGAGGGCAGAGACATATTGATGAATAAGATTGAATCCAAAATTGACCTGAAAGAGGGTCAGGATTTTGACTGAGGGCTATAAAGAAGGGAACTCATCTTTCTCCAGACCCTTTTGTACGGCAGACACAGGGTCAAGTGCTTGGGGCAACCCCATGTGAGTCATGGCTCTTCCCTGGGGATTACTGAGGCTCAGAGAGGGTGAGCCACCTCCCCAGGGTGGCACTGCACATGTGTTCACAGCAGGCAAGGTCCTGTGCGACACTACCTCCCATGGTAGGGAGATGGGAGAGCAGGGGCAGAGGCAAGTGCAAAGCAGGCTTCTAGAACCTCAAGACTGCTGTTTGAGGAAGTTGCTGGGTGGAGGCACCACATCTTGAGCACAGTGACAGATTTGGGGAGGACTGTATGCCCCACCGGCCTGCCTTACCTGGACAGACGGAGGTTGCTTCAAGGTACCTGAGATCCTAGAACCCATTTCTCATCATGGCAGTGGTGAGGTGGGAGGTAGAAAGGTGGCAGGGGAGACCTTCAAAGAAAATACATTAAAGAATGAATATAATATTGACATAGGCTTTCTTTTCTTCTTCTTCCCTTCCCCCCTTTTTTTTTTGGTTACTATTGAAAGAAACAGTAAAAAAAAGCTCCTACCTGCCAGGAGTAGTATTGTTTCCATATAAATCATTTGTGACAGAAGTTCCTTATTTTTAAGTGCAAAATGTACGTTTAATAACAGGAAAATATTGTCCAACCATTCTCTCATTGATAGCCGCGGAGACTGTGCCAGCGCTGGCTGCTGCCCGGAGAACAAGGTGCTCAGCCTTCCCGCTGGGCCGCCAGGTCACTGCTGCTGGCTGAGAGGGGCTCAGCTCTGAGCAGTGGCTCTTCCAGCCCAACCTAAACAATGGCGTCTGAGTGCCTTGTAAACCTGGAGTCAGAGTAGACCCGGGTCAAGACGCCAGCACTATCACTAACTGGCTGTGTGACCTGGGGTTCATTACGTTGCCCCCATTCGTCTCAGTTTTCTCATCTGTAAAATGGCTCTCATCTTAGCCCCTGCCCTTACAAGCTGAGGGGGAAGTTTAAATAACAAGAGTCTTGTAGAACCGGACTGGCAGATACATAAGGTAGCCATTGGCCGCATGGGGCTATTTAAATTTAATTAAAATGTAAATAAAATTCAAAATCCAGTCCCTCCTGTCCTACATTTCAAATGCTTAATAGCCAGATGTGGCTGGTGGCGACTACATTGGGATGCACAGAGCTAGACATTTCCATCACCGCAGAGTTTCGTTCGCGCTAGGCTAGAGCGCTTAGCTCAGTGTTTGGCCTACGGGACACTGTACTGGCTCTTAATTTTGTCCTCTTTCATCTGTATGGAGGGAAAATAGGCATCCTACATACTTGAATCTCAGCCCTTGTAATCATCGCTTGAATAAATTGGGATTGGTACCACCCAGAGCCTCCCCCATGTGCAAAAAGGAAGTGGACTTAAGTCATGCAGGACTTTGCCCATTAAGACAGAGGGTCTCTGGGGAAGACTGGGCTTTGAGGGCTCCAGTCCTGATCTCAGAGGAATCCCGTATTACAGGTGTTAATGTGATTAGCCCAAGCCTGGCTCTTCGTTAATTACCGGGCATGGAGAGGACCATTTCCAATACTCAGCACAAACGTGTTTGCTTGTTGACTCTGCCACTTACTAGTTATTTGGCCTTGGAAAGTTCCTCTCTAAGACAGTACTTCTTTTCTTAAATTTTGGTTAGCATGAGAATCCCCAGGAGGGCTTGTTAGAACACAATACCTGAGTCCCACCCCAGAGCCTCCAATTCTCTAGGCCTCAGCAGGGGGCCCATTTCTAGCAAGCTCTCAGAGAGTGATGGTGCTTCCAGCCCTCACAGGACACTTGGTGCAGCCTTTTTGTTTTGTTTTGTTTTTCCTCTTGTGCCTCAGTTTCTTCTTTTATAAAGAGGTACTCTTTGAGTCCACAAGTATTGTGAGGTTCGAGAAAATGATTGTATGTGAAGTCTGCAGCCAGTAACGCTGTAGAAACTCAGTGGAGACTTGGGAAATGGGATCTGCTATTACTTTTATTCTATTTTTTTTAAGATTTTATTTATTCATTTGACAGGGAGAGAGAGAGATCACAAGTAGGCAGAGAGGCAGACGGGGCGGGGGGGGGATGCAGGCTCCCTGCTGAGCAGAGATCCCAATGCGGGGCTCAATCCCAGGACCCTGAGATCATGACCTGAGCTGAAGGCAGAGGCTTAACCCACTGAGCCACCCAGGCGCCCCTACTTTTATTCTATTTTTACTAATTATTATTTTTAGACCCACAAATCAGGGTCTGCTAGAATTGCTTGATATTTAAAAATTGGACTGAATGCACTATGCTACTGTTCTCTGATGAACTATCTTGGATACAAACTATTAAAGAACTTTTCTACTCAAAGTCGTTCTGGACCAGTGAGGATGGATGTCTCCATGCCTGCAGTCAGTGTCACTCCCTAACCAGGTACTTGTCCCTTCCAGGGTTGTTAGGAACTCATATCCTCCTGTCATTCCTTCTTCTGCAGTTTGGGAGGAAGGACAATAGCTCAACGCACTCACCCACCGCAAGTGGGCTTGGTACCTGTGCGTAATGGAACCTGGAAACACTTGCCTTTGAGATCAGACATCATCCCTGAGTGGAAGGTGCTCTGAGGCTGACATTTCTGTTTGGGGATTGGGCATGTTAATGAATGAATCTCTAGGCTGTTCTGATAGATAATGGTTGGTAGGGGAAGAAGGCAAAGCCATTTAATGCCTAGGATTCAAGTCCAGAGTCCATGGTCCTCTGTTCCATTCCTGACATTTTTCCAAATTCTCTTTCCAGTTTCCAAAATGGCAGGTCAGATGAGACACCGAGTGTAACTTGTTCTTGTTTCCAATACCTTTGACAAACCGCAGTCTTCAAGGACGTGCATGAGTTTTGATATTATCCTAGTGGTGGTGGTTTGAGTCTCAAGAGCTCATCATGACGCACAAGTCAGATTTTCTGAGTGTCTGAATTAGGCTTCTTCCGTCACAAGGAACAGAGTCCTCATGTCACTTATTCTAAAAAAAGGTTTATTGTAAGAGATGTTGGCAGGCGAGGCAATGAGGCCACTTCAGGTGCCTTCCCCTGTGGTTCCCTCTGCCTATCTGCCATGTTCTATTTTTCTGACTGGCTCCTTCTGCCACTGCCAGATCTGTCTGTCCCCTCACTCCGGGTTTTACCTCCCCATCCCCCGCCACTCTTCTTTATGGTCAAGACAGGGCAGCTTGGCTCCACCTCATGGCATCTCTTCAAGAGCAAAAGTCTTGGGGTGTGTTTCCCAGTTCCCTAGTGCAAGAATCCGAGGCCAGGAGTCCTCCTTGGCGTTGGTAAATCACCAGTCACGTTGGGGTTGACGGCCCGTGGCTCGGGTCCAAGTGGACCGCGGTCTACTCAGCTGTACCCAGAGTGGGGAAGGGGCCGTGTCAGGTGGTACAGAGCATGCCCACTGGGTAGGAAGCTGGTGGGCCACAGGCATTTCCCTTAGAAGGGCAAGCGAATGGGCGGGCATGACTGGCCTACCCGGTGTCCTCAGGGTTTGCAGTTGGAGCCAAGTGACTCGGAATGGCAGCTGCGGCATGCTGAGTCGGACCAGGTCCAGAGTTCCTCCACACGCCAGCCGCTTGCAGTTGTCTCAGATTTATTATGGGACCCGCCGGTGGCGCACACATGCCTGCTGGCTCAGGCTGCTGCGCACAGCTGCCCTGTCCCCCAGGGGTGGGGTGGGTGCGCGTGGAGCCTCCCAGGGCCCTCCTCCCTCCCTGCTGGAGACTGAGAAGGGCCCTGTCCAAGTAGTTGACTTCAGGGTAGGGGGCATCAGTCATCCTTGTCCAGGTCAGTCTCCACTTCAGCCAGTTTGCGCTGAAGCATTCGAGTGGGGGCCACGTTGTACTGAGCTCTGGAGATGCCGGACTCCTCACCTAACTGAGCTTCTCTTTAGTCCCATCTGTGTTTTCGCTGGGCAACCACATCTTCAAAAAAGAGGGAGCCAGGGAGTAATGCTGGCAGTACTGTCTTCATACAGTTGGAGCGTGGAAAAGCTCACTAGTGTGTGCTAGACACCCGGGAGCAACACACATGCGTTAGCGTCTTATGCCAATATCCGTGGAAAGTACTTCACGGACTTCGTTGGGGAATGTCCTCACTTTGACTTATATTCTGGGCTGTCCTTTGCCCCCAGCCTTACGGGGGACTTTTTTCTCGTTGACCTGCATGGTGACCTGGTCCACCCCTGAGATATTGCCATTCCGCCTGCTTGAGACGCCACTGCTCGCCGCAGCAGGATGACTCGTCAGAGTTTCCATCCAGATTTTATGACCCTGGGCGGGACAGAGAGACCTATGAGGTCATCTCGTCCATCCTCAGCCAGGGTAGGATTGTTCCCTGATGGCACAGTCAAGTGTTCGGTCCAGTCTCGTTTTAAATGACTCCAGCAGTGAGGCCCCGGGACCTCCCCTGGGAAGCTCTTCCGCAGCCTAATCACTCTTGCTCTGAGAGTTGTTCTCTGTGTGTGTGGCTGATATTCAGAGTCTGACACAATAAGGCTGTAAAGAGCGGAGTCTGTTAAGGGTAGCTCTTCACCTAGGAATGATCTCATAACAGTCACTTTTTTTTTTTTTTTTAAATAAATCGTCATCCAGCATGAGGGTTAAGTGCAAGTTGCAACGGGACCTAGGGACTAGTTATTCCAAAAGGCAAGAACAGCCCCCAAAATGAGAATTAATGCTGAAGAGCTACGCCGTCCACTACAGTAATTGCTGTGTGTACGTTATCATACTTCACATAGCGATACGCTGTTTGCTTATGTGGCGCTAAATGCGAAACAGAGAAGCTCCTGCTGTTGACGGCTTTCACCCAAGTCCCTATCTTCCCTCTTTGAAGCTGTTCTGATAGTTGTCGCTCATTCTGTTTGCCAAGAAATGAGATCTTGGCCCCATGTCTTGCTTCCTTGGTGGGGGGAGGGGGAGTTCATCTGTGATCTTGGTCACTGCTGAGAGCCTGGCGGGGGGCGGTAATTATTGGCGAGGAAGGGATTTCAGGGCAGTGTTGAAGACAGAGGAGAGAACGAAAGGAAGGGGGAGAGCCAGGATGCGGAGAAGGAGGACGGAGAAGAGTAGAAACAGAAATTGGGAATTAGAAATAGAGATAGAAATATAGCAAAAGAAGGGAAGGAAAGATGGGGGGAGCAAATAAAGGGGAAGAGACAAAGAGGGAAAGGAAAAGAAAGTGAAAATCGATTTGCGATGTGCAGACTGCGAGAAGATATCCCTTTTCCGAGCGCCAGGCACTTCCTTGCCAGTTCACCTTCTGAGCCGTTTCTTTGCCGGGGAACCCAGTTCCTGCAAAGCATGGTTTCCAGAGCAGCTCCTGTGAATTTGTTAGCAATGCAGATTCTCTGGCCCCACCGCAGACATCCAGAATCAGAAAATTTGGAGAGGAGACCCGGCCATCTAGGTTTTCACAAGCCTTCGAGTGGATCCTGACACATTGGCCCAAGTTTGAGCACCACTGCTGTGGGACATCCTTCCGGGGATCAGGCTGTTTTCAAGAAACAGCCTGACAGTTGGAAGGCATTTGTATTTATAGGGGACCCCCCCACCCCCGTTCCAGGACTTCCCCAGCTCTCCAACAGGCAGTAGCTGACCCATCAGAAACCATTATCTCTGGCCAGGAGACAGACTTCTGTTTTTTGAGATTCATCCAGGAAGGCAAAGTCCCTCTTGCCTGGACCCCACACAATGCCTGGTGGTAACAAACAGATTCCAGATCTGAGCAGCTACGACCTGGGCCGCGCACATTCTGCAGAACGTCAGGATATGCACCCAAGTTCTTACGTTTCCCCAGCTGACACATGGAGGCCAACAAGAGAATGAGGATCATGAAAGAGCTTATTTGCATCTCCGTTTCATCATTTAAAACACGTTTTCTAGGGGCGCCTGGGTGGCTCAGTTGGTTAGGCAACTGCCTTCAGCTCAGGTCATGATTCTGGAGTCCCAGGATCGAGTCCCACATCGGG
Source organism: Enhydra lutris kenyoni (assembly GCF_002288905.1). Lineage (NCBI taxonomy): Eukaryota > Metazoa > Chordata > Mammalia > Carnivora > Mustelidae > Enhydra > Enhydra lutris. Next base: position 13,827,564 of record NW_019154114.1, read on the forward strand.
CTCCCTGCTCAGCAGGGAGTCTGCTTCTCCCACTGACCTCTCTCCTCTCATGCTCTCTCTCTCTCAAAATAATTAAATAAAATCTTTAAAACACGTTTTCCAACAAGAGTATTGGGGGCATAAAAGGTTCTACACGTAGTAACCGCCCAGATGAGCGCTGTTTCGTTTCCATCTGTTCACACTGTTCCTTGCCTTTGCTCAGGAGATGATAGCACACCCAAGCCGCTTGAGGTAGCCATTGGAATTTTGAATCTGGCATGTCCTTGGCGTTCCGATTACATAATTATAATTAAAAATCAGAGTCCTCATGCCACGTCCCATTTTTTAGGTTAAAGCATTATATTTGTCAAAAGAGGAGAACTGAAAATGTAGAAGTCCTCCTTGGTGTTCAACACGGGCTACAGTGGCGTAAGGATTTGTTCTATTGCTCGCTGATAAATATTTATCATGGTTAAGTGAACAATCATTTGGAGACAGATACCATTTTATGATGCGGCTTCTCAGGGCGTCCTAATTGTGACTCTGCCTTGCCGTTTTATGTTTTATCGGAATATGCAGGCATATACTTTATGAGGTGGGGTAATGAAGAGAGAGAGACCCCAATAAACATATTTGCTAAGAGTAATGGTTATCTATAGCTCAGCAAGCCTTGGTACCATAGCCTGCATTACACAATACAAGGCAAGCAGTTCATAGCTCAATTAGAGCTAACTTGCTTATTTTTAGGCATTACGTTATTCTAAATTAACACTATATTTCATATTCTCCAGGTCTGACTATTAACCGGATTTTGGAACCTTCAGGGTTTATTATTTAGTAATCCCTGAAGCTCTCAAGCAGGCATTTCTAAATTCATATATTAGAACACATTAAGAATTCGCTGGAAAGGCATGTTAACTAGTCACTTCCTTTCTTTTGCTAATTGTGCTAGCAGAAGTAAAAAAGAAACTGAGTTCAGATCTGGTATGACTCAGGTGAACCTGCTAACTGGCCTGCTGCTGACTGTTGCTTAGGGATTATTTAAATTAGAAAACAAGTTTTGGAAATCTCAGTAGCATGCCACAGAGCCAAAATCTAAGCACACAGACCAGGATTTTTTTTTTTTCCTTGCTTTAAGATTTTTGCAGTAAGAATGCATTTAAATGTAAATTGGCCAGTGGGGGCAGTGACCAGGCATGCAGATGTTTTTGAAAATGGTGATTAGTTCACTCCTAGACAATCTCTGTTTCTTCTTGTTGCTTTATCTTCATTCTTAGGTGATCATCAGAAATAGGAAACTTATCTAAAAGCCTTAATTCACAAAGATGGTTCACGATGAGTCAGTGTATCCTTGCTATTCTCCTTACTTTTTTTTAAAGACAGAATCTGACACTCTGACTTTTCCATGCCCCCATTTCACTTCCTTCTATTTCTCCTCCGTTGTATCTAATCATTGTGTTTGGAGAGTCAAAGATTCTGCCTTCATCCCATAAACTTTAAACCCTGTCACCTACTTCTTTCTTCAATGAGGGAAGCTGCCTTCCCTCCCCTCTCCACTCCAAGTCCTCTTTTCTTCTGGCCCATGGTCCCTCAAGGAGGGGCAGTTCTCCATCCCCCCCATCCTCCCCACCGAATATCTGGGGGCATTTTGGTAGCCAGGACTTGGGGAAGTACTAGGAGAGGATGTGTGCTACAGGCATCTAGTGGGTCAAGGCCAGGGTTGCTGCTGCTCAGCCCCCTACAACGGGCAGAACAGTCCCCCTGCCCCCTGCTCCCAATAATTATCCAGTCCTACAATCTCAATACTACCCCTCTTGAGAAACCCTTTGCTAGCCACGCCTGACTACTGGAAGGTTACCAACCTGTGCTTTGCACTGCTCACCTATCTGTTTGCCTTTGAATTTCCCTTTGCTTATTTTGCCTCATGCTGCCAGATACACGCAAGCACTTAAACATGTCTAAGGAGACTTTGCTGAGTCCCTAGTGTCCTGTGGCAGTATGTATCTACCCTCCCTTCTGTCCTAGGCAAAGACTGTCCTTGACCAAACTGTGGTTGGCTCCTCTGTGCATGCTTCTCAACTAGGCCTCGGCCTTGGCCCCATCCTTGCTAGGTCTCCAAAGCCCAGTCTTAGCAAGAATCCTGCTAAGTCCAGTTAGAGAGAACCCCTCCACTCTTGGTATCCGATCACCTTGTCCTACATTTAGTAAGAGCGCAGCCTCTCGCCCCTTTTGCTATGGTCTTGACCCTTATGGAAATGGTCCTGAATAAAGTCTCCCTTACCATTTTAACAGATGTCACAATAATTACTTTTTTAAAACGTTGCACCTGCTACACTGCGGACTCTTTCAGGGTCGGGATTGTGCGTTGTCTGGGGCCAGATGCATAATACACATGGTGGTCATGTAAGAAATGTTTGTTGAAGGAAGACCTGAACGCATCAGGTGGAAATAGGACATGTACACCAGTGTGTTCATAATCCCCGATTCAGAAAGATACCCCTGGCCCAGTTCTTTGTCTTCTCGCCTCCATCTAGGCAATTTCCAGCCACAGCCTGGACGCATGTATGAATAGACTTCTACCATTAAGTCCCTGAATTACTTAAGCACTGCCAGGGAATGGGTCTACACCCTTCAGAACAGGTTGCATATGCGCACACTTCGAGAGTATCCATCAGCCTACCCAGGATGGCCTGATGTCATCTCTTAACACCACATCAGTACTTGGGTATCTTCAGGTATCACAGGTGGCCGAAGCATTTGTGTTCAGGCTTCTGCAGGCATCATCTGTTTGTAAAACTAGGCCCCAATCTATATGTCCAACGCCGTTCTAGACCCCCTTTGATAATCCTCACTGAGCAGACACACTCGATACATCCTCGCTAATGGGTTTTGACTTCATAAAATGTATTAATGACTTCTTTTTGAAAGTAAGAGTGCTTTGAATACAAGTCTATGTTGCTTTAGAAGTTCATAAAAGCAAAAGCGTAGCATTTCCCTGGGTTTGTACAATAGGGAAATAGACGTGTGCACAGGGCCCGTGCTTCTATTGTGTGTGATTCCAGATTTCAGACTGCCTGATAGGATCAGACCCCTCTCGATTCTCAGTCCTGGCTGTCTGATTTCGATGGACGCCTTCCTTGCAAATAGTCAAGAGTCTTGACTTAGAGAGTCAATCTTTAATTTGCAAATAGCTCTATCACGTGACAGTGTGATACCATCTTAATTTCATGCTTCTTAAACTAGAGTATGAGTATCTGTGTACTGGGTTTTGAAAAGCATCATTTTAGGGGCACCTGGGTGGCTCAGTGGGTTAAAGCCTCTGCCTTCGGCTCAGGTCATGATCCCAGGGTCCTGGGATCGAGCCCCGCATCAGGCTCTCTGTTCCGCAGGGAGCCTGCTTCCTTCTCTCTCTCTGCCTGCCTCTCTGCCTACTTGTGATCTCTGTCTGTCAAATAAATAAAACCTTTAAAAAAAAGAAAAGAAAAGAAAAAAGAAAAGCATCATCTTATTCCTTGTAACAACCCTGCAGGAGGGAGTTGTCATTCACTCCCGGTTTTTAGACAAGGAAACCTTTGTGCTAAGTAGAGTGTATGGTTGAACTTGGGCCCTGGACTTTATTCCAAAAAGGCTTTCAGTGTTCCACTTCTCCACCCTGCTCTCAGTCGTGATCAGTGGAAGAGAAGCAACAGTTTGGACCTTCTAGGAATTTTTGAACTTGAAAGACTCTCTTGACATGGAGAAACCATGGCTTCCTTGGCTGTAGTGCTCACCAGAAGTGTACATTCCCTTTACAGAGGTTTGTTTTCATCAATTCTCTGATTCATAAGGAAGCACGACCAAGCCGTACCCGCTGGAAAGTGGCTCCCATCTGGCTGACACCTGGTCATTAAGAATTCCTGCCTTTGGGTTCTAAGACATCTAACAAACTCTTACAGGTAACACCTGTAGCTTTATGGCCATTCCTCTCCAACGACAAGGACCATATTCCTGAATCCCTCACCATGGTGTTTATTAAACTTTCCATTGAGGACATAATGGGTCGAGGGACTAAGGTCACTAGCGGAGCCCCATAAATATGTTATTTATGATCCCTGTGAAATAAGAAGACTATCTTAATTTCATGCTTCTTAAACTAGGGTATGAGTATCCCCAGTTTTTCCTGGTGGAGTGCCAGTGGCAAAGTTTATTGGAAGTCTCAGGAAATCAAAGCACATTTTCTTAAAGAATCAACCTCTTTGGTGACTAGACCATATTGTTTAGAGCAAAATGGGCATGAATATTATCTAGTAGAATGCCTCTTTTTTGCATGATTTTTTAATGATAGAATCTGAGTCTTTAAACACACTTCTACCCCTGGACAATCTTCTCAGCTATGAGAGATCTGCCCATGGAAGGATTTGAAAGCCCAGCCATATGGACATCATATTATTCATTTTTATTTGCTATCCAGAGCTCACCAATAACCTGTGAGATCTCTCTCCTCCGAACTTCTGCAAGATGCTTGCGGATGTGCATTGCTTTGTTGCAGGTAACGTGCGTGTTGTTAAGCAATTATTTGCCCCCCTCTTGGGGCAGACGTTGACTGCCCTACAGGTTTTGTGGTTGGGCATTGTTGACCACCTCCTTTTTTTAACCACGATTCTAGAGACCCTCCCACCCAGCCATATATATGCACCCTTCCCTACACCGCAAGGGTATACCTCTATATTCCTGTTATTTTCACCTCCGTTTCCTTTATCATTTCCAAGCTCAAATGATGTTGCCCCTGTGGGGTCATCTGACAGTGTCTAGAGACATCTTTGGTTGTTACTCCAGGGTTGGGGTGCGGGGCACGGCCACAGGCATCTAGTAGGTGAGGGGGGCAGGAATCCTACTGAATGTCCTGTGATGGTCAGCTCTACTCCCAACAAAGAATTAGCCAGTTCCAAATGCTAATAGCGTTAAGGTTGAGAAATACTGATTTGGGAGAAGACAGGATTTCATTCTTTTCTTCACTGCTGCAAATTCTTAGACAAGCTGTGAATACCCTTTCTCTCTTTAGTCTAAAACTGTGGTTTAAGGTGCGCAGTTAAATCATGTGATATCAGAACCAGTCAGTGGAGTGCACTGATTTGAGAAATTTACTCTTCCTAGCTGGCTGGGAGGCAACCCTACATAAAAACATCAGGATTGAAAGACGGTTTAGAAATGGGAAGGTCATGGGTTAGGGCCGGGGTCAAGAGGATCTCCTAGGGGACCTGGAGTGAGCGTGATCCCGTGTTCACGCTGCAGCCCGAGTCTCGAGCGCTTTCGCACACAGTGTCCGACGAGAGCCCCGTCTTTAGCGTGTCTTTCTTCCCTCTTCACAAACAATACCCCTCACTTTGTCAAGGGAGCAGCAGCCTGCACTGAGAAATGTTAGCCCACACGTCAGTCTCACTTTCTGTAGCTTTGCTCCTGCATCCATTTGAAATTCAGTGCAAACCCATAAATTCCACTTTGCTTCTGTAGCAGCCTGCATGGTGTGTACACTGAGCATTAGAAAACCAGTAAATCCAGCCCATTTATTCACATTAGCCAGCAAAGGCATCCTGCATGCCCACGTAAGTACTGGAAATTACTGACATGGCCTTCTAGACCATGAAAAGATGGAAGCATATGGCAGAATTCATATGTGAACAGATTGCTTTTTCTCATAAGAACGTTTTATTAGAATATCAACTATTATAGCTTACTGAAGGTACTCTTCCTGCTCTTGATTTAAGCCCTGAGTCACCCAGCACACTTTTTTTTTTCCCACTGCATTCTGCTATGTATCTCACACCTACTCCTTGCTGTTTCTAAATGGCCTACTTAAACCTTGAGGTGGGTCCTTCAGTTTCCCATAAATTAATAACACATTTATGAATATTTTCCAGCCAATTTTAGAACCCCCGGTCTGTTCCAACACCAGGACCATAAAAACGGGGGGATAGATAAAGCAAGCTTCTTCTTTCAAATCCTCTTCCAATACGGAGCAAAATATGATTAATCTGGACTGTGAGCTGCTTTCATTTACCGTGTCGCTGCTCATGGGATTTCAGGCACAAAGGTTTCATAAATTCCAAATGAAATATGAACATTTGTTGTCAAAATACTGTTAAGGTATGAAAGCCCCGCTAGTACTACTTCCTTTTATTATTATTATTTTTATAGTGTTTATATCCACAGGCATTCCCATGTTCTGAGTTCTGGGGAGCAACACTCCCCCTCCTCCCTCTCTCCCCCTTTCCTTTTTAATTCTCTCTGGTGCCTCTGCCTTGTTTTACAAGCAGGAAGCAGGAAATCAGTCAGTGAGTGGTTTTCTCAATGAGCGCGTCCATCTTGCCAAAGCTGCTGCGTCTCTGCTCTGATCAGGGGGCACATCAGTGCCCTTGTTTGCGAGGAGAGCACCTTGTCTTTCCTGACAGAGGTAGGTCAGGAGGGGTTTAGCTGAATTCATCAGATAGGAGCATTCAGGTCCCACCTGTGAGGCTGTGGCCTGCCAAAGAGGGTTCAGGTGGCTGGATTGGCCACAGCAGAGCCACGCTGCAAAGGCAGAGTTTGTGGAGAGCAGCCAAGGTCATGGCTGGAAAGAAAAGAGTGTATCCCAGATTGGAGGGGCAATACACGGGTGGATCAAAGAAACAAGGGCAAGGGTGGTTAGCTAAGAGAATTAAGGGCCAGACTGAAACTGTGGCAAAAATTCAATTAAGTTAAGTAAAATAGTAAAGTAAAACAAAGTGCCAAGTGTTTGAATGACCCATGAGTATGCACTGGACACGCGGTAGAAGGCAGGTGTGGCCCCCTGAAGGTGCTCCACTGAGTTAGACCTGGGGGTCTTAAAGTGGGGTCACTGGGCCGGCAGCTCTGCCATCACTTGTCACGTGTAGATGCAGAATTCTTGAGCCCCACCCCAGACCCGGAGCTGCTGAATCAGAATCTCTGGGATGGGGCCTACAGTCTGTTTTCAGAAGCTCTCCAAGTGATTCTGATGGTGGTCAAGCCGGAGATGCGGCAGGGCAGGTGGGAAACACAGGAGAGACTCCCTACACTGGGCATGGGTATCAGAACTATGGTGCCACTGCCTGGGGGCTGCACTGCATCCTTTGGACAAGTCTCTGTGTGCCTGGCAACTCCCCCCACAAAGGGAGTTAGTGATGCCGGCCTTTCTGACCTTTCAGGATTTTTCTAGAATGGTAGTAGTTCTGGTGACAGCAGCTAGGATCCATGTGACCATTACTGTGTACCTGGCAGCATGCTAAGCACTCATTTCAGACACTTCGTGTTTTGATCCCAACTATAACCCATGAAGCAGGTATGATGATCACCCTTGCTTAGTGTTGAGGAAACTGAGAGGTCTAGTGATTTGCCTAAGGCAGTGCTACTGGCAGGCAGGAATCACTCCACTCAAAGCTCTGGTTAGCCACTGAGTTGCTACATTATTTCACTACATCAAGAGACACAGTATACTTGAAAGGGCTTTATAGATTATTAAGGCTACATGAAATAACAAAGTGGTTTGGTAGAATATATATATTCATATGTGATATATGATATCTATTAATACATATATTTAATTTTATATAAAACACTGATTTAATATATAATGCATATATAAAATATTTATTTTATATAAAAATACATTTTTAATTGCATCTCACATTGCCATTTGTCCTTGGTGTTTGTCTTATATGGGATTCCTTGGCCAAGGCCAATCCCGTTTATGAAACAGATTCACACCCTGAATCGGGTCCGGACTCAGGCACTGGTGGCAGCGAAGACCCAGGTCTGATTCTTGAGTGCTTTCACCGAGGTTTACTACTGACCAGCAGAAGGAAGACGCGATACAGGATCCAGGTTATTAATAGGGTTTTTTGGTGGCTTCTAAGGTGGCCTTTGTGAGGAGAAGATGGTGTTTACCTAGGTTTTTAAAATTAAAATTCATTTCAGGATGCCTGGGTGTCTCAATCGGTTAAGCATCTGCCTTTGGCTAAGGTCATGATCCCAGGGTCCTGGGATGGAGCTCCACACGTCGAGCTCCCCGCTCCACAGGGAGTCATCTTCTCCCTCTGCCTGCCGCTCCCCCTGCTTGTGATCTCTCTCTCTGACAAATGCATAAATAAAATCTTTTTAAAAATTAAATTAAAATACATTTCCTTCACTTTAAATTTCAAATCCTAGCTCTTCTTCAGGCCTTTTAGTTCATCTTCACAATTCTCACTATTTGCTTGTAAGCCCGAGAAATTTTAGCTGCCATGTTTGAGCTCTAGAATAATGTTTCAGCTCATTTATGAATTTAGGTAAGGATCTTAAAAATATTAAGCTGCATTTAGGAATTTACTATTTTGATTTCCTTTTCAAGTGCTCTTAAAGGCAAGCTTCCCAAGAATGTAAGTGATCTGTGTATATCTCATCCATTTGATTGCAAACATGATAAATCTGAAGTTTTCTGAATGTCTGATGATTTTATAAATGTAGTCATACTTCACCTTATCATCACAATTCTGTAGCAATTCCCATGTGCATGTTTAGAACAGAAACTTATAAGGCTGATGTCCCCTAGAATAAGTGTTGGCAGACACTTTCAGTAAAGGGCCAGATAGTAAGTATTTCCATCTTTGCAGTTCAGATGGTCTCTGTCGCAATTACTCAAGTATCCCTTTGTCTGAAAGCAGCCACAGATACTATTTACATGAATGGCTCTGGCTGTGTTCCAATAAAACTTTATTCACAAAAACAGTGGTGTGCATATTTGGCCCAAAGGCCTTAGTTTGTCAACCTCTGCTCTTAAGGGCCAAATTAAATAACATTACAAATCCATAATATACCACGTATCTGAAGCTGTGTCAGTATGACAGCATATTTCTCTTGTTCTGGTTATGTCACTGTTTTCATGTTTAGTTCTAACATAGAACATTACTTTTTATGTTTGATTCAAATGCTGCCTGTCCGGGTTTGGACTTCATCTCTTCCATATCTAGCTGGGTGACCTTGGGCAAGTAACTTAACCTCTCTATGCTTATTCTGCTCACCTTTGAGAGGGGATCATGATAGCACTTATCTCACAGGACAGTTGTGAGAACAGCATGCATGATTCTCTGTTAGCTTTTCTGTGGTTAAATAATGTCTGTGCATTAAAGAATTATGATGTTATACCCAGCAATGTTGGGGTTCCCTTGGCATGTAATTTTGAGGACTGCCATCTCAGCATACTGAGATCTTAACAACTGGGAGGCTCCTGGCTGAGATGTGAACTGGTTTCCCATGGACACCTGGACTTCTAGGACAATGCCTCTTTATGATTATCGATGTTTCTATTTCTTAAAGAGGACAGATCACTATTATCTCTGCTCCCTGACATCCACACCTTCCACCAGATGGCACCTTACTTAATTGAGGTTTGCCTTTCTTTGGGCTTTTCCATGTAATTGTCTTCAGCCAACTTTAAATCACCCTTGAACTTCATGGAATTCGGTGCTCTGTTCACCCGTGTTCTGTTTCTCCAGACCACAGAATGATGCAGGCTGTCTCTCGTGGGGTTGTCTGGCTTGCATTCAGTCACATCTTCTAAGCCAGTGGCTCTCAGTTAAGGATGGTACTTCACCCCTCCCCACTCCAGTGGCCTTTTTAATCAGCCCAAGCTGACCAAGGCTCTCTGCACCTTGGGGAGCAGAGGTGACTACGGGACAGGATGGCAAGCATCCTGCCGTGTATGGCTCATCCTGTGCGACCGACAGGTGGCCGTCCTCAAGATGGCGGCAGCACCCCCGCTGAGAATCACTGTATTAGGCTCAGCTTTCTGGACACACTAGGAGATGCACCAGCAACTCTCACAGAAGCATGCCCAAATTCTGGTCAGTGCAGCAGGCATCAGGCCCCAGGGGCCAGGAAACCACGAGCCTGGGGGAGGGACCACACCAGCACTCTTGTGTCCCTTTGACAGAACCATCCCTTAGTGTGCCACCAGGTTAGCTTGTGGCATTTACGGGTGTTCCGTGGGCCTGACCACAGACACCTCACAGTCACCCTGGCCGCAGCCTCAAGAGCCGGGACTTGGAGAAGGGCCCTTCACTAGCAGGGTACTTGGCACAGAGCGGGTGCTTAATGAATATTTATTGAATAATTTCCAGCTAATGGAAGAAAGCTAAGCAGCACAGCACCCAGTGGATTGAAGTTTATTGAAAATCGACCCAAAGGACTATGGTGAAAAGAATCTCAAAAAGCAGGGGCAGGGGATTGATATTTATTAAGGGCCTTAAACAGATGCCACCTAAAAAGTAAGTGACATGGGAAGAACATGGCCTAGAGCCAGCCTGCCTGGGTTGGAATCCAGACTCTGCCATGTACAGCTGTGTGGCCTTGGGCAAATGATTCAGCCTCTCTGTGCCTAATCTCTTCCTCTTCAAAGTGGGGGTAATGCTAGTACTCAGCTCTCAGGTGACAGAGGGAAGGAAACATACAATGCTCTATAAAGCACTCTACGTAGGGTTTGGCATGTGATGAGCCCCCACAGCGGTTTGCCATGATTATTTGGTTACCTTTCTTGGTAGTCTCCCCCGGTCACCCCCAGTCTGACAAAGAATGAAGCTGAAGGTCTGATGGCTCTATGGCAGGTGGCAGCTCCAGGATTTGCCCTCAGGTCCACTGCCTCTCATTCCTTCTCCACCCCTCCACACCCCCCGCATCTCCCCCCACCTGCCTCATTCTTTCCTCTCTTCCCCTTGGGGGGCTTGGGCACCCAGAGGAGGAGAAGGCCTTGGAGAGAACACACAAAGCTCATATGTCTGAACCACATCATAAACCAGGAATTAGGTCAAGGCTGTCAGGACCTGGTTAAGCCACATGGGCTGTGTGGCATGGGATGTGACGTGAGCTACAGCTTGAGCTCCCCTCCGTGGTGGCTCCACCCCTAGTGTATGGAGTGGGAGGGGAAGGCCCAGGAACAGAGCTCAGAGGGAGAAATGGCCAACAGCACTTCCTGACCACCGAGAGCTGGTCGGGGAACAAGTGACATGATGTCTTCTCTAGGTGGAAAGCCAGAGGTAAGAAAGAAGAGGGCTTGAGAACATCAGGGAGGCAAAGATGAGGGCGCAGATGTGCTGTGGACATATTTTCAGCGCATATTTAGAGGCTGTCGTGTTCTCTGGGGTCAGGGGAGACTCCTCCTTAGAGCTCTTGCCTTCTCCGGTCCCATTTTCATCCCACCACTCACTGCGGGAGAAAGGGACCAGAGTGGGGTTCCTTGAGACCACGTGCCTTGGCAGCGCTCCCCCTTTCCCACCACCCCCACCTGCTGGAGTCTGGGGCTTCAGGAGCAAACACCTGCCCCAAATCTTCTCTTGTAAGTCTACGTAGAACTTTCTGCTCCCTACCGAAGGGGATCAGTCTGAAAGGCAAGCCTCCGGAACTCTCAGATCTTGCAGTGGTTAGTGGGATCACAGTAGGCTCCCCCGAGGACCAGGCATTAGGCTGAGGGCTGGAGGGACCTTAGAGGGAAATCAAGAACCCAGAGGGAGGAGGGAACAGGAAGGGAGGGTGGAGGACATCAGTGTCCATTTGCTCTTTCTTCCCTTCCCTCCTTCTTCCCCCCCCCACCTTCAGACAAGAGCCTCTTTCTCTGTTTCATAAGGACCCTCAGTCATGCAGACAGCCGTTCCCCATGTTTGCCTCCTGTCCTGATTTCTGCTTCTTCTCTAACTTTCCTGTGAAAATTGCTAACACGGTAGAAGTTAGAATCTCCATGAAGGAAGTTAAAAAGCCCCAGAAACCCAAAATGCTTGAATTTGGGGGAATGGGGAAAACAAAACAAAACATGTTTCCAACTATTCCAGTGACTTTGACCTAAAGGGAAGGAATTTGCCTTATTATTTTTTTTTCTTTAATGCTCTGAGTTTCTGCCACAGTTGTGGACAAAGAGGTGGGTATAACAGAATATTCCTCACACGTGTGACCACAACCATACTCAGTCTCAGTGGAACAGGACTTGGGCTTGCAGACTTGTTTCATTTTTTTTTAATTGTGTTAAAATATACATACCATAAAATTTACCATTTCTAAGTGTGTAATTCAGTGGCATCGAGTGCCTTCTTGTGGTGCAACCATCAAAATTAACCATCTGAACTTGATTCTTTAGTCTCCCAGTCATGGGGGTCTGTCCTTAGGTCGTGATCATGGAAAGGGGCAGTTAGAGATTTTTCTTTCCAACCACCAGCAGTTGGGTTGCCCTCACACCTCTGTGAGCCTTAGTTTCTGTCTCTAAAATGGGAACCGTGCTCCCCACCGTGAGGCTGGATGGTTTGAACTTGATGAGATCACAGGGTGGGGGGAGGGGCTCTTGCTCACCTCTAGAACTTACTGGTTCATCTTGAGATGGTAGCACATGACCATTGGTCTGCCTGTTCAAGACCTTCAGCTGTTCTAACTGGACACGTGCCACGTGTCCTACATGTGCCACGGAGGACTCTAGCCTGTGTGAGTGCTGTGCAGCCACCCGCCCTTGCTCAGGGACCCGTCAGGCATCAACAGCTTGGTGTGAGCAGCCCTGTCACTTGGTATCTGTGGCCGCTCTGTCCGTACAGTTTACAAAACCCTAATCCACAAAAGCTGTTTGAAATTTCCATTAGGAGATTTGCACAAGTGGTTAAAATTAGTCATGCATTCTTGGTCTAAACTGCAGGAAGAGTATCTTTACTGTGAAAATGATTATGACAATGTTAAAACTGTGTAATCGTAAGCAGACAGTTTTCCGAGCTGCTGGATGAGTTCTGGAAATGCTCTATTTATTTTCTCCCTATTGACTCCTTTCTTTCAGGCAAGACTGCCTGCGCGTTGCCTTGGAAAACCACCGAAGCCGAGCATTTCCAAAGCACTGACATCGCCCGGCTTCATGTGTGAGCCGGGCGAAGTCTTTTATTTCATTTTTTTTTTAATTGCCCCTTCTTCCTCAAAAACAGGAAGTGCATTAGGTTTTGAGAGGGAGCCTTAAAAACATAGCATCCCTGGTTCTCTTGATCTACAACCTGTTAACATTTCCAGAAGTACAACGACCGCTCCCGAGGTGAGGGCAGAGGCAGTGACTTCTTGAGTGCTGAAAATCAGCCGCCCGATTCCCTTAGTTGCTTCTTTCTTTTCGGTGCAGCAGTGTTTTTAGTGTTAGAGAAAAGGCTGTGATTTCTTTGATATTAAGAAGCCAGCCACTTACATTTTCCAAAGCCATTTGCATTCCGTCTGACGGCCGCTAAAAATGTCTCGGGGTTTTTCATCTGCGATTTTTTTTCTATGCATATTTTTCTCTATGCATATTGTTTACATTTATCAAATGCTGTTTTGCCCAGTACTTCATATTCATTGTAGCTTCCGGACCGAGCTGACAACACGGTCTGTAAGAAAAACAAAACAAACCAAAGCAAAAAGAGTCAAAGGGTCTTCCTTTGAGAGGATGGGAAAACAAGGAAAAGCAAATGTGTCCATAAAAAACCAGCAGTGTCCTGAATGAAGCCTCTATCTTTGTTCTGTCCCCAGTTTGTCAGCTGCCAGTCAAGCTCTCCTCCCCCTTCCCGGCTCTCTAAGCTAACATGAGAACCTGGCTCTGGCTCCCCTCTTAGCCTACAGTTGTGCGGCCTAAAAATACGGGAGGATTCCATGAAATAAATACTTAAAGTGACAGGAAAAGACTGGAAAAAGCTGATATTGCTTGGGATCCCCAAACGAAGAAGTGTAATATTTTTTGCTTTCTGGCTCCTAGTTCTTTGCATTTGGTGACTTGGCGCAATGCCATATATACCACCAGATTATACTGCTGCTGTGTGCACTTTCGTTAAAAACAAGAACAAGAATGAAACAAAAAACCCTATTCCTGCAATTCTGGTATGTTATCACCAGGTGGTGGTAGTGTATCTTCCTAAGGAGCATGACCTGCTAAGAATAGGCATTCATTTATCTTTCCTAAATCACATTTACGGAGTGTGGAGGATGGTGTAGATGCCGTGCATATAGCAATGAGTAAGACAGGTTTATAGTCTCAGGAAGCTGACCAAACCATGACATATACTCTGTAGTCAGAGATGGTAGTTTTTTCAAAAATTCAAGTATGAATTTTCCCACATTTGATCACAAACATAATCCCATCTTGTTTATCAAAATGCATTTTTATTGGGGCACCTGAGCGCCTCAGTGGGCTAAAGCTTCTGCCTTTGGCTCAGGTCATGATCTCAGGGTCCTGGGATAGAGCCCTGCATCAGGCTCTCTGCTCAGCAGGGAGCCTGCTTCCTCCTCTCTCTGCCTGCCTCTCTGTCTACTTGTGATCTCTGTCTGTCAAATAAATAAAATCTTAAAAAAATTTTTTTTATTTAAAACATTCCCACTGATAAGCCCCACGTTTCATAAAGTCCCATAATAATGTAGTAAGATTATCAGAAGAGAAAATTCTTCGATATAGATGTGTACTGTTTTCGACTCACTTTTGCCTCCTTGGACCCCCTCTTCTTTCTCAGACCATCAGGGTGGCTTTTTGAACTTTAACTTGCACACGCACGCGCATCCTGACACTCACTGAGTATTTCCGTCCGGAGCCAGGCTAAAACCCGAGCCGCGGTCTGTCTCCGCCCGTGGCTTAGGTGTTTTCTCCAAGAATCTTCTGTCGGGGGCATCCCGAGTCTGTCACTATTTCATCTCAGTTTCTCCTTCTCTAGAGTCCAGGGCTCTCTGTGGCTGTCTCTGGGTCCCAACCCTTTTCTCTTTCAGTCACTTCCTTTCTCTTTCCCAGCCTCCGCATTTGTCAGCTAGAAAGAAGCAGATGGAAGGAGCAGGAGAAAGGCATGTCTCCGAAGCGTGTCTCTGCCTCAGCGCTGGGTCCCACATCTCCCAAACTCCAGGTCCTCCCAGTTACGGAACCGTGGACCGTCTGGGCCACCAGAGGGCACGTCCTTTCTCCAGCCTGAGGTGCCCCCTGTGGCTGGTGCTCTCACTCAGTACCGATGGGATCGTCCGCCTTCTCTGGGTCCCCCCTTCCTGCGGACTGAGGTACAGGCTGCCTTTGGAGGTGACTCCGTCGGCCCCGCAGTGGCCTAAGGAGACCACCTCCCATGCCAGCCATCGGATGTTTCAAGAGAAACGTCTGTCCTTTCATGAACAAACTGTTTGCATAATTGATGTCCTGGGTTGTCGGGAACGCCGTGCCGCGGTGTTGATTCTGATCATTCAAGTAGTCTCAGTGTGAAGCGGTTTCTCGCACGCTCCTTTCCCTCCTCCCACCCCTCACCGCGCTCAGAATATTACTTGTCTGAGAACAAAAGCACTTCTCTGAATGTCTTAAAAAGCTACCACAGTCAGACTTCACCTGCATGCAAAAAACTCTTTTTTTTTTTGCCCAGGATTTGTGTAAAACCCCCAGATATGCGACAGCACGTGTGCAGTGGACGAAACACGGGCGATGGGTGTGTGTCCGAGCGCCCTCCCCTGCCGTGCGGCGTCTCCGTGCACGCGCACACCAGCCGCACCCGGCGTCTGCGGAGGCTTCTCGCTGCGGCTGCCCCCCCCCCCCCCCCCCCCCCCCCCCCCGCTTCTTGGGAAGGTTCGGCGTTAGAAGGGTCTGGGAATCCCCGCCCTCCTCCGCCGGGTCAGGGGCCGGTCTGGGGAACGAGCACTAGAGATGTCCAAAGTCAGCGGCGTTCGGGCCTCGCGTGTGGGAGGGCGTCTCCCCCGTCTTCTGCACGCGGCGCTCTCTTATCCCTGGTGACTGAGAAGTGCCGCGTGGAAGGAACTACGAGTTCACTGGTCGGTGTGTTCTCCCACATTTTGCAAGCAGTCACTTCACACCGATGCACGTGCCAGGAAAGAGGGCGGCGAGATCATGCTTTACGCGTATGATGCTTTCCATGTAAGATCTCCTCATATGACCCAGTCGGCCAGGCCTCCTGGTTATTCCTGCTGCGTCCCCGGAAGTTCATGGAGATTTCGCATGTTGCTGGAGAGTGCGCAACCAGCGGGCCGGGCAAGCCGCGCTTAATACCAGGATGGTCTAAACGGTGGAAATGCTCAGAATGTGTCAACATTTTCCGTTCTGAAGCCTGTAACTTCTCCAGATTCTAATCAAGATTCTAATCACCATCTCAAAGAGGAGGAGAGCATAACGGGTATAGGCCTCGTTTATTCTCAGCAGCTTCTGTGTGGGAACATGGGGCGCCTCTCATTGGGAAGCAGACACCCACTTCAGACTTCAGGAGTTGGAGACCATCCTTGGAAAGGCCATTCTCCTCAGAAACGTGCCATCTGTGGTTTTGATGGGGAAATACCTCTTTACCCGGCTGTCTGCTGCCAACCTCGGCACAGAAGCATGGAGGAGGCTCTCTCTCCCTCCTGGTGAGAGGGAGGACACCCTGGCCCTCCCTGTGAAGGGAAGCCTTGGGCAAAGATTCTTCCCTCCACATCTGGGATCAGGCTCCAGGGCCTTCTACAAAACCAGTGGCACATTAGGCTGTTTCAAGTCTATATATATGTATTTTTTTTAATTTTTTTATAAACATATATTTTTAGCCCCAGGGGTACAGGTCTGTGAATGCCAGGTTTACACACTTCACAGCACTCACCATAGCACATTCCCTCCCCAATGGCCATAACCCCACCACCCTCTCCTGACCCCCCGACCCCCAGCAACCCTCAGTTTGTTTTGTGAGATTAAGAGTCTCCTATGGTTTGTCTTCCTCCCAATCCCATCTTGTTTCATTTATTCTTTTCCAACCCCCCAAACCCCCCACGTTGCATCTCCACTTCCTCATATCAGGGAGATCATATGATAGTTGTCTTTCTCCGATTGACTTATTTCGCTAAGCATAATACCCTCTAGTTCCATGCATGTAGTCGCAAATGGCAAGATTTCATTTCTTTTGATGGCTGCATAGTATTCCATTATATATATATACCACATCTTCTTTATCCATTCATCTGTTGATGGATATCTAGGTTCTTTCCGTAGTTTGGCTATTGTGGACGTTGCTGCTATAAACATTCAGGTGCACGTGCCCCTTTGGATCACTACGTTTGTATCTTTAGGGTAAATACCCAGTAGTGCGATTGCTGTGTCGTAAGGTAGCTCTATTTTCAACTGTTTGAGGAACCTCCATAGTGTTTTCCAGAGTGGTTGCACCAGCTTGCATTCCCACCAACAGTGTAGGAGGGTTCCCCTTTCTCCGCATCCTCGCCAGCATCTGTCATTTCCTGATTTGTTAATTTTAGCCATTCTGACTGGTGTGAGGTGATATCTCATTGTGGTTGTGATTTGTATTTCCCTGATTAGGCTGTTTCTAGTCTCAAACAATAAATGGACAAGAAGAAAGAAGCGGAAAAAGAATGATACTTTGCAGCTTACAAGTCATGTTCACATACATTGCTTGATTCCACCCCCAGCGGCGTCAGTTATGCGGGTATTACTCTTAAGAGTTAGCCTCATTTCACGGAGAAGGAAACTGAGACCCAAGGAATTAGAGTATCTGTTCCGCAGTTACATAGCTGGTACGGAAGTCTTAGTTTTGGCCTTCTGATCTCGAATCCTATAGCTAGTCCTGCCAGATAAAATGCAAGACACCAGATTATATTTGAATCTCAGATAAGCAACAAATAGTTTCTTAGTATAAATGCAGCCATGCAATCTTTGAGACATGCTTATACTGGGCGTGTGTGTGTGTGTGTGTGTGTGTGTTTATAAACACACACAATGTATGTATATTATGTATCCTATATAGTATAGGATATGTGTGTGTGTGTGTGTGTGTGTGTATGGAAAAAATATATATATATGCTTATAGTATATAAATACTATATATATAAAATATAAAAATACTATAGTATAGTGTAGGATGCACTTACACTAAGAAATTATTTGTTGTTTATCTGAAACTAGAATTTAAGCATCCAGTATTTTTTGGGTTGCAAAATCCGACACCCACCCATGACCTCTTTTTGTTTCTCGCCTACTCTCCCACACAGTCTTGGTATCAGTCTATGATTTAGTAAGTACCTTAGAAAATAATAATAGCTTTTGGAGCTGCTCCTCATTAAACACTCGCCACCCGCTGAAAGCATTGCATGCTTTATTGCGTATCCTTACAGTCACCTTGGAAGTTGGGGGTAATTGTTACCAGTTGTCAAGCCGGGGCTCAAAGGGCGTAATAAGCGGCTTGAAGACCTCACAGTGAAAGATGGTGGGGAATGAACTTAGGACATATGTCTCTGATTCCAATGGCATGAATTACTCTCTACACTCCAAAGTAATTTTTTAAAAATCAAGAAGAGAAGTGGCGCTCACCATCAGTCACAGAAGGCACTGAGCTCTGTGAGGGGAGAGCCCAGGCATTGGCCTTTCTTAAACAAACAAACAAACAAGCAGGCAAAGGAACTTTGACAATGTCCCAGCGAAAGTGCTCTCCAGGTCTTGGACCCTCAGGCGAGAGCTGTTTGCTGGCCGCTGGGTTTGAAGAGCAACTCACAAGGAGGAGTTGAAAACAGCGTCATTTACACATCTTTTGCCCTAGATGTGCTTTAAATTTTGTCAGGATTATAAACTGTGTTTCAAAACTTGAAGATGAATTGGCCCCCTGACCTCTTGTGAGGGGCCATAATTCATCTGAAGGGTTTCCCTCCGCGGGTGTCATTCCACAGCTCCCCACTCCTCTCCCCATTCTCTTAACCCCATTAAACACAGTAAGGGGAGAAAAGGTGAGTGGCGTGTAGTTGGTTCCGCTGGCCTGGGATGCAGCGTTGAAAGCCCCCCACCCTCCTGTTAACACAATACTTTTATCCGGTAATCACAGCCTGCGGGAGACAAAATAACAATTCATCTGGAAAACAAGATTAACTCATTTAAGCTAAGCAGTGATCACAGGGAGAAGTGTGTTGGTCGTGTCTGGCTGCAGGAGCGGCTGCGGATTCCCGGCCCCCCGGGGCACAGGGCCGGGGGAGCAGGCCCAGCCTGCTGGAAGCAATGGGGCCCTCCTGAGATACAGGTATTACAAGGTACTTCAGCTCATCTCCCACGCAGCCCCACTCACTTATCTGCCTTTTCTTCATTAGAACATCTTATAGCCCTTGCCTGTCTGTGGGGCTCTGCCAGGAGCTTCTCAACTGAATGTGCTACTGTGCCCTTCCCATTTTGGGCCTCTTAACAAGTAACAAAACCAAAGTGCGGTGTGATTCAGCACTTTTTGGTTCCTCAGGATGTGCTCCAAGTGGCCTCCTGTTCCAGAGAGACAGCGTGCTTCCTTGCCAGCCCAAGCCCGGAGCCCTGTTCATTTTATGTAGTCCGTGCCTTTCCTTTCCCTAGCAGTGGCTCTTGCATAGTGATGTCCCCTGCGTTGACCCTGTCTTTCCCACCCGGAGCCCTGAGAACAGGTGTTTCACCTCTAATCGCTCCATCCAATCAGCAAGCGGCCTGTGCATCTGGGGCAGTTGGGGACTTGTTTCCTGGGTGGCACAGGGAGCCACAAACTGCACCCACAATTCACTGCCCGGAGACTTGCTTATGGAAGCAGCACGTTCAGGAAATGGGATGGCTGCCCTGGCCTCTGCCTGGTTCCTGCCAGTACATGCCCACACCACCCAGCCTTTCCAGCACCGCTCTGGTGGGGTGTCCATGCCGGGGAGACGACTGAGCACTCCGATTCTCTTGACATGATTAAAGCTGTAGCGTGTGTGCATATCTTGTCTCTGTGTAATTTTATTTTCTGCCTGTGCGTTTACTGACAAGTAACTACTCTGTTTTTCGAGGCCAGATTTTAGGACCTAATGACCACTGGATACAAATTTTAGAGAATGGAGGGTTACGATAGGGGAGTGTTTCGAATGAGTTTCTTTAAAGCCAGCTGGCTAAATTAGCCAGAGAGTGTGCCTGGCTCTGTTCTTGCTAGTCTGGCCTTTGTGTGCTAGAGAAACAAATAGATCAGGAATCCTCCAGTGTTACATGGAAATGGTAACGTTCAAAGTGATGTGCAGGCATCTGCACTGTAAAATATATCACTGTCCCCTTTGAAGAAAGGTACCATTTCTGGGGCTTATTTGGTCATAAGTGGACTGAATAATTGCTTTACCATATAAGAGTAAGAGGTTCTTATCACACTGGGGTTTATGCTTTGAAGGGAAGTGTTGGGACTAGGTGGCTGCGGCCACTGAGAGTTTTGTGGAATCTTTAACAATTTTTTCTATGGATCTGTCAACTAAGAAGACTGTCCATTTTAGAGCATACAGCTGTTCAGGAATAATGGTTTGAAAGACCAGCCCCAAAGATCTTGGTGATGGAAGTTTGAACAGATGATGGAATGATAAACCTTTAATGCTTAAAAATGTGATTTTATAGTTCCATCCCTGTATAACATCGTCTGACAAATGTATTTGCGACTAACCGACCAAATGAAAGAACTTTCCAGAAGGCGACCCAGCCCAGCTCGAATATGAATGTGTGCTGCGATTCCCCTGTTGGTGATTGACTATGAGTATTGATCACCGCTAAAGAGTGAGCCCACAGGAGTCTCCCCGAAGCCTACTGCGCACACACTCCCACTGATAAACGCATAAGAATCGATCACAATTATTCTGTAAACATATCTTACAAATTCCCTCTGTGCACGTGCCACTTAAATTAATCCAAATTCAGAACAAAGCCCACTTGGAAAGAGAAAGAACCTATCTTTCAGCAGCTGCCCTCCTGGACATTAAATCATCCGTAATCTGTGCGCGCTCGGTGAAGAAGCAGCCTGAACCCCACCCCCACACCCATTCATGGGGGCTACGCTCTCGGGCTCCCAGATCTTGGATGATGGATGCTTTGCTGTGATGTCTTAAGCGAGGAAGTGCTCTGAGTGCGAAGACAATATGCATCTGACTTCAAAATGTTCCATGGATTAAAAGAGACGTGAGAGACACAGCATCCAAATGCAATACATGAAGCTTATTTTGATTTGGATTTAAATGAACCTACTATCAAAGACAATTTTCTGGGGCAGTCGGGGAAATCTGAGTGTGGAGTAGGTAATCGATAGTTTTGAGAAAGTACCGTTAATTTGGTAAGCATGATAATATTTCAAATAAAAATTCATTTTGTATGAGAGACATACTAAAAAGAATGTACCAGTGAGATGTCTTGGATTTGCTTTAAAATAACTGTTTTTTAGAAAAAAAAAAAAAACAGTTGGAAGGCAAGGTAAATGACTCAAGATTGGAGAATGTTATAGTTCTTAGGGGGACTATGGGCTCATTTAACTAGTTTTAGTTTCTCTGTTGTGAGGTATGTTTGAAATTTTCTATAATAAAATACCATCTAGCCATCTCCAGAGACAGACTGCTAAGAATGACAGACAAGTCATAGTGTGAGCCGTAAGAGACAGATCATTCGTGCTAACTGGACCAGCTTTGGCACCTGTGGTAAGTTTACTGTGTTTCCCCTAAATTCATAGGTTGAAACCCTTATCCCCGCTACCACAGAATGTGAATGTGTTTGGAAAGAGGGACTTTAAAGTGGTTATTAAGTTAAAATGAGGCCATGAGGGTGGTCCTTAATCTAATCTGACTGGCCTTCTCCGAAAAGGAAATTTGAACACATAAAGAGACAGGAGGTGTGCTCATGCACAGCAGGGGAGAACACATGAAGATGCAACAGGAAGGCGGCCATCCACACGGCAAAGACAGAGGCCTCAGAAGAAACCAAACTCGCCAAGATCTTCACCTAGGAATTTCAGCCTCCAGGAGGAGGAAGAAAATGCCCACCCAGTATGGGTATTTAGTTATGGCAGCCCCGGCAGACTAATGCATTGGTCCCAATATGAATGTAGTGGGAGAAAAATAAAGACCTAAGGTCTGGGACTCAGGGAGCAGGGGATCACCACCTGGCTGTACCTCTGAGTAGGAGGGCTTTGTGAGTACCTGTGTGCACAGGTCCGGGTTTCATTTCCAGGAGACTGTACTTGATGGGAGGAGAAGGCAAGTGGGAAAAAGAAAACAAAATGTGGGACGTTGGGTAACGGGACAAACCCAAAACTCTTCCATGGGGTCCTCTTACAGTGCGGCCGTGTCACGCCATTGTGCTCAAAGAATGTCAGGTTTACTCTCCTTCATTCACCTGTCATGTCCTGACAGCAACTGATGTCCATGTAGGGTGCTGTTGTAGGAGGGACATGGAGGGTGACAGAGAACCAGTCACTCAGAGATAGAGCAGCAGTGTGTCCCAAGCGGAAGAAACAATGGCTGAGACCTCTGGACGCGGGAGGGAGCTTGGCCATGTTTGAGGAAATAGAGAGACTTGGTGGAGTTAGAACAGAATAAATCAAGGGGGAGGTTCGAGGTGGAAGCTGAGAGGTAGGCCTGGGCCAAATCACACGGAGCCTTGTTAACCATGGGAGGGCTTGACACTGGATTCTGGTTTCAGTAAGGAGCCACTGGCTAGTTTTCAGCTAGAGAGTGATGGATAGGATACAATAGGATAATACGATATATGTTTGATATAAGGTATCACATATGACGTGGTATATTATGATGTGACTCCTGCCAACATGATGGCTATTGGGTGTTGAATGGATCATCATGGTTTAGGACTGGAAACAGAGAGACCAATTAGAAGGTTTATCATCAAAGAGTGAGTTCAGTGGCAGGTTAGAGAAAACACAAGTAAAATTAGCTTAAGCAAATAGGGCTCTGTCTTTTCTTGCTTAATAAGAAGCCCAGAGGGAGGCAGCTGCTGGCAGTGGCTCAGCTGGCTCAGCAGCGCAACACTTGTCAGAGTTCGGGGTCACCAGCCCTGTGATTCTCTAGGTCATTTCTCTGGGCTCTTAGACGGCCATCACTGCACTAGACATACCATTTGGGTTCCAGGTGGGAAGAAAGAGAAGAGTCTGACCCTTTTAACGGGAAAGGCAAAAGCTTTTCCAGAACCCCCCAAGTGACTTCTGCATACGTCTGATTCGCAGGTGCACTTTGTCATGTGGCCTCCTGGGCTGCAGGGGATGCTGGGTAGCATGGAAGTGTGCAGGGGAGAAGGCTGGTGGGTCACCAAGCACGGTGTCTGCCATAGGAGGTCTTGCATGGCTCTAAGTGAGAAAACATGGGGTCTTAGAGAGGATGCTTGTTAATGAACATTATCACCAAGAGGAATGTCTAAAAGAAAGGAAAAGGGGAAAATCTTTTAAGTCCATCAACTGCTCATCTACCTAGTACTTGAGTTAGCCCATTTAATCCTCATAACTGGCTATGAGGTATGTGTTAACCCTCTCATTTTATGGATGAGAAAACAGGGACGACATTGTTGAGACTTTCTCGAGGGCACAGGTAATAAGGGGAAGAGACAGGTCCCAACACAGATATTTTGGGAAAGGATAACGTGCCCTTTCCCTACTATGTTGTTTACTACTCCCCCTTCCCCCACCCTCATCACTATTCTATTGCTGTGGGTTGGATTGTGGCACCCAAATAAAGATCCAGGGGACAAGTTGAAGTCCTAATCTCCAGGAACTCAGTGTGTGACGTTCTTTGGAAATAGTATCTTTCCAGAGGTGATCAAGTTCAAATGAGGTCGTTGGGTAGGCCCTAATCCAATATGATGGTATCCTTATATACAGGGAAAATGTGAACACAGAGGTGACACCTAGAGCAGGATGACGATGTGAAGAGACACAGAGAAAACATCATGGGAAGACGAAGGCATACATAGGTATCACCCTGCTGCAAGCTGAGGAACATCTGGGGCTACCAGAAGCTGGAGGGGTGAGGAAGGATTCTCCCCTAGAGGCTTTAGGGGGAGGGTGGCTCTGCCAACACCTTGGCTTCAGAATTCTAGCCTTCACAGCTGTGAAACAATACCCCTGCTGTGGTTCTAAGCCAGTTTGCGGTAGTTTGCTGTGGCCTTTCTAGGAACCAATGCACCCAACAAGTTCTGCTTGCCCTTCAAGAGTAGAATTACACGGTAGAGGAATCTTCCCAAGACTCTTGTCCTCGATGCACCTTCATTTTCACCAAAGTCCATACTCTGGGGTCCCTGTGCTACCCTGTACGTACCTCCATGCCATTATCCTCCCAGCCCTTGTTGGACACATGTCTGTGGCTCTGTGGCAACTCTCGCGTCTCCATGCTACTTTTCTGGTGACATCAAGGTAGAGCCCAGGGGACGGTCTCTAGGGAGATTTCATTGGAGGTATGGGCCACAAGCAGGTATGAGCCCCATCTAACTGCAGGGCCTTTCTTTTGTTCTGGATCTTCGACCCAGCGTCTTCTTGGTCTGTATCCTCATTCCCCCTCTGGGCGGCCATCACCCTTCTTGTGGGCGACCATTCCTTGAGTCGGCTTTCCTTAACCAGTCTTACTAGCTTCATGTTCATTCTCCTGTTTTTGTTGCAGAAGGGGTATATCCTGCACCCTTGTTCCAGATCAGGGAATGGGGAATGAATTCCTTGACACTCAGTAAAGTCGAACTGATGACACCTCTCTTGGTTGTGAGGATGATGGAGAAGAACATTTGCTCTGGAAAGTATAAAAGGATAAGCAGTTTTATCACATCGTAGTCATAACTATTACGACCACTGTTGCCCAGGCTTTGGCTCGAGAGAGCAGAGACATTTTGTCCAAATCCAGTCCCTGTCACTAGGCCTTACGCTTGACCCACACTGTGCTGATAGTTGATGTGGTTTTTAAAATTTAACTCAATTCACTAGAGAGTGCTAAATTGATAAACCATGTGAGTATAGAAATACAGTAGTCAGTAGTCTGTTCTGGGAGACAGAATGTAATAATTGCAAAAAGTACAGAACCTGAAATACTATAACCCTACCTGATAGTATACTATGTATGTAGTTAGCCATGTGTTTATAGACTACTTGCTTTTTGTCCATCTTATTCCTTGTTGTGTCTCTCCTGCCTTTTGAACAGTGCTCCGGTCTTGCTAGGCCGACAGCAGCTGTGTATCGAGTACAGTTTGCTAGAAGATGCAGAGGAGCCGCTGTGAAGGGCGTGATTTCCTCTCTCCGATGTTAGACAAGGAACATTTCTTATTTCTTGGGAGAGGGGATAGTCGAGTTGGGTTTTGATGAGTGAATAGGAGTTTCCCCAGACACATTGAGGAGGTGGACTGGATGGAGAGACGAGTATTCCAGGCAGACGCCCTGAAGGACAAGACTTCATTTCTTCTTTAGAGACTCAGTACAGAATTCCTTAGGGTTGGGCTCTGGCGGATCTAGTGGAGGATTCTGATGGGCAGTAGCTGAAGCATATTTGAAAGGATCCATATTTTTCTTCTCCTTCCTCCTCACCATCACTTTGTGTTAGTATTTCCCTTTCTGTGGCCCCCCATCTCCTAAGTGATGGCGGGAAGCTGTGTGCTGGTGTGAAGCATATTTAGAACATAGTGGACTCAACACCGAGTGTCTTATTGTCAATGGATCCACTTGTGCTGCAGTTCCTTTAATGGTGCCTAAATGATAAATGTTAATAAAAAAGCATTTTCACTTGGAAAAGCACAATGGTATTAGGCT
This sequence comes from Enhydra lutris kenyoni, assembly GCF_002288905.1. Lineage (NCBI taxonomy): Eukaryota > Metazoa > Chordata > Mammalia > Carnivora > Mustelidae > Enhydra > Enhydra lutris. The sequence goes on from NW_019154114.1 coordinate 13,853,042, forward strand.
GCCAGACTGCCAACGCTATTTACTTTATGGAAAGGGATTTGAAATAAGGGGTTCTGGTGGTTGTATTTTTGCCTCAACAGTTATTTATAGAGAAAGTATGGGCCATTGCATGTTTATAGAATCTTTTCTTTATGGATGCCCGAGTTATTATTTTTTATTGGTTTGGGTACTTATTTTGCGCATTTGTAAACAATTATGTAGTTACACAGCTGTTGTACCACAGAGGCCATATGCATTTCCATGGTAAGAGGAAATTCCATGAGGGATTCTCACTGGATACCATCATAAAAGAATTATTGTAGTGCCAAACAGGAAAAAAAAAAAAAAAAAAAAAGGAAAAAAGAAAGGAAAGGAAAGGAAAAAAAAAAAGACTGGCTCGGGAATTATCACAGGGTTTTTACAGTGTTTGGAGTTAAATGAATTTGATTCTTTCTTTGCCAACTTTAGAGTTAACAGTCAGACTTTAAAACTAAATGCGTAGCTTCTGCCTATTTTCCATACCTGAATGGAAACATGTTTTTTACTACTTGTCACAGTATGAGTTGGTGAATACATACATAGAAAATTCTCTGCCTCTCTCCATACTCTCGATGGAAAAGGTATAATATAGCTCAGGAGACTCCCACTTTTCATAAGAATTTTTTTGGGGGGGTAAGGGAAGTATTTATATGGGTGACAAATATTTCTGAAGCCGCTACTCTATGCCAGGAATTGTTGTGGTGGTTGATTTGGGGGAGCAGGGAAATAAGGCGTTGAGAGAACCGAGAAGCTAAGCTGAAGACCAGGAGGTAGTGTGGGTCCATGGTCATGGTCCATGACTTGGGGAAAATATCATCCAGGGCTCTTCTGAAATACCTTGAACTGACACCCCTTTCATTTTTTTTTTTTTTTAAATCTGTAAGGTACACTATAGAAAACAGTAGTGTGCAGGGAATGAATGGACAAGCAGAATTCCTGTCCCACGGATCTAAGGGAGATTGGTTAAGATTGTGAGCCTCCCATCACACACACCTGGTTTCAGATCCGAGCTCCCCCACCCCCCGCCCCTCACTGTTTGGTTATGTGGGTAACCACTTTCCTCTGGAAGCCCATTTTTCTAAGTCTCTGCACATACTGTGTTAAGCACAGTACCTGGCCCCTAGCCATCACCATGGTGGGAGTGGTCGTGGTGGAGGAGAAAGCCCCCGGAGAGTCTCACCAACCATCCCCGCTCATTCATTCTTGGGAGACCACCGGATGCTAAATCTTCTATCAGGTTGTCGTGTCAGCTCAGGGAAAGAGCAAGAATCCAAAGATAGCCAAGCTTGCCTTAAAAGAGCACACGGTCTCACTGGGGAGATGGTCACACGTGCACTGAAAAAGTCTGCAGATGTTGTAACAGCCACCCAAGGAAGAGCGTCAAGATGAGATGCTCACGCGTGTTGTTAATTAAGGAAAGAGAGGGTTTTCTCTTTTATGAGACTTTATTATTTATTTATTCGAGAGAGGGAAGGAGAGTGAGCACAAGCTGGGGGAGAGGCAGATGGAGAAGCAGACTTTCCACTGAGCAGAAGGCCCGATGTGGGGCTTGATCCCAGGACCCTGCGATCATGACCTGAGCCGAAGGCAGATGCTTAACTGACTGAGCCACCCGGGCACCCTGAGAGAGGGTTTTTTTTTTTTTTTTTAAGACTTATTTATTTATTCATTTGACAGACAGAGATCACAAGTAGGCAGAGAGGCAGTCAGAGAGAGAGGGGGAAGCAGGCTCCCTGCTGAGCAGAGAGCCCGATGCGGGGCTCAATCCCAGGACACTGGGATCATGACCTGAGCCGAAAGCAGAGGCCTTAACTCACTGAGCCACCCAGGTGCCCCAGAGAGGGGTTTTATTTTTATTTTTATTTTTTTATTTATTTATTTATTTTTTTTAAAGATTTTATTTATTTGACACACAGAGAGAGAAATCACAAGCAGGCAGAGAGGCAGGCAGAGAGAGAGAGAGAGAGGAGGAAACAGGCTCCCTGCCCAGCAGAGAGCCCGATGTGGGGCTTGATCCCAGGACCCTGAGATCATGACCCGAGCTGAAGGCAGAGGCTTTAACCCACTGAGCCACCCAGGCGCCCCCAGAGAGGGGTTTTAAATAAGACTTTCTACAAAGGAAATGAGACCCCTGGATGCATTGAAAGGACATTTTGGAATAAGCATCTTTATTCAAATAAGTTAGTTTGTCCCACTTTACACTGGCTCCTAATATTTTCACCTACACTTCCCTCCTCTGAAATGTATTAGTAACATTTATAATTTACCAACTGGAAAATACCACTTAACTTTAAACAGCAGCAAAGGTAAAAATGAATTTGCAGGCAGGAGTTTTACCTGTTTCTCTTAGTATAACACACATCAATCAAAAGCAAAACAAATAAACAATAACCACAACAACAAAAAAGAAAGAAAAACCTAGCATTTATTTGCAGTATTTTTCTGCAAAATATTATTTGTTTCACTTTGCAGTTTTATTCATTTTGAGCACGTTTTCACCAAAGTGTTCTACTTTAAGCTAGTCTCAATTCAATTTAAAGTGAAAGGTTTTTTGAGTTTAGATAATTTACATATAAAAGCGTTACTGTACATTTTATAAAATGACTGTTCGGAAAACAACGATTTCAATTTAATCGTATTGTTATTCTGCAAGTTGAAATGCCTCCCTCTTGCTTCTCGGTATTACTAACAATATTCCTTCTTGTCCTAATTTAAAATTGTTAGTGTTTGAAAATTGATGTGTTTCTTTTAGACCCCACCAGTAAGGCTCTAGGCCCACTGTGATTTGTCTGATAGACTTGAAGATTATGTGCAAGTGTAAGACAGGGAGAATCTTAATAATAGTCTGAGCGTGACAGGTATATGGCTCTTTCTAAATTATTTTCTTTCTTTTCCCAAGAAAGTTTGTTTGCCTGTGGCCATATCTGGTAAAACACACACACACATGCACACACACGTTATACCTCACTTTATGTTTCAAAATTTGCAATGTTTTTTTGTTGTCGTTGTTTGGATTTTTTTTTTCCCTCTTATTTCTTTTCTTTCTCCTCTTCTAAAATGCCACTATTGTTCTAGAAAAGTCCTTAGGAACCAGCCACTCTACCTCAGGATCTGCTATTATAATGTGTCTTTGAGAACTAGCGCCAGATGTGTAGGATTTCAGACCACCATATTTGTCGTAGGAGGCCTGCCAATGTTTCAAATTCTTGACCCTTGAATTGAATGTGTGACTCTGACTATATTAAGGAAAACACTCGAGTTTTATGATTCCGCAAGCTTGGGTTACGCTATAAATTTCCACTGGCTTCTACTTGTTTGTCTCTTGCAGGGTTTAGGGTTATTCCCCAAGTCTGTTATCCAAGCAGCGTCCAAGTGGCCGTTCCAAAAGCACATTAGATAATTTCTTGGGGAGAGAATAAACAGCTGTTTAAGCAGGAGCCACAAAGCTGCATTAAAATTAATTTGGTCCTAACTGAAAGATAAGTACATCCCCCTCAGTTCTCGGAATGAAACCCAGAGCTCGTCTCCGGCGGCGGAAAAGCCATCAGGATCCCTGATGAGGATGTGCCCGGAGCGCTCCCTTTCAGCTTTTGGATTTACTGTTGCCAGCGCCTGCTTCCTGTTAGTCTGTGTGATTGGGGTGGTTTATTGGTGATCACTCGTGGATGTGTATTTATATAAATCTCTTAGCCCTGTATCTCCTTAAACTGTGGTTCTTGATTTGGGGACCACATGGTCTGTGTCTCTCGGCCGGCGAGTGCCATAAATATCTCACAGCTCATCGGGTCTAACTGACATGTCCTGTGTCTATAAGGGAAAAAAGAAATAATATTTTTCTATAATGAAAAGAATGATTTTTTTTTTTCCTTCCCAATATTCTATCTCGCATTTCCCCTCCAGGTTTTATATGTGTCATAATACTTTTTACATTTACCTTGTTAATGCCTAGGTCCTTTTTACAGAATCTGTATGGCGATAACAGTTGTTGCCATTACCACATGGGGATGTTGGAGGCCAGATGTTGTGGAACTGTCAGGCCGGCCACGTGTTCTCTGAGGGCTGGGGGGAGAGCACAGAGCATTTCTCTTTTTCAGAAGCCCTACATGTTAAGTTCAGGGCAGTCCAAACCCCTCCTTTTAGAAGTATGCTCTATATGCACTTTGGAATCAGAAGGACCTGGATTCGAAGCCTGCTTCCACCAGTCACTGACTGTGTGACCTTAGAGGAAGAGCTCGCCCTGCCCGAGCCCGTTCTGAAATACTAAGTGGCCATTTGCTTCCTCCCAGAGATGCTCTGATGGTTGATGAGCGAAGGTGCACCCACTGTCAGACACAGAGCAGGTGCCCCACAGATCGTCCCTTCTCATTCCCGGCGAATAAGAGGTCCTGCTTCCTGTTCCAGTGAGTAAAGCATACTGAGCAAATACGAACATGGGTACAGAAGCCGGAATTTGCCATCCCTGTAATCCCGGTAAGCCCAGCCGTGTACACGTGACTGACCTTTGGTGTCTATTGTCCATTAGGAGTTATTTAGATCAATTATTAAATTAAGATCTAGCCACTTTTTTCCTAGAAGGTGGCACTTTGGATATTGCTGTGTGTGTGTGTGTATGTGTGTGTGTGTGTGTTTCAATCAAGAAACTACAGTTTCTCTTCTAAAGATTTTATTTGTTTATTTATTTATTTGAGAGAGCACGAGCAATGTGGAGGGGGCAGAAGAAGTAGACTCCCCACTAGGCAGGGAGCCCGATGACACGACGCTTCTTCCCAGAACCCTGAGATCATGATTGAGCCAAAGGCAGATGCTTAACCAACTGAGTCACCTAGGCACCCGAAGAAACTGCAGTTTTGGCCGATACTTTACCTTCCTTCGCAGGTGCTGATGGAGATGATGATTATGCATACTCTGGTCCCGTCAGAATTAAGAACGATTCGTTCAGTTATTCATTCAGCATCGGCTGAGCAGCCCCGGCATGCCCAGACTTGCAAAAAACACTGAGGAAGCAGTCTGCATGGGGTGCGCTCCCTGTCTTTCCTAGCGGAGGTGACAGACAAGGCGTGGGGACAGATGTACTGACCACAGCCTCCCGGAGGCGACATGGCCACTGAATCCATAGTCAGGCACACCTGTGGCCCAGGGCCAGCTCTGCCACTTGCTGGTTGCATGGCATGACTTTGGGCAGTTTTAATCAGTCCTCTCGGGCTCAGTTTCCTCATCTGTACCACGGCGATGATCACAGGGTCTAACTCACGGAGATGTCTGAGGGGCAAATGAGAGAGACAACATCTGAGCCTGACTGTGAAATAAACAGCAGTTGTCCCAGTGCCTGGCACGTAGGAGGCACCAGTAACCAGTGGCAGACTCGGCAGCCACCGTCGTATCTTATTTCACGGGACACAGTGGGTGCACGAAGCGAGGAGGCCTTCCAGTGGCTGCGGTGTGTTGGAGGGCCACGGGGGGCCACCAGTGGTCACTGTAGTGGAGAGACTAGCAGGAGTTGGAGGTAGAGGCTGTCACTGGGGCAAGATTTAAAGAAACTGTAGTCTTTTTCAACAGTAAGCAAAGGGATAGAAGCTGACACAAGGAAGCTGGGAATTGTGTGCATCTGGGTGAAACTAGATTCTGTCTGAGCAAGGAAAAGTCAAGACAAAGCTGGTCTCCCGCCACTTGTGCTGGTTAACGGAAGTGGAGAACTGAGTATCCTTCTATGATTGTCAGGCCTTCTTAGTAGCTACAGGACATTTATTTTCTTCTTTGTTTATTTTTATTTTTTAAGTAGGCTCTGCACCCAATGTGGGGCTTGAACTCAAGACCCTCAGATCGAGAGTCACATGCTGTACCAACTGAGCCAGCCAGGGGCCCCCTATTGTCTTCTTTATGTTTCGGGTTCACTCTGTAGCAGTGGTTCTCAACTCAGGCAACACGTTAGGGTCACCTGGGAAGATTTTAAACAACCCAGCCCCATAAAACATAGAAGCAAGAAAGCTTTGGGTATCTTTTCTCATTTCCCATTTCTTTCCCATATTTGTCAGTGTGGGCTTTGCTAAAACACTTTCCCCCGTGTGGTGTGAGGTAGGAGAGGTACAGGTGACTGTAGGAAGCCCAGATTGTGCCAGGCTGTGGTTAGAAATGAACATAATAAGCCAGAAGATAAATCTGCCTCCTTATTCTTCTCTGCACATTTCCCTCTTTCCATCTTACTCTTTCCTGATTCTCCCAGACCTTCTTCTACCCGCAGCCAGCATCCCCTGGTCTGTCTCTCAGGGATTCTCAGTAATGTCCACAGCATCTTTGCTAATCTGGCCATTGGCACTCCCTCTGGGGTTACCCCTCACAGGTGCTTACTGCTTTTCTGTCTCTGCCAAGGTCAAAAATGGGATTTACTCTTTGTTCCTTATATCAGAGTAAGCTAGTTGATGTAACAGAAAACTCCAAAGTTTCACATATTAATCCTTAATATAATAAGGGTTTCTTTCTTGCTGTGGTCATAGGCTATTGTTGGTTATTCAGAGACCTAAATTTTAGCTCTCCAGGAGTTTCACCTACCACTCATCCCCCTAGGGCCCTGCAAGGGACCCTTTCATCTATGCTCAGCAGAAGAGGAGGGAAAGGAAATGTAGAAGCATGGGGGTTGTTCTTTGAGCCAGGCCTGGAAGCAGCATACCTCCTGCCCACCCTCATTCCGCTGTAAGAGTTGAGGATGTCCAGGAAGGAAACGGGCTTAGCGAAGATCTAACCTGTCTTGGCCACATCCCCTGTTCTGGAACGCACGTTTTTAATCTGGGATTAAATCTTTCAGGAGTGCCTGTCACAGACTGGGCCTCTTCTTGGGGCTCTGGTTACCGGCAATGAACAAAGTCCCCATTGAGAAAATAAATCCCAGTTGGATTCCATTATCTCAGCGATAACTTGCATCTCAGCTTTTCCTGTGTTCTCTGAAAACGAGAGTTTTCAGGAACATGACTTTTAGCAATAACTCTTGAGAATGATCTTTCTTTCCTTCATTCATGCCCCTCCTTCTTCCAGAAGTTAAAGCATGTTGTACCCACGATGAGCATCGTCTGTCTGTAACAGATTATCGCAGTTATCAGCATGCCCTTATGTTATTCAGTGGGGTGGGTCAAAGCCCCTTGGTTTCGGGAATTGGGACAAGCAGATGCATTCATGTGAAGTCCCCTGGTAAAATGATGAACATCCCCGGAGCTGAGAAAGCATTTCCATGCAGTTTCCCCCTCGGCTTACATCGAAATCATCTCATTGCCCTTGGGATTGAAAACCACATTCTGTAAGCTCTGAATAAATATGACACAACCATTTCTTGCCCCCTCAAGGAGACATTTTCTGGGGAGCAGTGAAAGTGATTGGATGAGCTTTTGTGTGTGTATGGAATTTTCTAGATGTATCTCATCCCCGTTTCTTTCCCCTAAGAGTTTCTCAAGGTAATGGCGTGTTTTGTCTGTTTCCTTTTGCATCTCAGGAGGTTGCGCACCCAGCGAACAGCCTGGGCACACAGTAGGTGGTCTGCAGGTGCTTTCTGCATCGATGGCCTGCAAGGGCCTCCCAGGGCTGTCCTAGGAAAGTCCTACAAACTGGGAAGCTTCAAATAGCAGAAATACATCCTCTCCAAGTTCTGAAGCCTGGCATTCCTGAATCAAGGCGTTGGCATGGCGCTGCTCTCTGTGAAGGCTCTCAGGGAGGTCTGTTCCAGGCTTTTCTCAGCTTCTGGTATTGCTAGAAGTCCTTGGTGTTCCTTGGCTTAGAGACGTATCACTTCATTCTCTGCTGTGGGCATTTCATGGCCTTTTCCCTGTGGGTCTCTGTCTTTTCTCCTCTTTTGATAAGGACACTAGCCTTTGGATTAGGAACCACTGCACTCCATTATGGTATCCTCTTGACCTGATCATCTGCGAAGCCCTTGTTTCCAAATAAGGTCACACTTGCACATAGGGGAATTAGGACTTCAATGTATCACTTGTGGTGACACGATTCCATCGCAACATGCAGCACCCGTCTCAGAGAAGCACCTCGCCTCATGAGCCTTTCAGTCCTGATAGTGCGCACCATACCTGAGCTCACATGTGTCTGATGGATGAGGGCGTGGGGGAGCCAAGGAGCCGGTGAACAAAGAAACAGGGTGGCTGGGGGTCTGGGGAAGGCTTCCTCAGGGGCATGGCTGGATGGCGCAAAGATCAGGGCATGCCCTCATCATTCTTGGGCCTGAATTTCTGCTCAGCGTGCGTGGCGTCTTCTCATCCTCAGACAGGATCCCCACATGGCTGCAGCTGATCTTGCCTCATCGAAAAGGTGGCATTAGGAATATCAGTGGTGCGATGTGTGTAGAGCACCTGGCACGGTGCCTGGAGCCCAGGGCTTTGCAGAGCCAGGGACTCCCATCTTCCCACCGACGCGGTATCTCAGTTCCGCACTGCACGTGGGGTCTGCTGCCAGCACCCGGCATGGGTCAGCTGTGGCGTGAGCCCTTGAGGAGCACAGTGCCCTGGGAGCAGATGGGGCTCTGTCCTGTTCCCTGATGGCCACCATGAGACATCCACAGCCCCTGGGGTGATGTGGAGATTGCCAGCAGTGTTTTATTCAGTCTTCTGTTTTGTTGCTAGCACCGCACCATGTTGCCTCCCTTCCCCACCCATCCTTTGCTTTGTTGGTTAGTTCTGTCAAGATTAGTGCATTAACAGAGGTCTTCACTAATGGCATCTGTTATCCTATTTCGTATTTTATTCTGGATTTGAGCGCTTCAACAGAGGGATGAGGCAAGGCAAGACCAGACCCTCAGGTTTTGTGACTCTTCTGAGCGAGGCCCTCCCCACATCAAATCACTGACTGCACTGACTCCTGGGCAAAGCTTCTTGGCAAGCTGGTTTCCAGAACAGCTGCACACAGGGAGGTGGGAGGCACACTAGCCTTGGTTTCCCCACAGCTGCTAACACAGCCTTCATGGGAAAATAGAGGTTGCATTAGATATGCAGGGCTTTGTTGTGCCTGCCGGGTCAGTCAGCTTCACTTTGTCATTAAACACGTAGGCGCGTTAAGGAAATGAGGAAATGTAGGAAGGAGCTGTTTGCTTTTGCAGGATTAGTAAAAAACAGTTAGACAGCCCAACAGGAGTGTAATAAATGTGGGGGGAACATAGGTCAAGGAAAGGTAGCGTGAGAGTAGGAAACACAACACAAAATTAAGACCAAAGCTAGTGCATAAAGTAAGTGTCAGAAGGGCCTATAAATCAGGTAAAGGGGGCCTTTGAGCTTCCTGGCAGAGTACACAAAGAGGGAAACAGAATCGCTTACCTTTCCTAGTGATGTCTAGAACTAAGCCCCGAGACACAAATGTACTTCAGGTTCCCATAGTGGACATTTGTGAATGGAATGGACAAGAGCTTGTATGTGAATTTTTAGTTTCTCTTTGCCGTTTGCTCCTAGACTCTGCCTTCAATAACCCTCCCCTGATATGGAATGGGTGGTTCTTTAGCTGGATCGAAGCTGGCTTTTATATGATCATAATTTGATACACAATATTGCTTTTTGTTTCTTTTGTGGGATGGTGGCTAAACTGATGGAGAATGGGGGCCAGGCAAGCCGTTGCTTGTGTACCTAAGATCCTAGGCCCCAGATTCTATGCACCAGGGGCTGCTGGGGTTTTATCTTCCTTCTGTTGTGGCAGTTGCATGTGGCCATGAAGAGTCCAGAATAGCTAGTCCAGAATAGCTCTGTGGAGGCAGCAGACACTGGTTTTTCCGTCTGTGAAAAGAGGGTGGGAGAGGTGGACCTGACATAGAAATGGCCAGTGGCAATCATTGGTGTGATGGCGTAGACCTGCTGGTTGGGCCGGTCTGAGCACAGCAGAGGGCCTGCGTGGTTTTAGTCATCCTGGGATGCTTTCCCCTTCTTGTCTTACGACCTGCGTCTTCATTTGAGAATGTGTTTCCCTGGTCATTCAACTAGGCCATGGGGCCACAGGCTCTCAGCCACAGATGTGTGTGTTTGACTCACGAGAGACTCCTCGGTGTGTCCGTGTGGTGTAGACAGTGAGGCTCTTCAGAAGCACCTCTGTGCCTCTGTCCTGGGGATGGAAAGCCATCACCCGGAGCCACCAGGGGCTCATTTCCCAGCCCTCCGCCATCCTGTAGAATGCAGGGATGAGAGAGACGGGGGCGGTGGGCACAAACAAGACCTGAGCCCAGGGTGCCAGCCCCTGAGGTTCCCTGGGGCTGCTCTGGTTCCCGAACTGTTTCCTGCAGTTCTGTGCACTCTCCTGTAGCTTTCCCAGAATTCTTCTCTTCTTTTGCTTCTGTCAAGTGTCTCTCACTAGCAATGGAAAGAGCCCTGGCTACTAGTCATGCTATGTGGAGAGGACTTTGAACTTGGGGCAGGATGCAGGGGGAAAGAGGAGTCACTCCTGTATGGGGGCCTGTGGTGGAGACAAGGAAGGTAGCACGTGCGTCCTACTGCCAGCCAGCCTTGGTCTGTATCAGTGCTCCCCAAACACACAGTTCTCAGGATTCAGGACTCTTAAAAATTATCCAGAACCTCAAAGAACTTTTGCTTATGTGGATTATATCTGTTGTTATTTATTATCTTAGCAATTAAAATAGAAAACACATTATTATATTGCATTGTTATATTGCTATTCATTTGAATTACATTGTTATTTATTCACTTAAAAATCATGAAGAACGTATTTATGAAAAATAAGTGCCTTTTCGAATGAAGAGTGAGAAGAGTAGCGTCATCATATATTTCTGCAAACCTCCTTAACACTTGGCTTTATAGAAAACAGCCATACTCTCACATCTGCTTTTGCATTCAGTCTGTTGCAATATCATGTGTCATGTGGCCTCTGGAAAGCTCTACATCTACTTGTAAGAAAATGAAAAAAAAAAATCAGTCAGATAACATCTTTGCATGGCTATGAAAAAAGTTCTGACCTCACAGAACCTCTGATAGGGTCCCTGGGCCACACTCTGAGACCTACTGGTCTGCATGGTCTCTGGAGTCTTCCAGCTTTTCCTCTCTCTAATTCCAAGAGGAAAAATAACCTTTCTTTTGTAGATAACTCCAGCGGGTCCCCATCTAGACTCATCCACTGATAGGCTGTGGGGGCCTTAAATCTGCCGCTTGAACCTTCTTGTATCCCATTTCCCTCTTTGTAACGTGGAAGTCAAAGGAAGAACAGAAATGGTGCGGGGGTCACAGCCTTTAGTCCTCCCCAAGTGCAGGGGCCACTCTGATGGTCTCTGTTTCATAAATGAGGGAAATTTGGCTCAGGAAGAATGTAGTGGGTGACATGGTGGTTCCCCAGAAAGATACATGCGTGTCCTTGGTTCCCAGAACCTGTGAATGTGGCTTGATTTGGGGGAAAAAAGGTCTTTGCAGATGTAATCAAGTGAATGATCTTAAAGGGAGGAGCTATTCCTGGATTGTCCAGGTGAGCTGTAAATGCAAGGACAAGTGTCCTTGTCAGGAAAAAAAGTAGGGGGAGACTTGAGAGAAGAGGAGGAAGAGGAGGTCAGGGAGTGATGTGGCCACAAGCCCAGGACCCCCTGGAGCCACCCACCCAGGGGTGGGTGAACAAGGCAGGGGCAGGTCCTCCCCTAATGGCTTTGCAGGAACAGAGCCCTGACGACACCTACACCTGCATTTTGGACTCTTGGCTTCCAGAACTATGAGAGAACACATTACTGCTGTTCGAAGCCACCCAGTTGTGGATCCCTGTTATGGCAGCTCCGGGGAGCTCAGACAGAGGCTAGAGACTGTGCTCAAAGTCATCCGGCTGCTGAGGGTCAGTGACAGGCTCGGAACCCAGGGCTCTGACCCCTGAGCCCACCGTGCAGTGCGTCTCCCCTGATAGTAAAACCGCTGTGGTGCCAAACCCACAGGACTCCAGGTAGGTCTGAACAAGACTGGGAATGGGAACAGGTGCACGGCAATGCCAGACGCAGAGCCGGTCAAGCCGCAGCTCCCCTCTTACCAATCCCGCGAGACTCTAGGTCCCCAGCCACGTGGCCGGACGTTCGCTGCTTCCGATGTTTCTATGTGGTAAACGACATGGTGTCTTTAGGATGCCTACATTTTGTCTGTTTCGTTTTGTTTTGTTTTGTTTTGTTTTTTTGTTTTTAACCCCTTACCATCAGTTCTTGAGGAATTCTTGGCACTGGGGGAATGGAACTCCTTGGGCCATGAATATAAAGTTGTCTTGTTTTCAAAGCTCCGGTTACATATTGTCAAACTGCTTACCGAAAAGTATATATGTTAAGATGATTTTAATGACAAGCCTAGTACCTCGAATCCATTCCTCCCGCACTTCCTTCCGCCCTCCCCATCCTCCCTCCCCTCCTTCCCTCCAACCTCCTCTTGTAATCCCTGTGCTGGCTGTGCTAAGTGCACCAACTCCACAATGCAGATTTTCTTACGACTCATTCACATGAGTCCAGGAGAATGAAAGCTTTTAAGAAAAGCACACAAGCAGCTCTCTCCTTTGGCTCATCATATAGGATGGGAAGCATGCTCCGTTAGAGAACCGCCAGGAACTCATGGATCCCGGGAACTCAGTATCCTCAGGAGATACAGAAACTGGGCAGTGGCTCCCAAATTCCAGTCGCTCTGTTTGTTCCCCCTGGAATGACAAATGGTCATCATCGACGAGGTCCCCCACTTCCAGCGTCAGAGCAGCTGCAGGGCTATAGGCGCCTGTGCCCGTGGCATCCAATATGTGATGTTCGGGAGTATTTTAAGAAAATGTTGAAATTATTTGCCATCATTGGTAGGAAGTTGCTTGTTTTTAATTTTTTTTTCCTTTTAAAATGAATCTGGCTTGACTGAGCTGAATAAGCCCCAGGAGGACCTCCCGTCTCTTCTCACGGAGCTCTTCCGCTGGCTGATATTTTATTGCCATATTCATCAGAGACAGGGCCTGGCCCTTGGCGTGGCGGCCTGACGGCTCCCCCGGCCAAAACGAGGCTCCAGCTCTGAGCCGAGAGGCGCGCTCTCATTAAGGCGCCAGGGGCTCTCCCTTTTAAGGCACAACTCACTGCTTTCTAGGCCTTTTTATAGAATGTGTGACTTCAAAGATGCACGCCGATGCCGTGTCCCCTGGGGGCGTCTTTGTGGCACTGATTCCTCTGAACATCCCACTTGTTACCAGGAAGAAGGATATGAATGTGTTCTTCTGCCCGCTCCTGCTTTCTGGCAGTTCCAGCTTTCTTTCTCTCATCTTTGGCTTTCTCTTTCTCACCTACTTTAACCTCTCATTTCTTTGGGCTTTGGGTTGTGAAGGGTCAGGCCCTTGAAATGGGGAAGAGGCAGAGTAAGGCCCTCCGGCTCGGCAGGCAGGTAATAAGGCGTGTGGTTGAGGACCACGATGGCCGCCGTTAGTGGGATGTTTGTAGGAAGAGGGCGGTAAGGCCCGGCTGCAGAGAAACCTGCTCTTACACCTCTGTTCTGGCTGCTTGAACATTCTCTGACATTCTCCCCATAAAAGGTAGAGCCTAGTACTAGCCTTCCATCCTTGAGTCTGGGCTACCCTTATGGACCCGCTTCCAACTATTTAGAATGTGGTACAAGGGACATCGTGGGACTTCTGAGTATTAGGTGGTAAAAGACGATACAGCTTCCATCTGGCTCTGTCTCACTTGTGGGATGCTTACCCTTGGAACCTGGCTGCCATGCTGTAAGGAAGGTCAGTCTAGCTCACGTGGAGGCCACACAGAGAGGCCCCCCTGACAGGGAACTGAGGCCCCATCAGCCCCCCAGACGTGAGGGGAATGGCCAAGCCTTCAGATGATTCCACCTTCCAAATGTTAGATGGTCCCCTTGGTGCCCTGTTCAAATTCCTGAGTCACGGAATGTATGAACAGAGTAAGTGGTTGTCTTACACCTCCAAGTTTTGGGATAATTTGATACAAAGATTTAATACCTAGAATACGCTCTCATCAATATTCTTAGCTAATTTTTTTAATCAGAAATTAAACCTTTATACTTAATTAACCACCTGGATATTGTATGGGCATATCTGACTTTAAGGAACTTTGACTCAAATCCTTTAGTTAATTTAAATAAAATAGAAGTAAATCAATGGAAATTCATTTAGATACTCCTGAGCTGGCCTGTTTCCCTGTGGCTTTTGAATCTCTGGCAGGTAGAAGTAATTGTTTCTGTAATTCTTAGCAAAGGCTTAGAAGCTGCCTGCATTAGGTTTGACTCCCTCCCTTCTTGAGGAGTAACACGGTAACATTTTATCAAGAATAAGGAGGCAGCGTTTATTCTGTGTCATTATGAACTTGCATAGATGGCTGTTTGTTTTCTTCCTATCTTTTCTTGCTAGACTTTACAGGACCAGTTTCTTTACCCACCCCTTCCCCCCTTTTTAAATTTTCAGATATTAATAATGTAAAATAGTGTTTCCCAAGCTTCATTTTTATCCCCCTTTCGCAATGGTTGGCCTGTTTGCTCATCTGTCACATTTTTTTGGTTGTAACCTATCTTTATATGTACTTAGGTTATTATGTGAAGGTATTTATAAGGAAAATTTTATATTCCTAATGTAAATGGAAGAGCAGTATTATTTATCATAAATACAAAATATTCATAAAAATAAATATCAAGGAAAGAAATCAGTGATACTAAATTCTAGTTTGGTACTTAGGATTGCCAGTGAAACTGACGCGCTAGGTGTTAAAGATGCACCAAGATGGGATTCTTGTCGATTTTTATGTTAAGTACAAGAATTGTAAGAGAATTGAAAAGGGTATTTTTTTCCCCTCCATGTATGTCTCAAGAGTATAGTCTCAGGAGTCTTAAATTTACCTTCAATATTTGTATGCCTATTTTGCCCATAACACCTTTCCCATAATATTCCTAATCAGAATTTCATAAATATTTGTTGTGTTAATGAACCTATTTGTCTTTTGCATTCCTAAAGGGCTGTTGGCTGACATTTCTAGCAAATGTAACCGTCTCTATACCTATTTGGGAAATACGTAGGGTCCTTGAGCTCGCTGAGCTTGAGGGCAGAGCTGGATTATATGTGACTGGGGCTGTGATGATTAATTTTGTATGGCAGCTTGACTGAGCATGGGGTGCTTGGCTATTTGGCCAAAAAGTATTCCGGGAGTGTCTGTGAGGGTGTTTTGGGATGAGATTAACATCTGAATCTGTGGAGTGAGTAAATTAGATTGCCCTCTGTAATGTGGTGGGCCTCATCTAATCAGCTGAGGACTTGCCTAGCACAAAAGGCTGACCCTCTCAGGAATAAGAAAGAACTCCCCCTGTCAGAGTTTCTTGAGTTGGACATTGCTCTTTTTCCTGCTGCAGGGCTCAGACTGAAACATCAGCTCTTCTTGAGCCTCAAGCCTGCCTTTCAGACCGAGGTTGATGCTGTTGGCTCTCTAGCTTGCCAGAAATCTGAAATCTACTGAAGATTTGGGGACCTCGCAGCCTCCATAATCACACGAGCCAATTTCTCCCTCCTATTGATTCTGCTTCTCTGCCGAGCCCTGACTAATACAGAGGCAATATCCTGCTTTGAGGTGCTTTGATTCTAGGAGTCATTCAGATGTTAACTATAAACATTCCAATTTTATACTCAGCCACATGGGTCTTCAGAGCACATATTAGTAGGGTTTGCAGGCCTGGATGGACCTGCTTTATACTTGAAGAGAGAGCAGGCAGTGGCCTGTCCTTAGCACCTTTATCTTTTCACAGAGGCACTGTGCCTTCCTCAGCTTCTGCAGTAAGTGCCCTGTGCACCAGTCCTGTTCTAGCGCAGCACCAATGGTCTCAGACTTCACAGAACATTCGCAGACTGAAGCCCAGTCCCCAGCCTGTCGGGCTTCTGGAGCCATGTCTGTTCCAGGCCTTGTGAATCTCAGGCTGCTCCACACGCCGCAGAGTCCACGCACAGCTGCACCAGGGATCTCAACCCATTTTTGTCCTCCTCTAAGTCCTGTACCCACTTAATCTCTTCTTACCTCTCAGTAGAGGGACCCTCTCAGCTTACCTGTCCAATACCTGGTAATCAAGAGAGTCTGGCTTCGCTTGAGTCACCCAGAAGTAGAGCCTGAAACAGGGATTTGGTTGCACATACTTGATGGAGGGAGAGTTCTCAGAAGTAATGGGTGAGGAAAACAAAGGAGGAGAGTGGAAAGAAATCAAGAGAAGGTATGACCTCGGGTGACATCTGCCTTTGTCCTAATGCTTAGGGGGCTCTGGCGTGTAAATTGCACCTTAAAGCTACTCCACCTAGAGACAGAGGGCCAGGCTACGAACCCCCATATCATGACATCACAGTCCATCCCGTGGTGGGGGCCTCACCTTCCCGGGTGTCTTTGGCGAAGCGAGCAAAGACAGTGGCCAAGGATACTTCCCCAGAGAAGGTCACAAAACTCGGAGATGGTCTAACGGCTGATGAAATACGATCTGCCTGCGGCACCAACATCTTCTGCATCTCCCCTCTAGTCCGTCCCCTGGCTCTCTTCTCAGTCATCTTTGGTGTCTTCTGTTTTCATGCACAGAAGTGGACATGTACTCAAATTTATGATTATCCATAGCTCTTGATGTTTTTTGTATATCTACTGTACATTTTATTATTGACCTAGTCACAGAGGCCCATAAAACAGATTCGAGAGCAGAAACTAGATTTGCACAGTGACGAGTAGAGGCCTCAGTGTAATTAAATTTACTGGATTCTGTTGGAAGAGAAAAAGGTATAAAACTCCAGGTATCATAGATGATTGCCCAGTCCTTCACTGACTTCCTTTGTTCTTCCTCACCTCACTTCCATCTTGCAGACACGGGTATGTAGCATTTGCAGAAGAGATGTCTGTAAGGCCCTGGGGTGCATCCTAGGTAGACTTTCCTCAGGGTCCCTCCTTCCCCTCACCTGTCCCTCCCGAAGGCCTCACATTCCCAGTCAGTCAGTCCTTTTATCAGTATTTATTGCTTTTAATCCGTCTCCCCTGTCCCAGGAGAAAGGCGCTAATGTGATTCTGCGAGTTCTCCTGTCGCAGGGACCTCACTGTCAGAGCCACGCTGGGTTGTGTGGCCTTGAGCAACTCCAGGTGGGCTCCTAAGTGGCAGCTGCCACCTGCCAGAAAGCTTGAGGTTCTGAGTATGTCTTTCTGAGGAACAGTTTTATTAGGTAAAAGTGACATTTTTAAGCCCTTGTGTGTGTGTCAGACTCATACAAGTTCAGGAGGTTGTCAGAGAGGAGAGTGCAGCCATCGCAAGCTTCCGGGAGCTGCCGGAGTTGAAAAGATAAGTGGCCTCCTTCCTGGTATTATATATGAAGTGCGCTCTTGCCACCGAGTGACACAGAAGCATTGTCATTATTGCTTTTTCGTTATTATAAATAATTGGGCACAAAATCGGGACTTATGTATAACTGCTAATCTGAAGATTATCCCTGTGTATGACTCTGGACTTTACAAATCAGAAACTGGCTGCAGTTGGCCAATGAGATGTCACAATGTGAACGGAGTTTTTAAATAATCAGATTTCCACCACTTTGGAACGACTGGCATATTACACTATGAATGGATCTGCATTTTTCTCAGTTTTACTAGATAAGTGTGTGTTTGTTTAAAACAGCTCCTTGTTTGGCCCCTTCACACCCCCTCCCATTTTTGGATATACTTCAAGGCTTTGGAAGCCTCCTCATAGCCACGATCTCATTTGACAGAGGCTCATGTGAGCACAGGCCACAGCTGGGCTCAGAGCAGGGCTGCCTGGTCCTGGAGTCTGTGCCCCTATCCACGCTGCCGCCCTCCCCTCACCCTGAAGACCATGAGGTGGGGGGCGGACAGGAAGTTTCCTCTAAACATTATGCCACTCTCCATGGCTTTGTGTCCATTAAAGTGTTCTGTTTCTTTGCCCTCATCGCTGGGTCCCCTAAATGCCATGTTCTGTATCACCAATGGAGTCCTGGCCCTAGGAAGACATAGGATGTTGGGACACAGCTCTATGGCTAGGAGCCATGGCTTCCTGGTTGGCTGTACTTTCTCCATCACAGGACTCAAGTACAAGGCCTGGCATTCTATTCCATGGCCCAAAAGTCATGGAGGCTTGCGGCAGGCCAAGGATAACCTCTGTACCCTGGGTGACTTCCCAGCCATGTGGAACCTCCCCTAGGCTAAAGCTGTAAGTCTTCTTCTGGATGCTTATGTACCTGTTCCAGAAGTATTTGTTGAATGATTGTGTGATTTTGAAGACCATTCTTACAGTAGTTCAAGGAAGGACGTTTGCTTAGCCTGTTAGAGCAAGCTGGTCATAGTGGGTTTTGGTAGCTAGACCTTCCTCTCCGCACCTCCCTGTGGAGAACAGCAGACTGTGTTTAGGCAACTGTCACTGAGGAGTGACCACACGTCACGTGCTTTCAGAAAGGAAACTACCCATCTTCAGCTGTCCTGGTGTTCCTCCAAGCTCCGAGAAAGTTCTGTCGAAGTGAGCTGCATGACAGTGGGTCTGATGAACAGAGGACTGGGCTCGCATGGATGGGGAGAGACCCCATATTACACAAGAAGAAACAAGGACCGAGTTTTTGAATAATTGGGATCAGACAAAATAGAATTGTGCATCTCTTGTTACACACACACACACACACACACCCCTCCCATCAGTGAAGTTAGACGACTCACTCCTTCCAAATTGTCCCCCAAATGAGATCCTGGTTCAGGAGCTAAGTACTGAAGGGCAGCCGGCATAGCCCCACCTTCGTCCCCCCGGGGGGACCTCTGCCTGGGCCTTCTTCCACTGTTTTCAGTCACGCGCCATCTCTGCATTAGACCCCATGAGCCATCGTGCTTCTGAGTTAGAAACTTTCATCTTGCGGGAACTCTGTTTCTTAGAAAACACGCCCAAGCCTCAAGCTGCAGTTGAAAGAGAGGTTCGGGAAGGGCCGGGGTCTCGGGGCAGGCTTCAAACCCTGACGTGACTCACAGGTGTGCTGTGCCCACGTGTTTCAGTGTGAAATGACCCATCGGGGGCTCCTGAAAGTTGAGTCAAGCAGCTTCATCTGGTGCAGAGCAAATGCGTGGTTTGTGAAGATGGTTCTGTTAATAGCGCTTGGCGGGGGCTGCCCGCCTGGACCTCTGCGCCTGGCAGGCTGCGGGGGTGGGCGGACAGGCTCCGGACACTGGCTTCCGGTGCTCTCCATGGTGCAGCTCAGCACTCCAGGTGCAGGAGGGGATTCCGACGTGTGTGGTAACTGAGAGTGTGCCCCGCCCCCCGGGCGTGGGGGTGCCATTTAATTTCTCTTAGTGCTGGAGGGGGACTTGGTGGAATTGATTTGGCAAAAAGGTTAATGTGTTGTTATGGCTGCCAGTTGGCCGATTGAATTGCTAGTAATTGGGGCAGGGGAAGCATTTAGTTCGGCACGCTGGATGCAGGGCCACGGGGCTGGTGTGTCAGGGACGGCCCCTTCTCTGGGTGCCCATGCACACGTGTGTTTGCGGCGCATGGACGCTCCTGGTTTTGCTCCTTTGGCGCTGCCTTGTTACGCAGGGGGTTGTCCTTACCATCCTCTGGCTACTCACCGGCCCCTGCTCCCAGCCCCCACTCCCAGCCCCCAGAGAAAACACAAGACAAGAGCTTGTTCTTTTCTGCCATGTTGCTGAAGCACTGTACGAAGGCAGGCCCTGCTCTCTTACAGGCCGGGGTTCTCCTCAGTGAGATGTGCCCGTGGTGATCCGCGAGGGTAGCGTCAGCCAACGACAGCCCACGCCAAGACTATCCCACCACTTGTTTTTATAAATAAAGTTTTATTGGGACACCACCATGCCCATTGTGTAGGACTTGCCTGGGGCTGTGTTCACCCTGCAGTGGAGATTGGAATGGTAGCCACAAAGACCATCTATTCGCCAAAGCCTAGAATATTCACTCTGGACCTTGACCAGAAAGCATTTGCTGACCCCTTACTTTAGGGTTGCTAGATTTATCAAATAGAAATATGAGATGCTCGTTTAAATTTTAATTTAAGATAAATAGCACATAATTTTTTTTAGCAAAACTGTACCTTAGTTTTAACTGGGCAGCTTATATATATTTTTTCCTTTAATCTGGATGCCCTGTGACTCCTGAACCGCGCTAAGGGAAAGAAAAATTACAGCTTCTGTTTACATTTAACTTGGATCTCAGTTCGTCTCACTCCCTATTTCTTCGAATGTTTTGTGATGCCATATTTAGTGGCATATGCCGTCATGGGTGATGTATGATATGATATATGGTATATGATATCACATATGCTTAATACGTGGACAGCTTTTGAGGTGCTCAAAGTTGAACTTGGCTGGCAGTGGTCGAGCGTTAAAGCAGTTTGAGGGCTGCTAGGAGAGCAGGAACAGCTCCTGCTCCCATGACTCTCACTTCAGGAGGAAAGAACCCAAATTCTAGTGCTGGCTGATCTCTAGGTTCATTCCTAGATAGGGTTATTGTGAAAGCCCAGTGGGTTATTTGTACCTACGGTGTTGCCTGGAGCCTATGGCATAGGGGAGGGCTCATAAATGCCTTCTTTCCTTCTCAAATGTGTAGGAAATGGAAGGGACCAAGGGTCCTTGCAACACCAGGCGTGAACCCCCCCCCCCAAAGTGGGCCTTCTCTGCCTAGCCTTGTTCTGGGGATGCTGGTGACTCACTCGCGGGTCAAGCTGTTTGTGTCGGGAGAGAGCACTCTGCCCTGTAGTTTCAGTTCGCAGGGGGTTTGGTGACACGGTTTTGTTTTCACTTTGGTTTATCGTGTGAGTTTCCATCCTTCATCTCTTTTGTACCTGGGGTTCTTGTGAACTTTGGGGGTTCGTTTGAAATCGTCCAGTGAGCCACCGCTGCCGTGCCTGTCAGGGTTCTTGATAAGAGTGAGGGGCTCCCCAGCTTGGAGTCTGTTCAGGCTGTGGCCGCTTCCTGGATGTCCCAGAGAGAGGAAGGACAGCTTCTGGGAGAACAGAAGGGGCCTGCTGAAGGTCTCCCAAGCAAACCGTGCCCCAGTCTACAGACGTACCCTTAGGCTCAGGAGCAGGAAGTGAGCTGCACAAGCCACCTTTCTCCTGGGGGGAGGCACCCGAGCATCTCTGTCCTGGGACCACAGGGGTCGAAGAGAATTCCTGCTACACAACAAGTCAGTCCCTGATTCGTACCTACCTAGGTGCCAGGTGGAGGCTGGCAAAGGAAGACCAGTCTTCCTGCCCAGGAGAGCATAGGGCGTCTTATCTCTCTGGGTGCGTGATGGCAGTCATGAGTTGAGAAGAACAGTGGTCCTATCCCCGTTTGTCCCTTGGAGGTCACACTCCCATCTTCTGTCATCATAGAAAAGAAACAGTGTTTTCTACCATTCACTCATTCATTCCTTCATTCACCGAGAAAACTTGCTGGAGACACAGTCCATCCACATCTTGCCCTGTGCTACACCTAAGGTGTTAGGACTTAGTAGCTGCTCTCAAGAGACAACACGTAGAGGAGAAATCAGAAAAGTAAGAGATGCTTTGAAGGCGGTTTGTTGAGTATCAGGGTACAGAAAGCCGCATGTGCTGTCAGAGGACTGTAAGGGGGTATTTGACACAGATAATGTAGTGCTTAAGCTGGGGTTCGAGGCCCGAGCAGGAATTTGCTAAAGGAGAAGGGGCTTGGGAAAGAGTGTAATAAGCAGAAGGGACAGGAATTATCAAGCTCTTCGGCTCAAAATTACAGCGTGGGTCTGAGAAGCTCACCATGATTTTTGATTTATATTTGTTTATTCTGAGCAGCTGCATGAGCATTGTATGAGAAGGCAAGAAGGGACCCGATGAGGAGGGGGCTGTGGGCTGTGCCGCATTTCTATTACCTGAATGCAATGTGGAAAATATGAATTACAGAGGAGATAAAAAGTAAAACTGGCTTCTCGCCTGAAAACCCACAGGATGACTTGACTGAAGTCATCAGTAAAAGAAGGAAGAACAGAACTCACATATTTTCTCAAAGCTTAAGCAGCCCCCAGCTTCCTGCCACATCAAGTCTCAATTCCTCTACCCGGTCTAGGCACAGCCTGCCCTGAGCCCGTGTGATCACACGTCTGGCTCCCCAGCTCCTGTCATTTCTTCGGTTCTGGCCAACGATCCCTGCCATTTGCATTTTATTGGTGAAGAAACTGGGGTCACTAGAGGTTAAGAACGTACCAAAGGGAGACAGAGCCGGTTCCAAGTGGGGTTTGGACTTGAACCCATACCTCTGTGTGGAAGCCAGGCTCTTTCCTGGAAGAACCCGGCCTCATGGAACTTGGTCAGCGGCTCTGGACCGACTGATAACAATCGAGTCTTTCAGCAAACGTTGGGCTGGGCCCGGCGTCCTCCCCCACTCCTCCTGCCATCCTGTTCCAAAGCCGGACTTTCCAAGGCTTCATGCCATGGGTACTTGGCTTTGAGAAAAACGAGCGTGTTTTTCATTCTCGTTGCCGGTCTCCCCGTGTATCAGGGCTGTTACTCCCTCCTTGCTCATGGTCGGACTGGCTGCTAAAATGCACAGCGTGGAGAGGCCTCATTTGAATGTTTAGTGTTCGGGGCTCACTCCGTGGAGAAGGGTTTGTGGGAATCCTCTCCCTTTGACTTTTTTTCCGTGGATCTGCTTGGAAATGTAGCATTTTAAAGACCTTCTTGGCTGGAGGATTTTTTATTGTAAATATAAAACATTCATTGAAACATTAAACATTTTACAGCTGCTTTTCAGCGTGTGAATTTTCATAGTCACCCGCCCCTTCACTGCTACACCCTTTTCAGATGCTTTTCCTTCCTCCTCCCCCTCCCTGTCCCCACTGCTCTTCCTTCTCCTCCTCCTCCTCCTCTTCTTCTTCTTCCTCTTTCTTTCCCCTCAAACAGTTCCAAGACCGACATTGAGGGTGGTTGGGGGGGCTCCACTCCAGATAATACATAATAGGCAATGTAAGGCACCAGTTTGAAAAAGCACACTGTACTTTAACCCGGCGAGGAATGTGCGTGTGCCAGAGCTCTGCCCAGGAAAACAAAACAAAAACTCCTGCTCCTTCAGCCCCAATGTGAGCCACTGTGAGGCTGCACGCTATGCCAGGCCTGTGGAGGCTGCTGGGCAGGCCTCATGTGTGTCTCCTCTCCCAGCCAGAGTTCCAGGAGGGCTGACTCTGAGAAAGCCAGGAGACCCGGAAAGACCAGTGTTAAGATGGGACAAGTCAACATGTGATTTGTCAAGGGCCATCTTTCTGATTGGATGATCCGTGGTTGGTTTGGCTGCTCATTAAAGCCAGACCCATCAGGAAGTTAACTAGGTTGGTCCAAAATAGCACAAGGTGAGGCTGGTGCTCAGAGACCAGGGGAAGTGGGTGTGGAGCAGTGGCAGTCGAAGGTGTGCTAAGCCTTGACTCTGATGGGCACAGTGGATGCCCGGGGAAAGCAACCAGTTTCCTATGTGTGATATGGATTCTTTGGCCCAGCCATAGCCTATGATAGTAATACTATATCTTACATCCCTTGCCATGGTCTCACAGTGAGTGGTGTGAACTTCCTTGCTCCTGGGTTTGGAGCCCTGGTCATGTGATTCTCTTTTCCCCATGGTGGGGTGGGAATATCAGCCGTCACCATGTGAACAGAGTCTTGAAATTTGTTGGCTTGACTAGGTTCGCTCCCTTGCACTTCTTATAGCCAGTGCCTCTGCAGCTCGAGCCCCAGAGTGAGGCACATTCAGGAAACCCAGAACCTGAGTGACAACTTGAAGCCAAGTTCTGCCAAGCCCAGTCGATATCGTCCAAGCCCCAACCAACCCCTAGTCCAGTGAGCAAGAAAAGTAAATATTTATTCTTGAGATTCAATGAGTTTTCAAGATCATTTGTTATGCAGCAGTATTGTGGCAATTGCAGACTAGACACCTTGCAGGGACTTTGCATTCCACTTAGAGTAAAAATCCATACTCTCTACCAGGGCTTACACACACTGCAGATTTAAACCCCCGCCTTCCTCTCAGACTTGACTTCACATGATGCACAGCCTCGCCAAATTCCCTCCAGCCAGTCTGGTCTTCTGCCTGTTCCTGGGGCACCAAAACCTTAGCTTGCCTCCGGGTCTTTGCACACACTGCTCTTTTTGCCCAGAAAGAGCCATGGCTGGTTCTTTCAAATCCTTCTGACTTAGTTTAAATATCGCCTCCTCAGAGGCCTACCCTGACCACTCTTATCTAAATAAAAGCACTATCAGTAATCATTATCTCATCATGTACTAAGTACTCATATATTCCAGACTTTGATCTTGGCATCTCATAAAACTCTATGAGACAGATACTATAATTAGTCCTAGGTTATAGATGAGGGGCTCTGAGGTGCAGAGAGGCTTAGCAAGTTGTCTGTGTTACCCAGCTAATAAACGGTGCAATTGGATTCAAACCCTCCTCCTCCCTCCCCACTCTATTTCTTTTCTTCTGAACACTTCTCGCTGAGTATGTGTACATCTATTTCTTCCTTTACTGTCTGTGTCTTCTTCCCTAGAGTGTAAGCCCATGAGCTTGGATAGCTTCCAGGGAGGCCTTGTGGCCACAGCTGGCAGATAGTTCAACATCTGAGTCCTGGACAGAGAGAGAGAGCACCATCAGGGGGAGCAGCAGAGGGAGAGGGAGAAGCAGGCTTTCCACTGATCAGAGTGCCCGATGCGGGGCTCTATCCAAGGACCGTAAGACCATGACCCGATCTGAAGGTAGATGCTTAGCCAACTGAGCCACCCACACTCCCCCCCAGTCCTGATTCTATCTTCAGTCCTTTCCACGACCGAGGATAAGCTGCAACGCTTCTGTTGGTCTCAGTTTCCCCACCTGTCAGAGAGAGGCTTGTCCTTGATTTCTTGGGTTGCTCTGTGACTGGACATCCTCTGGTTCCCAGAGACTGTCGAGCCAGTATAGCAGGCCTTCCAGGCAGCCCTGGTGAACAGCAGCCCGGGAAGTTCTCAGTCCTTCTGCACCGAAGTGCTGAACTTGGTCAGAGTGCTTGGGTTCTACAGAACCTAGAGGGATGACAGAAGCGTTCTTTGCCTTTCCCACAGTTCATTTTTCTGCAGACCTGGCTCTTCCTCTCCCAGACCTGCCTCACTCATTCCTGCATCTGACATTTATCCGGTCCACCCCATGTCCTCGGCTATGTGGTGGCACAACGGTCACCAGACCTTGGGCAGAGTGGCCATTCCATTCAAATCTGATGAATAAATGAATGAATGAATCTTGTCCGTTCCCTACAAGCAGCTCATAACACCTATCTACTAAATAGCCCCAAAGATGATATGCAGACAATTACTGCTGTCCAGTGGTGGAAGAGCTTAGTTGTTTGGGGCAGTCATTTAATCATTTCTATCCCAAGTATTTTCTGGGCATGCCTCCATGTCAAGCCCTGGGGATAGAGAGTTAAATAACATAGGCGAAGTGGAGCCCAGCCATGCTGCCTATAAAATTCACCTTTTGGCTCCCTCCCTCTGGTCTCGTAAGGGTCTTGCCCCATCGCGGCAATAGGCCAACAGTCCGTGTTACCATCCGAGACCCCGGCTCTAATTACAGCGCAGCCACGATCCACATGCCCCAACCGGTGTGCAGATGGCAGCTGCATGAAATCACTGGGCGCAGATAGGAATCAACAAGGGAGATTAGGTAAGGTGCTTATTTGAGGCACTGTCAGGGCCCGTGGCAGGAGAGTTCCCCGGGCTGGAGACGTGCCCTCTGCAGTCAGGTTTCATGCACGCTCCGATCACACCGCTCGGTGATACTACATCTGCGTGCGCCTTGCCCTCCGACCTCCGATGTGGCAAACACGCATATGTTGCCGAAATCCTTGTAAAGCCTCACATCTCACGTGGCAAGGAGCCTCTTTGGTGGGGGAGGTGAATTGATTTGCAAAGCAGCCTGACACACGGTCTCCTGTTTCTTCTCAGAATCAAATAATTCATCTTTATACCCCTAGGCCATCATGAAATTTGAACCTGGGCAAAACCGGGGCCTATTTGTAGCAGTGGGATCCGAGAAATTAGCCAAGTGCATTCTAAAATTATCAGTCGCTGATCACACCGCCTAGGTGTGTTTTAGGCCTTGTGGGGCGGGCGGACTACAGCTGAGGCTGCCTGCCTGGAGAAGCGAACGTGGAACAGCTGTGCTTTTGTGGGGTACCTGCTCTCTGCATGTTACTCATGCATCGTAGCTAGGTTACCTTTAAATCCTTACAGCAACCGGTAAGACAGATAGTATCCCCATTTTATAGATGAGGAAACAGAACCCCAGAGAAGTTAAAGCCTCTGTCCTACAGAGAGAGAAGGGGAAAAAAACTGGAATTTTAAGAGAGTGAAAATGACAAACATTGAAATGTTACCAAAAACTCCACAAAGACTATTGGGTTAAAATTGCTATTTTAAGTTTTGAAAAAAGAGAGAAAAAGAAAAGAAAGACCAAAAAATTCTCAAAGTTTGGGATTCCGGTAGTAGAATATTAAATCATAACAAAATACTTAATGTTTGGGTGTGTTTTTCCCCCTAACATTAGGAGTGTGTATCATACTTAAAAATACATACATAATGTATAAAATATGTTAAAATGTATTAATATTTGTACGATTAAAATAAAGGTGGGGAATACATCTCTGGAGGATAATGAAACATGACTTGGGCTAATGGAAGTGTTTGCTGGTCTAGGTGAGAAAGGACTATTTCTAGGGAGGAAACACTGCACATGTTAAAATAGGTGTAATATACACCTGTGAAAATGGGCCAGATAGGCTGCCTCTGTCCATGTCACGCTGGGTGTGGAGTCTCAGGTGGCCTGGACTGCATCTGTGCTCCCTGTGTTTAACAAGGCTTTTTATAAACCTCGCCTCTTAACCTCAAACTGACTGCCCCATCTTGGGTGGTTATTTAATACTGAGTTTGACTTTCTTCCCTTTGAGGGTCCTCAAAAAAGAAGACCAGATAGCAGCCTTTTGAAGGTCTGTCACGGTTTACAAGCCAAAAGCTCTGGGCAGAGTGACTGAGGCAGCTCCGTGCCTTTATTTTCTCTCCTTTAGTGGTAAACAGACCGTAATGGGCCAAATCAAGAGAGAAATAAGACAGCAAGTGGAAAGCATTTCTAAGTGCCCTTTCCTCGTCTTAACATCAAGAAAGAAGAAAGGAAACAAAAGAGAAGAGAGAAATTAGCAGTTACTGTAGGCCAGGTTATGGCTCTATATGGTCGACTGCAGCCTGGTCCGAAGGGAGGAGGAGAAGCCACAGCCCGGATGGCCGCTGGGTGCTCTCCACTTAGTCCCTCCTCCACTCAATCCATCTGGAGGGTAGACATGCCAAGCACAGAATTCCGTCACTGTTCCATCGCTCCTATGGGCTGTGAGAGGTGGGTGTCACCAGGACCCCTAGTTGTGTGACCTGAGAAGGAAAGGCCCATTAGGGCCAGGAGGGGCCAGATGACTTAGAAATATGGACAAAGCCTGCTGCCGTTTCAGAGAGTGGACACCACCCATTCCTGCAAAGTAGGTTTGCAGTGACTCAAAAGGGAATTGCATAGTACCTAGAAAAGACGATAGGACGTATTTGTTCTTGGTTTCGAACTACCTATTAGAAACTAATTAGAACTGAAAAAAATGAGGTGCATTTTACCAGGAACATAACTAATTTATTTTTATTAACCAACGTTAAATCCAACTGGGTTTCTTGGGAGTCTTTAAAACAAAAGTTCTTCTTCACCAATACAAAGAAGAATGGATGTATAGTGACAGGCTTTTATTCTGGAACGTGATTGTAAGAATTTATCGCATAAACCCTCATTTATTTAAAAAAAAAAGAAAGACAGACAGACTTGGGGGTGATACAGTATCCTAGAATAGAGTTTAGTGAAGAACATTCTTTTATCATTAATGCCTGCCTTGTATTTATCTAGAGTAAAAAATAGGGTGTAATATTAAATTATGTTCAGGAAGTCCTTTCTGCAAAAAGGTAACAAGTACATAGGCCTAGCTCCTTACCAGCATGCCAGCATCATGAGATTGACGTGAGAGGGGTGGGAGAGGAGGAAGGAAAGAGGGAGGAAAGAAAAAGAAAGACAAGAAAGAATGAATGTGTTTTAGATTAGGACTAGAGGCACCATGGTCGCCCACATGAACAAGAATAACCTGATTGGCCCTCACCCTCTATCCTTTGTACAACACTTGCCCTTGAGGGACTCACTTGGACCCATAACTGAAAATATACCTCTAAGTAGTTGAGTGACTTGAAGTCTTGATAAATGTTATGTAATAGATTTCGTGTTACTAAGCCAGGTTACAAGACTGTTGTTTCTAATATAATTTAGTTAACAAGCACAACAGATTTTTAAACTCACTCTTAAATCGTGATAAGAACTGTAAGATAAACATATTTGTCTTCTCTTGTCCCATGATAATAAACATCTTAGTTAACATTTATGGAGCACTTACTATATGCTAAGGGCTGTATATGCATTATCTTACTTATTCTTCAGTGACAACTTTATGAGATAAGTGGCATTCAGTAAATTCAGTCACATAATTATTGAAATGGGCTGGTGAGCCAGCCTAGCTCACAGGCCAGAAGTCCCATGGCTCAGGCTTTCTGATCAAATTCCATCCTGGTCCCAGCTTGGCTTGATGCCACCTAGGGCTACCTCGCTGCCCACTCCAGCTTTAATATCAGTGGGGACAATTCTGGGCCCTTTGGTTGGCTGGTTCTGTCAGGATAGTGGCAGTGATTCCAGGAACCTTGTAGGAATCTCATTTCAGCAGCCAGATGGAGAGAGAATGAGCAGAAGGAATCCTGGAGTTGGGGAGCCATCCGCCTCTCTTCCTCTAGATTCTCCAAAGGTGTCTTTATCACATCAAGTATTATTGTAGAATTTCACTGCAGTAAATCCTCCTTCTTACAGATGATAAAAATGTAAGAAAGCCTGGAATCGAAGGGACTTTTCCAAGGTGACATGGTTTATAAGTGGCAGAGAGAGAAGAAATCTGTCTGATGCAACCCAACTTACCCATCTCAAGAAGAGAGATATGCCAAGGAGGATGATTATTAAGTTATCACTAATGTGAACCCTTGTAATTACTCCCATAATTTTCTTTAGGCTCATCCCATAGGGCATTGTTAAGCATTATTAGATTGTGATTATAAATGGATTTGGCCAGGCATTCTCTTTTGCTCTGTGGCAGCTTTTTCTCCGGAGGACTTGGCCTCTGGAGAGACCATCTTCCCTGTATCCATTTGCTGGATATGAAGCTCTGGAGCACCACTTCCCTTCCCAACATTTGGAGTTCCTTCGTCTGATGAGTGCTCCATTAATTTTCAGGGGAGAATCCATACATTCAGGCTGATTTCAGACAGCCTAAGATCAGTGTGCAAGTTGGTGAATCCCCGTGTCATGTTTATTGAGTGGAGGATTGAATGAATGACCCAGTCATTAAGACTTCTCGGATTGTTATTTTGAGGAAGCTGGCCCAGAATGTGACAGCCAGCATTCTCACTGCACATACCAGTTCCTTTTAATCCCTTCATGGATTCCATGTTCTTAGGTGTGTTTGTTTTTTCTACCAATAAATGGTATTTATTAAATAGAGATGCATTTTCTTATGTATCAACCAGGGGTAGCAGCCTTGGGATTTTTTTTTTAAAGCAGTTTCCCTTTGCATGCCCTCTATTTCCTTCCCCACCCAGCTTTATGAGGTAGAATCAGCAAATAAAATTGCATATATTTAAGTGTGCATGAAGACTTGATATATATGTACGTTGTAAATGATAACCACAATCAAGTTAATTAACACCCTCATCACCTCACTTAGTTAACTGTTTGTTTTTTTTTTTTTTAATGGTGAGAAAGCTTGATGTATACTGGCTTAGCAAATTTCAAGTGTAAAATACAGTTATTATTAACTGTAGTCGCCCTGGTACACATTGGATCCCTAAAGTGTATTTGTCTTAGAACTGAAATTTGGTACCCTTTGACCTACATCTTATTTCCCCAGGCCCCATCATTCTCCTCTGTTTCTAGGAGTTCAACTTTTTTTTTTTAAATGATGTCTGTTGAAGTAGCACCGTACTCTAGCATTCTCACTCTTTCACTGTTTTTCCTGTCTGGCTAATTTCTGCTTATAGATGTTTTAATTACATACAAAAGGATGGAGACTGGACACTTGAACTAGTGAGCACAGCCTTGACACAAATAAATGCACCGTTTTGGTTATGTTTTCTGAAATAAGAGAAAAGAGATCTTGTCCCTCATCACCAGGGCCTCTGAGTTTGACAACTCTGAATGAGAAGGCCTCTCGGGTCCTTTTGTAGAGCTGAACAAGCATGACTGGGAGCTGTGCTAACTCGGTCAACCGGTTGTAACCCACCCACAGTCTCTGCTGTGTCCCTTGGCTGCTGGGGTGAGGTGGCCGAGCCCAGGGAGGGGTGCTGAGAGAGCGTACCATTTATACTGTCAGAGAAAACACAGGCAAAAAGGAAGCCTCTCTTTGAAGGACCTAATCCTAGGAGTTTGAGGAGAGAGGCTTAGACATTTGCCAAAAGCGATAAAGAACACAGTGGGTGGCCCCCCACGCCGGGTTGCGTAAAGCAAGACTTGTCCCTCTTCCCTTGAACCATGTCCTCCTATACTGGGATGATGGGGCCTTGTGATATAATCATTTTAAGGCTGCAACATGATGCGGAAAACAGGGACATTCTTCAGCCAGTACCGACCAGGGTGGCCATCCTGGTGTCAGAATATCACAGTCTTCCACACTGTTTGGTAAGTGGTCCAGCTGCAAGCCCCTCAGGTGTCCGCGGGCCACTGGGATTGCGGAGTGAGTCATCCCCGAAGGGGTAATGCCTGCTCTCATGGAGGAGGGACCTGGCCCTGGGACAAACATTCAGATTGGCCGGTGACAACTGTTAAATACATTCCGTGTCATCCCCGATAAAGAGTGTGGGAGTAACTGCCAAAACATACCCGGTTCCAGCCCCACCCCTGGCATTTCACAGCCTTAGGACCTCGAGTCGATTCCTCCGGTCTTTTTTCCTCTCCATGGTGGTCATATTGATAACTATTACAGCACCATGGGATTGCTGTCAGGGCTATGTGTTGAGAAGAACACGTGCCAAGGATAACAGATTCC
Organism: Enhydra lutris kenyoni; assembly: GCF_002288905.1. Lineage (NCBI taxonomy): Eukaryota > Metazoa > Chordata > Mammalia > Carnivora > Mustelidae > Enhydra > Enhydra lutris. The sequence goes on from NW_019154114.1 coordinate 13,884,163, forward strand.
CGACATACCATGGATCTGTTAGAAACGGTGGCTTTTAAGTTGTACGACAGAATCTGCCTGGAAGGAGGGGGGCTCATGTATGAAATCTTGGGCATGAGGAAGAAGTCTTGGGACTCACCTCCTGCTCAGGCCTCTGCCCGAGGAAGGGAAGACTGGTAGAGCGTGGAAAGGTAGAGTCCGTGACCCAGGAGCAGGGGACAGAGGAAACCTGAACCTCTGGTATGAACCACCTTGACAGATAAGCGTCTCAGGCACACGCACTTTCCCTCCCTTTCCATGTGGCCCCTCGGTTAAAGTGCAAAGCAGATGTCATGCTTGTGGGCAATCTTGTTCACTTTTAAGACTCCATTTATTAATGAATTTGGAACAAAGAAAAGTCAATAAAAGGAGCAGCTTTAGGAGCCAGAGTGAAGGCGTTTGAGAAAGCACAGAACAACATAGGACTCGCAGACCTTGTTCAGGAAGCTCTGGAGTTTACTCAGTCTGGAAATCTAAAAAAAGATTAGTTGGGCAGTAGTTTACCTTAGATCATTACTAGATGGGCTTTTGCCAAAACAGACCGTCAAACCCAAGAGGAAAGTTGGGGGAGGGATTATTTTTAGTGCCCTGAGAGTGCACCACCTTAATATTCCCATGGGAGTTGAGTGAGTTATTGGCCCTTTGGGCAGTAGGGTAAACTTGACAATTCTTCCTGGCCCACACTTTCACCCTGTTTGCTAATTCGCTCTTCCATGAAACTACACTTTAAAGAAGCGGACCAGGCATCGAATAAAGTCTGTGGATTGTGGCCCCCATGATCCCTACTTCTTGGTAGTCTTCTCCCCACACGGAGTAGTCCTGACCTCTGTAGGTAACCAGCGAGGGAAGCAGAAGTCAGTGTGTAGTTTCTGAGGAGAGGCCAGAAAAGACCTTGAGGCTTCTGCCCTGCTCTGCCTGGGATCACTTGCTCTGGGAGAAGCCAGCTGCCATGTTGTAGGGACGCTCAAGCAGCCCTGTGGTGAGGAGTCTCGAGGCTCGCACCGATAGCTGTGTGAGGGTCATCTCAGAAGCTGAACGTCCAGCCCTAGCCAAGCCTCCCATGATTGCAGACCCGGCTACGTCCTTGGCCTGAGCCATGTTGGAGACCCTGAGCCAAGAACTACCAAGCTAAACTGCTCCCACATTTCTGACCCACAGAACTGTGCGAGCTAGTAAACATTTATGATCGTTTCAGCCCACGTAGTTTTGGGATGACTGGTTATGCCACAATCAATAACTAATACAATTGGAAAAACTCATTTTTAGCTGTCCGTTCAGGGTCCAAGCTACTGATTATTTATTCAGCACCGTTTAGTTCCGAGTTCATGAAAAAGGCGTGAATCTGAGGTCTCTTCCCTCTTCACCTGTAGAAGGAGGTTTGCACTGGCAAATGTGACCTTATCAGACAGCGTCCATTGCTTCTGGACCTCCTCCCTTATCGGTCTGTCGGGTGACGTGCTGAGATGGCCCCAACCCTGGCTACGTGAGCTTGTGGCACTGCTACATTTCATAGATTGTTGGGGTTTCATGTTTAACAGATAGTTGGCCTAATCCTTTAAAAGGGCCATATTATAAATATGTAAATTTGTTTTAGCGTTTATGTCTTCCTAAAATGTACCACCTGCTTCCCTGCCTTCCCAAATAGAGCACATCTTGCAACTTAATGATTCCAGATTTCCCATTACTGTGAGGTCTGAAGTGTGGGCAGGAAAAGTAGACGGTACAAGCAGTATGGGGCAGAGACACACCCCGTGGACGAGGAGGCGGGGGTCATTCTCTATGGCAGCCCTGGAGGCCTTCTCCAGGCCTCTCCGATGCCAGCCTGCCAGCTGGTCTTTAACGCATTCCAAAAGGGAAACATTTATAACTTCACGATCATCAGAGCCCCGAGTCATGGCTGACCCTCTGCTGAATCGGCCGCCCTGTTCCAAACCCCTGTCTTCTTCTCTCACCTTCACGGTGTCCCCTGTTATTATGTAATTAACATTTAAAGCAGTTAATATTTAATTAATATTACAATTTATCTTTAAGTCAATTCATAATTTCATTAGCTTTGTTTTAAAAGGAAATCTCCTATCACCATCATAAAGGGAAAACCAATATGATTGGCCAAAAATAGATGAGGGTAAAACTTACATACCGTGGAGATAGAACAATATTATCAATTCCAAGTAGTTTTATTACCAGAGAAGACACTAAACCTTTTTATGTAAATGGGGGTTGAGGAATTTGCAGAGAGGCATTGAAGATAAACTCAAGCCAAACCTAGATTCTCTTCAGTTGGAAGGATTGAACAAGACAAAAGGAATAAGCGTCTCACCAAAATAACGTGCTACAGGGTCTGTGAGCCAGCTGTGATCTCCTGTAGGTTGGTAGGCAGTGCCCGTGCCTCAGATCAGAAACAGGCTTCCCCTAAGCGTGCTTCCCTTGTGGTGCCGATATCTTCGGGCTTGACAACACCATTCTAAGTGCCATCTCCACAGGGGCCATCCGCCATGCGGCTCCCTTCTTATCTTGCCTTTCCCTGTCCCGCAGCATGGAGCTAAGAGCTCTGGCCTTGGTTCCAATCCTGCCTCTTCTCCTCACTGTCTGATTCTGAGCCCATCGATAGAAAGAGGCGATGGTGTGTACTCATCAGGATGTTGGGAGTCAAGGGCGATGATATGTGTAAGACATTGACATGTGCTGTAAAGAGGCTATTTCTTGTTAATGTGTTTGCATCACCATTTGAAGATTCTGTTTTCAAGTTTTGGGAGAGACTCTTCTTCCTAGACGTGCATTTTTTCTTTCTCAAAGAAGAAAGGAAAAGCTCCTTCTGCAGACAAAACCAGGGACATATGTTAGATGTGTTGAATCCCCAGGTCCCGTTATCTCTAGCTGGGAGCTGGCAGTGCGCCCCTCTATCTGTGCATCACCCCATTCCCACTTTTGATTTAAGACAGTGCACGTTGAATATGGTTGCCATCTGAGGGCTGATCCAAGTACGCTTAAGTGAGGCCCTGCGTGATGCTTAGCGGTGATTAAAGGAAAATGCGTGAAGAATACATGAAGAAGTCCTACGAACAGGACAACTGTTTGACATGTCGTGTAAGTGCCAAAGCATTTTGATGGTGGGTGTGCTAGGGGACTAACAAGGTGCCCCACTCGATGAGAAGTGGATTCCGAAGTACAGAACTAGGAGCCAGGGTACGAAAACTTTCCCTGTTCCCAATGGACAGGATCTGAGTGTTTGTTTGTTTGTTTGTTTTCCATTCTTATCTCTGTGCCTTCTTCCCTCACTGTCACTGAGAGTGGACACCTGTTGTAGCCAAAGCCAGCACTGGTTTTGGCTCAGGTTTTGGTTTTGAACCTTCTTACACACTGCGTCATCTAGGAGCAGCGGGAAGCCTGCCCGTGTTTCAGACACTAACCCAGGTCCTCACTGGATTCTTCCAGCTAACCCTCCACAGAATCCCCATTCTATGGACAAGGAAATGGACATGGGAGGAAGTTAAGCTGCAGGCCCACAGTCATCCATTTGGAAGAAGCAGAGCTAAAATTTGAACCTGAGACTGTATGCTCCCGTCCTTAGTTTCCTATGGCTCTTGTTACAAATTACTACCAACTTTGTGGCTTAAAGCAACACAAGTTGATTCTCTTACAGTTCTGGAGGTCACACATCTGAAATGTGTCCAGCGGAGCTAAAATCAAGATATCTGCAGGAGTGCTTCCTTCTAGAGGCTGTAGGGGAGAATCCATTCTTTCCATCTTCCAGATTCTAGAGGCTAGTGACTTTCCTTTGGCTCATGGCCACATTCCTCTAACCTCTGCTCCCATCTTCACATCTCTCTGACTCTGACCCTGCTAACTCCCTCTAATAAAGACTCTTATGATCACATTGAACCCACATGGATAATTTAGGATAATCTGTGCACCTCGAGATCTTTAACTTTACCCCATCTACGAAATCCCTTGTGCCCCGTAAAGTGCCATATTCTTCAGTTCTGGGGACTGGAACATGGACGGACACCTTTCAGGAGGCACTCTTTAGCCTAATAGACCCCTTTCCCCAGTCTCATAGTTAGGAGGGAATGCCCACAATGGTATGGGGGTCTTGTGTCTGCATTTCCCCTCCAAGCAGTTGCCCTTGTGTTTGGTCAAGAGCCAAGATCCTGGCCTCAGGGTCAGACAGCTCTCCTCAAGCTCCAGGTTCCAGAGTTAGCCCATGAGACTCTGGGAGGCCCAGTATCAGCTTGGGGAGCATGATGGGCTAATGCTAGCATGGGCTTATTTCTTGTGCTGTTCTTACAACAATTATTACATTCCTGTTCTGTCCCAAAAGGTTTTTCAGCTGTTTCTGTTACACTGCCGCTGAAGGGGGTAAGGGACCCATCCTGTCCAGCTTCAGTGTGCAGTGGGCCATCAGCAGAACGGGCCAGAAAGAAAAGCCCTTGAAAAGTTTGATCTGCTTGTCTTTCCTAATCTGTTTGCATTTTCTCAGGCTATGTCCCCACAAATTTAAGACACAAGTTTTCAGAGCAAACTCTTTAGCATTTAAATTTTTCGTCCAGTTTTGTTTACTTGTCAAACGCCCTCTCTCGGCCCCGGGACCAACAAACATGCCTCTTGTCACCAGGGAGAAATGTGTGTCAGCTGAGCCTGTGGTTGGTCTGTTGCTTTTCCTTCTCCACTTGCTACCCCAGGACTTTCTCTGTGGTTTGTGGTGGGCACACAGCTCTTGACCTCAGGACTCCCACCAGTCTAGCCGAGATTGGTTGGTTTGGGACGGCTGACGGCTTGACACAGTTGGGTTCCTCCTGACATCTGGTCCCCCCCATTTAGTCTTTAACAAGAACCACTGGTGGCCTCTGTGGATTTGGGTTTGGTGGCTGTAGCCTCTTTGTGGCTCAAGATCACCTTTAAAGTCTCACATTCCTTGCTGAATTCGGGTAGCCGCCTCCTTGGTATAAGGAGAAAGATAACGGCATACAAATTAGGGAAGGGAGCCCGCCATAAAGCCAAGATCAGGGTAGGCCAACCTGAAAGGGGGTCATTGCCGCTTCATTTTCGTGTGTACGTGTGGGCTTGCCTGTGTACGTGCGTGTGCCATGCAAAACACGAAAGACAATCTAGGAGAGAGTCAAGAAACTCCAACAAAGAGAATGAGTCAATGAATAAATATCAAGAGAATTTCTCAGATTAAAGAGTTCTCTGATTTTACCCCCACGGTAACTATAAGGTGGGCACAGTTGTTCTCTGTGTACAGATCAGGAAACTGAGGCCAAGCCATGAATTGATTTGCCCAAGATCACAGAGTCAGGAGTTTTTCAGCTAAGGGCCCAAGGCAGCTCTGTCACTACCCTGCCATCTCCCCCATCGCCACTCCAAGCGCAGGCCCAGCACCCCTGGAAATGCAGAGCCTCCAGCTGACCCCAGAGCTGCTGAGTCAGAATCCACATTTTCGCAAAATCTCCAGGTGACTCGCCTGCAAGTTAAAGCTTAAGAAAAGCTGTGTGCCTCCGCCCCCGCCTCCAGCTGAGCTGAGCAGACAGTGACTGGGTATCCCCCGTGCACAAAGCCTCTAGGAGGCCACAGAGGCAGTGAGACCCACCCCTGGCATGAGAAACTCAGAGCGTAAGGCCGCAGACCACCCACCCTGTGGGAGTGGCAGAGCAGTAATAACAGTAGTCACAGGCTGTTCACAGAGCACGGAGGAGGGGCAGTTTACCAGGAAAACTATCTGTTGGAGCTTCCTCTTCACCTGAGTGGGAGGCAGCAACCCACTGTGGTTGAGAACAGCAGCTCTGGATTCGTATTGTCTGGTTTCAAGTCCTAGTTCCACTACTTCCCAGCTGTGTGATGTGGGCCGAGTCGCTTAACCTCCCTGGGCCTCAGTTTCTGTATCAGTTTCTGTATCTGCACAACAAGCCAGTACTATTATCATTCTGGGGGGTATATTAGTGCCTCCTTCTTGTGCAGATGAAACAAGATGATACTCGCGAGGGACCCAGTGGGCTGCACTTAGCTTAACAAATGTTAGGTGCTACTGAAGGCTGAATGTTGCACAAACAACCACCACCACCACCACAAAGGCCGGGAAGGGTTTTCCAGGGAGGGGGGACCGGGGGGGCAACAGCTCTCCCCGTGTAGAAGCCCAACTGAGCGTGCCATCTGAGAAACACATGGAACATTCCCAGTCCACCAAAGGCTCTGAGGACACAAAACTGAATTTCCAAAAAACAGTTCTCCACCGAAGGACTCATAGTATAGGGCCAGAAAGCCACTGGTCACCGGGCTTCATTCCTACGGTTATGAGAAAGCCTCACATTTCCTTCCAAGTCCTGCTTTCCCAGCATCCCAGCAGTGCCGGCAGCTCTGTGTTCGTCCTCAGCCATCCCAGGCATTTCCCGTGATTTCTCCTCTGGCCCTCGCGTGTTTATGTTCACGTGTACTCATTCCTGTTCAGCCCAGCCGACACTCACGGAGTACTTGCCACGCACCAGGCCGTGGCCTAGGCCCAGCTTCCGGCCTCCAGGAGTTTGTAAGAAGCATTGTCTAGCTTGGGAAGACAGACATGAACTCTTTTTATGTACAATACAAGCAGAAGTCTCCATTCCAAATTTATCAGCCCCAGTTCCTCTGATTTTCAAAGAATTTCTCATTGCTCAGTTGCTGCCTTTGAAGCAAAGCCTTATCCCAGTCACGGCAGTACGTGCAGCCTCTAGCATGCCGCCCTGCACATAGTAGGTACTTCTAAGTGTTTGTTCAACAGAGTTGTTCTGTGGTACCCATGCGTTTTTGTCTTCTTTTGATTATTCTCTTAACTCATCTGATTTTGACTAATTTCCCCAATATTCAGGGATGACATGTCCAAATCTTAATTGTTAGCGTAGTGGAGCTCTCTCTCCTCTTTCTAATTGTCCCGCCGAGTGCTCTGGGGGTGTCCGTGGGATTGTGCAGACCCCAGCACCCGAAGACTCTGATCTGTTTCCTTTCCCACCTTGGAGCCAGGGAAGCCCTTCTCTCCCTCTGCCTCCCACCCCCTGTAAGTTTGGGCCTTTGCCCAGATCATGCTTGGAGTGGCACCAGCTGCACAGGGTATGTGAAATATTTGCTCCAAATAGTCCAGAAGTGGCACTGTGAGTAGGATCAGCTGGTGCTCCAGGATAAAAATCATTTCACCATCTTTGCTGAGAAGTCACTGTGCTTCTCCCACACTCAGCAGTTTATGGGGGGCCGTAGTGCTTTTGGTCTTCCGGCCTCAGCCCGTTTCGAAACGAGGCTGGGTGTTGTTAGATAGCTCCGTGCTCCTGCCAACAAGAGGGGGGCCGCCTCCAGCCCAGCCAGCATTGCCTTTCAGTCATATCAGAACTTGGCAAGTCCCGATTTCTCTGGGAGCTTGACCGGAGATGCCTGCTCCGCCAGCCCCACTTGGCAGGCCTCCTTGTCCTCTTGGTGGAAGGGAATTCGTTCTTGCGGGGAGATGCCTCTTCTGGGAGTGGGCTTGGAGGATCACAAGCCGGTTGCCTGCTTCTCCAGAAACTGCATCCTGGTCCGTCCTCCCTCTTGCCCTGACATTCTTTCCTCCCATCCTTTACTCATTCATGTGGGGTCACAGGGTGGGCTCACAATCTGTGCTGCCTGTTTTGGTCCCCGGCTCCTGCCCATCACCTGCAGTAACCTTGGACAAGCTGCTTGAGTCTCTCTAAGCTTCAGTGCCCCCAGCTGCAAAATGGGGACAAGACTGGGACCGACCTGGGGAGGCCGTGAGCGTTCTCTGAGGCGACACCTGCAGCGTGCTGGGCGTAGTGGCGACCACTCTACGTGTGGGTGGTTTCTTGCTGTTGTTCATAGTAGAGATGTATTGGCCTTTCATTGGACACAGCGGCATTCTGAAGGAATTCGCTGCCATCAGTGCAAATGGTCACATATCTAAGCTGTGCCTTGAGGGCATAGACATCTGCTCACTGAGACGTGAGAACACCGAAGGCTCTAAGTCATTGTCGGATCAAGCAAAGGAGAGTTTCCAGTGGATTCACCCTGGAGGTGGCACCAAAAAGAAACTGACAGGGAGAGAAACCAGCAGCAAAAAATCACCCCCTCTATAGGAGAAACCTGCATTTCTCACGAGCTTCTGGGGGAGGTGGTCCCCACTGCGAGTGGCGCCACACTAGCCCCCGCCCCAGCCGCCACCACACCCTGAATGATCCTGCTGTGCCCCACCTGCTGGCCTGGGGACTCACCTGGACCGGCGTGGAGAGCCCTTGCAGACCGCCTTCCGCTTCATGTCCCTCTCCCATTCTACTTAGAGCTCTCTACTGTCACCAGTTGGAGATTTTTTTGCTTGCTGTTGTTGTTCAGAAATTTCACATCTCCAGAACTTTTTGTTCCAAGCCTTTCCATGGTAGGTAACAACTGAGGCCAAGAAGTTAACACACACACACACACACACATCCCCTGACAGTTGATGGGATGGGTGCTGTCCGGGTCACCCTCCACATGCCAGGTGCAGGAGATTAGACAGATGACATGCCTCACCCCGGGCTATTTCCAGGCTATTCTAAAAACACTATTTCCCAGGCTATTCTAAAAAGGATTTCATCAGATACACTTGACTCACTCAGGACTGGCAGAAAGCCCCGCTCTTCTTCCTCCCTCCCAGCCATATGCCAACCTTATGAAAACATGCAGGGGCCTCGTGAGTGAGTTCTTTCCAGAACTTTAAGATGAGGAATCTAATTAATCAAGTTCATTAGAGTTCTTTGTAAAATGAGAGTAAACAGGCCCAGCGTAAGGGCCTGGCATGCTCTTTCATGAGAAGGTACATAGATGTCAGTGTGCGTGCGTGTGGCATCCATTGTTGTGGTAAAAGATACATAATACAAAAATTTCATTTTACCCATTGTTAAGTGTACAAGTCAGTGGCATTAATTTTAGTCACAGTGTTGTATAACCACTGTCTGTTTTTAATGTTTTGTTTCTTGGTTTTTTGCTTTTTGTTTTTTTGGTTTTGTTTTGTTTTAATCATCCCAAACGGGAACTCTGTGCCCATTAGACAAGAACTCCCCCTTCTCCACTCCTAGAGGTCCCCACTGACCTCTTCCTTTTGCTTCAATGCATTTGGTCTATTCTAGGTATCTCCTGTAAGTAGAATCTACAATATTGTCCAACTGTGTCTGTTTTATTTCATTTCACAGAATTGTTTCTAACAGATTTTATTTATTAGAGAGAGAGAACATACGCAAGAGTGGTGGGGGGCGTGGGAGCAGAGTGTGAGGGAGAAGCCAACTTCCCACTGAACAGGGAGCCAGACTTCGGGCTTGATCCCAGGACCCTGGGATCATGACCTGAAGCCAAAGGCAGAGGCTTAACCGACTGAGCCACCCAGGCTCCCCCATTACATATAATGTTTTTAGGGTCTATCCATGTTGTAGCATATATCAAAATTTCATTCTTTTTATGGCTGGATAGTGTACCGTTGTATGCCTTTATGCCACATTTTGTTAATCTATTCATCTCCTGGTGACTACTTGGATTGCTTCCATCTTTTGCCTATTGTGAATAATGTCGCTATAAACACGAGTGTGCAAATGTCTGTCCCTGCTTTCAGTTCTTCTGGATGTCTACCCAGGAATGACATTTCCGGGTCACGTGGTAGTTGTAGGCTTAACCTTTGGAGAAGCTGCCAAACTTGTTTTTTCCGCAACACTGTACCGTTTCACATTCCTGCCTGCGATACGTCATTCTTCACACCCTCACTGAAGCTTGTTAGTTTCCTTTTTTTAATGATAGCCCTTCTATTAATGTGGATTGAAGTGATATCTCCTTGTGATTATGATTTGCATTTCTGCAATGACTAATGATGTTGAACACATCTTCTCAGGTGCTTATTTGCCATTCGTGTGTCTCCTTTGAAGAAAGCCACATCCATTTTGACACTCAGATGCCTTTTTGTTCTTGTTGTCTTTGGGTTCGTGGCTACATTTTAGCACCACGAGTTACTACTGTGCTAATTTCTTCTAGTACTGTTTGGAATTTGAAGTAAAAACAATAATTGAAATAGACAATTGTTATTTACATCAGGGGTTTGGTATTAAATACCCTTGTGCTCTTTCATTAGCTGTATTATATTCTTATTATGTGTTTTACTAGCTAATCGTAACTCTTGGCTTTGGGATTTTGTAGCTTTCTCCTTGGTTTATTTTGTGAGCAGACAAGGATGGCCAGTTTGATTCCAAAGCAATGGGGCCACAGAAGAAAAACAGTTGAAGGAGAATGAAATTCTAAGCAAAGCGAAACATGATAGATGAGTCAACAAGAAAAAAAAAAAATCCTTTAGAGGTTTCTAATCTCCAAATAGTTTTTCTTTATAATTTTCTGAGGTTATGAAATTAACTCAGGAGATTGGAGTGTAGTTCATTACTCTAATTGCTGAGCATTTTAATTATCAGGCACATTTTATGCTTTCGTGAAATGCTCATTTCACAGCCTACTGGTAGGTCTTTTTGTACAATGGGAAAGGGAATATTCACAGCAGAAATTAGGTGCTGACCTGGACGAAGCTCTCCAATCAAAGAGAAAGGACCGCGTCTCTGTGAGCAGGAAGCTAGGTGTACCGCGGTGTGGGGCCGCCAGCTTCCATTCGCTTTTGATCATCAGTCTGAAAACAAGTACCAGAAGTTCCAGATCTGGTCCCAAGAGGCTTTCTCTCCTCCTTCTGCCTCTGTTCATGTTGTTGTTGCTGTTTTTCTTCAGGAGAGTCACAAGGCAGGCCCAGATTTTAGGCTCTGGCACTTATAGATAGTAGGGCATTTCAAGATTCTGGGTAGTTGGTGGAAGGACAGGAGCGGTTCAGTAGGAGTCCCGAAAGGTCTTTGGAGACACGAATGACTATTTCACGAGTGCTTACTGCATCCCAGATCCTGCTGTAAACCATGTGATGCCACGTGGGGTGGGGGGTGGAGGGGTCACCATCCAGCCATCGGTCCATTCATCCTCCTTCTCCTTCTTTCTTCCCTTTCTCCTCTCTCTCTCCCTTCCTTCCTTCTTACCTACCTATCTGCGAAGATTTACCAAGGGCCTATAACATGTTGAGCACACTGCAGCAAACAAAGTAGTAAATATAAATGAAGTCTTTAGAAAATTAGGAAGCACAGCAAAGTCTTTGCTTGCCTTCTGTTACCATGTCAGTCAAGATTCAATCAGGAAACAAACCACCCGGAGATTTTAATCAGGAAAATTTAATATAAAGATCTATTAACTACAATAAAGTATTATTGGCTACTAAAGGGAGTGCAGGTCTGGGAGCAGGCACTACTCTGAAGGCTGAGCCAGCACACCCACGAAAGGAAGGAATTAGGAAGCGGGGCTCCCACTCCCCAGCACTGGGGGATCCAGCCACCGTGGTCCATGGGTTGCAGAGTTTGCCCTGGGGCTGTGTACTGGTGGGACTCCCTAGGAAGCCACCCTCCCTGGAGCGGGGAAAGGCCATGAATGGAAGGTGCACTGCCATTAAAGTCACTGTAATTCTGCCAGTGAGGGTGATGTGCCAGGAAAGTGGCCCTGGACTGGGGTAGGAGTAAGCTGCCCACAGGGAGGGTGCTTCTGAGACCAGAACGGATCCTCCAGTGTCCCTCCCGCGCCCTCTACTGGTGAAGCCTGACATAGCCCTGTGGCAAAAGGGAGGGGTGCCTTTGTCACAGCAGGGCTGTGGTCCTTGAGTTCGGTGTTGAGAGGGAACCTCTGGAAGACTGGCACAGATGCTAATAAGTAGACTGGAAGGACAGGGAGGTCAGGTGTGCTTTTTTACAGAGAATGTTCAGGGAAGGCCTCTCTGGAAAGGTGATGTTTGAGCAGAGCCCCGAGGAAGTCATAGCTACAGGGAGAACATTCTAGGCAGAGGGAACAGCAGGTGCAAAGGCCCTGAGGTCAGAGCTGGCATGGCATGTTTGAGGAACAGCAGGGAGCCAGGTGCAGCACAGTGGGTAAGGTTGGAGGGAGGAGAGGGTGCCCGAGAATTGGCACTTGGCCAAAGCAGGTAGGCTAAGAGACACATCTTGAGCAGAGATGCACCATGAACTTTCTTGTACTTCAAAAGAATCACTTGGGCTGCTGTGTGGCACATAGATTTGTGGGCAGGCGGTGAGGACAGAAGCAGCAACCCAGTGAGGAAGCTGCTGTGGTACTCCTAAGAGACAGACGAAGGTGGCTTGGGTGAGAAATAACAATGGCAGCCTTGAGAAGGGGTCGGAGAGGAGCTGTTCTAGTGAACCGGAAGTGGAATGGAGACGGAAGAGCATCTGGCACGTTGGCCCCACCTTGGCCTTGAGTGACTGAACGTAGTAGCCAGCAGACGTTCGCTTGCAGAGCCTCAGTGCCCAACTCAAATACCGGCTCAGAGCGGTTGTCCTTCTGTCTGGGGCGATGCAGGAGTTTTGGAGGTAGTTGGCGGGGCTGGTTGCATGACACTGTGAATGTAATTAACGCCATGGAATTGTGCACTTAATGAGGCTTAAAACGGCAAATGTTATCTTTTTAAAAAGGTACAAAAAGAAGATTATTACAGAAATTATGTGTTCTGCTTCTCGTATTGAGGGATTAATAGTGCGCATGCGTTATTGGTCATGTTCATCGTGGTCGCTGGGTCAGTGTGATGTCTGTTGGGCTCTCCTTGGTAAAGTTACCATCTTCCTCTTTGTAGGTAATAAATACTTTGAAGGCGATTTTACCAAGAAAGTGGTGAGTGTTATTGCCACCATGGCTCGTTTACAGGCTTCCAGCAGCTGGAACTCTGGCTTGTTCTTAGCCCGCATCCTAGGCGGGAAACAGAGGCTCCACGGGGTTGGGTGGCTTGCTCAAAGCGGCACAGCTAGCCAGTGGCCAGGCCATACACTCCACGAGGGCCCAGGTCTTGGGCTACTGCTCACCGGTGTTCACCCTGAGCCCCGAGCACAATGCCTGCACACATGGGAGGCGTTGCATACGTGCATGTTTGAAACCTGTGTGTGTATTTGGTGACTCCCCACCTCCTGCTCTGTCCTCTGCAACTTCTGCCTCTGGTGCTTGGGCTGCCATTAATTAGCACTGTGCCTCCGTCCCTATGATTTGAGGAATGTTCAGTTGCTTCCTAACATGGACTGAACTGTCCCACAGCCCCACCCTTGACAGAGTCATTGGCCACAGACAGACTACAGACACTGGGCTCTCCTTGTGGCATTCCTACCCCACTCAATACAATAGGGCAGCAGGGTACTTTGTGCTCCGTGTGAGCTGAAGTTGTATGATACTGTGTTTATGGGAAAATGCTGTTGCTATTCTTAGGCTGGTGGCGGTTCTCACTTATTCATAGCTCCGCGTCTGTGGGTGGAATGAGAAGTTATAATAGAGTGCAGGTGCCTCTCATTGTTTTCCGCTACTCGCTGGATAGTGTTTATTAAAAAGGAAATCACAGTGGTGTGTCTGGAGCTGAAGTCTGAACAAATAACCCAAAACGAGGAGTCCCAGGAAGGTGGGCAGCGGGCGACAACAAAGAAAAGCAAAAACAAGTTTGAGCTAATTGGGATCAGGCCGTCCTTCGCACGTGAATTATGAATAGGGAGCTTGGCAGCAAAATTATTCTTGTATTCAACCTTTGTTGGCTTACTTCACATACTTTTACAAAAAAATCCAGAATTTGAATTTAACATATTTTCTCCAGGCCTCTAACGGAATTTGAAAACATAATTCTGAAAGCATGCGGTTGAAATGAGATCCTTTCAAAATGTTTGAAGACTGGGCATGGATATCTTGGTGTCTGCATCCTCGTCGCACTTAATTTCTCCTTGTTTCTTGGAAAAAGAAAAAAAAAAGCCATTCCAGGTCCTCTGAAAAGAAGGGCTGGGAATTTAAATTCAAAACAAGTTCTAAATTATGATAGGCATTGGCATCCCTGTTGCCATGTCTGTAAGTTTGTTGGCCGGTTCCTTGAAAGACTGCTGTGTGTGTGTATGCGTTGTGTGAGTGTGTGTTGTGTGGGTGTGTGTACGCACATGCATGTGTGCGCCTGCAGTAGAGGAAGGCATTTGCTAGTATGTGGCATTGTTTGGGACTGTGGGGTACCCCCAAGAGGCTGTGTTTCCTATCACAGAGACATCCAACAAATCTATTTCCTCATTCAGCAAATATTTACTTCAGAGTACAAAGATAAATTGATTGTCACCCTTGCTCGTAAGCGCGCATGGGTCTTGAGAGGGAGACAGAACCATGTACAACTAAATAGAATGCTGGGGTCATGTGCCGTGGCGGGCGGCGAAGCAGAAGCATGGAGAGATCAATGCCTCCAGCATCGACAGGGAGCCGGGGAAGACTTCACATGGACCGCCACATTCCAAGCATGCCAGGAAGATGAATGGATTTTTGTTCCAATCGGACAAGGGAGGGAAAGGGCTTTGCAGGCGGAGGCGAGCACATGTGCCAGCCCGGGGAACCTAGGTACGTGTGACATATCCAGGGGACAGCATGTCATCCTCACAGGTGATGGATCAGGTTCCTGTGGGGAGAGGAGCTCCAGGTGACACCGGAGAGACAGATAAGTCAGCGGATGGGAAGGCATCACACCCCTCATCGGGACAGCGGGGAGCCATCTCAGGCTTCAGGGAAAAGGAGTGGCAACTCCCTCCAACAAACCTGGCCATATTTTTGGAAGCATCTGGTCTTGAAATACCTCAATTCCTCTTGCTTCCCTAGCCCCCTGCCGCTCCCCTGCCCGTTCAGCGAACTGAGATACCAGAGCTATATTCAGCCCTCTCCAGTAATATCACGAAACAAAAATATCTCATGGCTCTGAGACTTAGGAGTGTTTTGACTGTTCACAGCAAAGCCTTGGAGAGTTGCGTTGTGTTATCTCCCCATATAATTCTGTGGCAGCTTTTTGATGAGTAAACCCGGACTTGACTTTTACCCCAAAGTGATGTTCTTCTGTGGCTTGTCTGCTCCCAGAATTGAAATACCCAGACTCATTCCTCATCTCTTGTTGAAACAGAGAAGTCACTGCGGTACCCCGGGGGGGGGGGGGGGTGCAGGGGGAAGGTCAAGGACAGACAGCTCACACTTATGGCCAGGGAGAGCTGGGCTTATCACCTTCGCCCCACCCCACCCCACCCTGCCCCAGCCAGGATGGAACAGACTTCCGGTGGCTCAGCGGTATGGAGCCACCATGCGTCACCCGGGCTGTGGGTGCTGATTGAGTTGGGTGTTTTGATAAGCAGGCTTGTTTTTCCTCCTCTACCTTTTGTTTCCTTAGGCAATAGAACATTGGCCTTCGGTCCACTGCTTCGTGCTAAACCATGAGTGGACAGGCACCTCCCTTTTGTTCTGGTCTTACTGATATATAATACCAGGAGCCTTGCAGGAGCCCGAGTGAGTCCTCCTGAGGCAAGGGCGGTGGGCGGCCCTCAGTGCTCTGACTGCCAGACCAGGTGATGACGTGCACTAGTTTCTCCATTTACTTTGCTCCAGAGGACCCAGCTGTGCCCCACACATGGTCTTGGGTCTGCGGGAGCACATCATGGCTAGTTCCGAAAACCTTTTGCCAGCTTCCAATCTGACAGGACCCTGGGAAGGAAAAGGGGAAGGGGGGATGCAAAGACGATTGGCCATTTCAGAGAAGGGATCCCACACTCCCAGGATGGCTCCTCCAGACCTCCCTAGAGGCCACCTTTCTGTGTGGGGATTTGGGTGAGCAACCCCAGCAGAGCCCATTGGCCTGACTCTCACTGGACAGGAAGAGCAATGGTGGGGACCCTGGCATCCAGAGCCAAGCTTCCATGGGTTGAGTCTTGGCTGACACTTGCTCACTCTGTGACCTGCAGACCTCCTGTTCCTTGGTCTTCTCATCTGTAAAATGGGCATTCCGGTAGGTATTATGAGAAGTCAATGTGATGATACACAAACAATGCCTGGCCAGCGGTACCAGGGAAATTGGGTCGTATTACTCGTTTAGCATCAGTGGTACGTGCTGTGCCGAGAATTGTGATCTTTATGAATTGAATAGATCTGGAACCAGTGTGGATGTGTATCTCACCGAATCCTCCTTTTACACGGTGTGTGTATTTTCAAAAATTTTACATGACATTTTAAGACAAATGTGAAGAAAATAGGGAAAATTGGGAATGAAGGTAAGGTCAGGAAAGTCTCTGGGAGTATTAGTAAGGACCATTGTTTCTGGGTTTGGAAGCCCGTACGGGGTCCCTCCGGCCACAGTCTGCCCCAGCCCCTCCCTTCCCTGTCTCCCCTCCTGCTTGGTCAGCATTACCATTGACTCTGTGCTTTCCTGCGTCAGGGCTGTTTGACAGGACTTTCTGCAATAGTGGAGAAGTTCTGGGCCTGTCTTGTCCAGTATAGTTGCTCCGAGCAGGTGAAATGTGGCCAGTGTGTCTGAGGGACTGAAGTTTCATTTAAATTAGTTTCACTTAATAGCCACCTGTGGCTAGTGACTGTCCTCCCGGACAGCACAGTCGAGCCCTGGAAATACAGCCATAAAAGGACCCTGTGCCTGCCCGTGAGGAGCTCCTGGTCACACTGGGAGCTGCCATTTACAGGGACATTCGGAGCATGGCGCAATAGCATTCGCATGGAGGTGGGCACGAGTTGCTGAGAGAGCAGGACAAAGTAGGATCTAATGTTGCCAGATTCCCTGAGGATGACTTCACAGAAGACTGGAGCACAACACGCTGGCCTCTCCCTGAAGACCTCCCCTGGGGTGCTCATTTTGTGAGCACCGAAGAGGTGCCAGATACTGGGACACTTCCCACAGATGCTGTCAGCCTCTGACCTTTATCGTTCCTTTGCCACCCATTCCACAGATGGGAAGTGTGAGATTCACATCAGTGTCTCTCCCCGTCTAGTCACACAGCTTAGGGTACAGTTCAGTCAAGCTCTGACTCCCAGACCACACCAGGCACCCTGTGTCTTCATTTACCCTCTCCTCCATTCCCTTCACTGGACTCGGTCCGGTGTTCTGGTGATCGGTGGCCACTGATATGCCCCCATCTGTCCACACTTTCGACTGGTGCCAGATTTCACGTAGCTGGCTCGTTGCTTGGCCAGGAATGAGGTGACAGCAAGACCACAAACTAATGCATACGCCGGTATTTACATAATGTCGGACCTCCGTGTGATTAATGCCTGTGTTGTTGACGAGGGTGTCACATGTTCTTGCCCTGATCCTGGTCTCAGTATGACTGCGAGGACGGGGCCAAGTCATTTCACAATTGGGGTGAGCGTTCCAAGCTTCTCAGAAGACCAACGCAATAGAAATTCAAGGTATGAAATTCAAGGTGCGGTCCCAGAGTCATTTTATTTAACAACTTCTCCGCTGTGTTTTCTCAGTATGTAAAATGAGAACACCACTCCCCATCTACCCCCCTTCCCCATTTTGAGTTTTCGTGAAGGTTCACATGTTGGTTTGAAGGAAGACTTCTCTTGAAAAGCTCTATGACTGCACGGGTCGCCCTTCCCAGCCCCGGGATAGTGCCGCTGTGTCCCCTGGAACAAGCCATACTTACGGGGTCCTAAACCCCTGGCGCCCCTTCTCCGCTCTGGGGCTGCCCTTCCAGGAAACACCTGCATCTACCCAGCAGGGTGCAGTTCCCACACGGTGGCACTTGACCGGGATGTGGTGCCCCCCCCACCCCCGCCTTGGCAGTCACCCTGCTTGACTCCTTCCAAATCCTTCTTCAGATTCTTGCCGTTTTGGAAGAGTGACAGACCTGAGATTAAACCAAGGAGCTCCGTCTACTTGTGAGATATTCTATCCGGAAGGGAATCACAGAGATCACAGTATCACCTGAAATCATCTCTTTACACGGCGCACTGTTGGCAAACACAAAGGAGGCTCCAGCCCATCTCATTTTTTACCAGTGAGGTCCGAAGGCCCGGAAAAGTGAGCCGCTGCCGCTGCCATGAGGTGCCTGCTCTGTACAAGGCTCTGTGCTCAGCACTTTGCCCAGATTATTTAATCTTCACAGGTCTATGAATAGAGTGCATTATTATATCCATTTTAGGGATGAGGGAATCAATGCTGAGAGAATTTTAGCAGCTAGCCCTAGTTCATGGAGCTGGGACGTGATGGAAGCAGGGATCACACACAGCTGGTCTGATCCAGGAGCCTGTTCTCCTAACTGGGAAGTAAAGAGCCGCTCTTGTCCCATGTAGCAAGCCGGCGGCAGAGGTGGGACCTACACCGAGGCTCTCTGTCTGGACCATCTCTGGCCCCATGGAAGGGAAAAAGAAGGAGGAGGGCCTTTGGAACTGGCTGGGTCTAAAAAACCATTTCTTCCAGCTCTATCCCTCCTGCTGTAGATTAAAAGGAAGGCTCTGGGTTGCAGCACAAAGCAATAGTGAGAAGCCACTGGATGAAGCCTTGTTTTGAGTCGGACTGTGTGCTTCTTCATCAGTGTCTATGGAACACAGCTAGTGGGGCAGTATACAGTAGGAGCTCAATAACATTTTTTGGTTTGGTTTGGTTTGGTTTGGTTTGATTGTTGCAGTGAATTAATGATGTAGCCAGTGTTCCTGGTATTTCAGGCCCCTATTGGGCTCCTGGGGCCCCAGGGTCCTGAATCCTGGAGTCACGCTCTTCCTAACTGAATCCCCTCTTCAGTTCCTCTCACTGGTGAAGTTTGTTGGGGCTTTCTTCCCTTCTCAAGACAAGACACACATAACATCCTTCTCTGAACATTTTTGGAGGCTGGGGGTCAGGGGAATGGGGTTTAAGGGGACTTGTCTTCCCTACCTCCAGAAACTAAAGTCACATCCATTCATTCATAAATTAGTTGGTTCATTCATTCACTGATTGATTAAATGAATGATTGATTCATTAAGCTGTCTTTTGGATGCTGTGCTGAGCCAAGTACTATAGTAAAATAGTAAATAAGTCAAAACCAGAAGAGCCAGTTGTCTTAAGGGGACTTAGGAGACATGGGAGGAAGAAGCCCCATAATCATGCTAATAAGAAACTGTGCTGCGCGTAATAAATAAGCTAAACTTGCCCTGAAGTATCAGCCGGAGGAAGGAAGAAAGTCAGGGAAGTCCTCTTCCATAAGGAGGTGGTATTTGACCAGAAAGGGGACTGAACAACAGTAAACGTTCCAGGTAAGGTGAACAGAAATGCAAAGGCCCTGAGGCAGAAAGGAGCTTGGACAGTGTGGGCCAGAGCAAAAAGGGGGCCC
This sequence comes from Enhydra lutris kenyoni, assembly GCF_002288905.1. Classification (NCBI taxonomy): domain Eukaryota; kingdom Metazoa; phylum Chordata; class Mammalia; order Carnivora; family Mustelidae; genus Enhydra; species Enhydra lutris. The sequence goes on from NW_019154114.1 coordinate 13,903,368, forward strand.
ATGTGGCTGAAGTAGGGCTGGGAGAGGATAGTGTCACCAGCTAGGACTTTATTCTAAAGGAATAAAGGAAACCACTGAAGAGTTTTAAGCAGGGGAGTGACAGGATCCAAAGACTTATGTCTGCCTGTCTGCTTTAGGGAGCCTGGGTTCAGAGGTGGAGAGTGGAAGTACACAGATGACTTAGAACATGAGCACAGGGCCAGGCTAGAGATTGGACTGGCAGAATAACTGCCCACGCTCCTCTGCCACACCCTCCCCTTCTGGAGGAATCTTTTGCAGCTGTAACCTTGTGAAAACAGATTGTCCCAAGATACCAGATAGCATTCTAAAGCCAAACAAATGCTATTGTTTCTGAAAGGTAAATGAAGACAGGGAAATGATGACACATTCACCACAACTGAAGTGTTTGCTGGGCGTATAAGGACCCTTGGCTTGTTCCAAAGCCTACGTGTCTGGGACTTCTTCGGTGTTGCCGGTAATACTGGGCACTTGGCTATAAAGAGAGCTATTTTGAAAATTCTGCATCTCAGTTTTAAAAAATTAGATGTTCAGGAAAGGGGAACTGGGTTTAGGTCTCAGAAATATGCACCCCACCTTGCTATCTACCAGCAGGATTCCATCAGCCTTTCTCTACCGTCCTATCTCTGCTGTACCCTGCACAGTCCTCACCAGGAGGGAGACCGCATTCATTCCGAGAACTTTTATTTCATGACCAAGTGGTCCCAAGGTATAGATGACATGACCCTCAGAGGAGCAGTGGCGGTGGTGATGATGACTGGTAGTTATGGTGAGGATGATGGTACTGATAGTAGTAATTGTGATGGTGGTGATAATGGTGGTGGTGGAGGTGGTGGTGATAATGATGGCAGTGATGATGACGAAGATGGCCATGATGGTGCCGATGGTAGTCATTGTGATGGTGATGATGATGATGGTGGTGATAATGGAGTGATGGTGGTGATGGTGGTGGTGGTTATGATGACAGTGGTGGTGACGATTTGAAAACAGTGGTGGTGATGCTGATGCTGTTGACTGTGATGATGGTAGTGATGGCTGTGTTGATGATGATGATATCGGTGGGTTACCTGTACTGAGCACTGACATTGCTCCAGGAAATGTTCACAGGTCTTAAGATGTAATAACTTTGAATCCTCACACCAACCCCATAAAGTGAAGACCATGTATCCTCATTTTATAGGTAAAATAAGGCAGGGGTTTCAAATACGGCTCAAAATATGATCTCTTAATCACCAGCAAACTTTAGTGAACTCTTTTTCTTTTTCTTTTTGGAAAAAGAAAATCAATGGGGCTGGAGCATTTGGTAGCAGATGTAAATCTTCACCTTCATTTAATTTCCCTCTTCTGACACTTTTGCCTTCACCGTCACTCTGTCTTTCCTCTATATGCACTTTTCACACCACCCAACCACCAGCTGGACTTGTCCACTTTTTGTTTTCAACTCTCTCCCAGTGACTGTGCATTTACCTTCAAGGCACATGAGCTTGCCCGTGAATGCTTCCTGCTCCCTGTCCATTTACCTTCTTTTCTGTGAGCCCCAATTTTGTCAGTCTCCACTTCCCCCTGGTGAACTTCCCCTTTGTGTGGATTAGGACAGAGCATAGAGCTCACCTCTTTTATCCTGGAGTAAAGCTTCTAACATCTATATTCTGCAGCACTCCAGAGATTCTGAAAACTCCCCCAGTTTGGAAAGGAAAAGTCATCCAAACTGCTTTATAATTGAGTTTAAGAGTGAAGGACCAAAAATTATTAATGCATTTCCTTCTCTCTGCCAGCTAAAGAGAATTCCATGTTTACTTTACTTTCCAAATATAAGCTCCATTAACTTTCAGGGTTATTTCTTTTCAGTCTTTCTTTTCCATACCCTGTGTTTTGTTGTTGTAGTTGTTGTTGTTGTACAACTATTTCTAGTTATAGTAATAATCATGTCAAATAGAGAATTTTAAGGTACTATTGACAACATTATTACAGCATTAGAAAGGCCTCCTGTAATGTATTTTGTGATTATATAATCAATTGTAAGACATGCTGTTATTCTGTGTTCCACTACAATTACGATACTGAATCATTGCATGATCTTCTTGAAGATATCTTAAATGTCAATCAGAGTCAACATGCATAGAACCAACAATGCACTTATTTCCACTAAAATGCGGAGCATTTCAGTTATGAACAAGTATACAGGAAAAGAAATCTGAAAGTGGATGAGAGGTAGTCCATTGTTCGTGATAGCTATATGTTGGTTGGGTGTGTATATGCCAGATTTTACTTAACTATTCTCTTAATCAACAAGTTTATACTAAGCTCCTCTTACTGTCTCTGTGACATCATGCACTTTAGTGAGCCATACTGGGGACAGGCCTGGGTGGGTGGAGGGGCCCGACATTGAAGAAGAGGTACACTCTTGCACACCACAGTAAAGAGAGAGGGGGAGGAAGGAGTCTGCCTCCACCATCCAGCTGTGCTTTGTACGAACTCTTGGTGGGAAATAGATCACTCTTCACCAAAGCCAGGGCCTCCAGCTGAAAACTGGGGCAGTCTGGAAGGGGTCTACCCAAGGTTGGTGGGCATGACATTGCAAGCCTTGGGACTTTGGGAGGTAGAAATGGGAACTGCTATTTATTGGGTGCCAGTGATGTACCAGGTATCCCCCCATGTCTTTTACAAAGATATAAATACTGCCTTCTAAATAGTGATGATGAATAATGATGATGATGATGATGATGATGATGATGATGATGATGATGGTGGTGGTGGTGGTGGTGGTGGTCATGATCATGGTGATATCCGTGGGTAACATGTCCTGAGCACTTATTTTACACCATGCGATTTTTGTGACTTTTTATATGCAAGAATACACGAAATCCTCACAATGCCCTAGAAGAATGGTGCCATTATGATCCCCATATTACACAGAAACCATGCAACCACACATTCCTCATGATGGGTAGATACCATGATCTCCCTTTTGTAGACCAGGAAACCAAGGGTCAGAGCAGAGAAGCTCAAGTTCACAGACAAAAATAGGAGGACAAGTCAACCTGACTTCTTTTGTGACCCTGATCAGATCATGGTTCTCCAGGGACCTCTCTGGAGCTGGAAGGTAGAGAAGGGTGATCCGTGGTGCTTCCTGGCTTTCCCCATCCAGGAGACATCATGAAGCTGGTGATGACATTCTTGCCCATTTGCAGGTTGTGTAAGTAGTGATGAGCATAATGGCCTCTGGAGGCAAGCTGCTGGCCATGTTACTGCACCTCTATTTCCTCATCTCCAAAGCAGGGACAGATAATAGCAACTGCCTCAGAGCTGCCAGCAGGTTTAATGAGATAATAGATGCAGTGTTCAGCTCTCAATCAGTGGTTGCCGCTGGCAATGCTGTTTAGCTGCTCTTAGCCAAAAGGTTCATGAGGTAGGAAGCCTTATGAGTAGTCTGGAAGTAGGCTACCTGAAATCACCACGACAGGCAAGCAGCTCCGAGGTCAACCTCTGACCTTGTGCCTGATGACCAACGTCTGTTGGTCCCAAGGACCGCCAAAGAGTATTCAGGGCTGCAAGTGCCTATATGTTCTCTCCTCAGTGTCCAGCCACCACCTCTTGACAAGCTTGAGATCCCACTCGCAGGCTGTGATGCCACATGGGCAAGGCATGTCCCCCTCCTGCCGCTGGTCAGAGGGGCCCATGGGTTAGTCTGGGCAGGAGAGGTGGAGGAGCATAAAACCAGCTCCCAATGGTCCATGTGGCAGCAGTGATTACAGCTCAGGAGAAGCTCAATTCCAGAGGATTGCTCAGTCTCCAGGGAATCCACTAATTGAGGAACAACATCCATAAAAAATAATTCAGTACTAGTATGTACAACTAAAAACAGTAACCAAGTGTGACTGGCTGTCTAGAAGTCAGCAAAGTAAGAAGTGTTTTTCGCTGGCAGGCATTACCCTCGGGGAAGCTCAAGGGCCACAGTGATTCCCCTGCCCCATCTTTGAAGGGCAGGAGCCACTTGCGGCCAGCCATAGGAATTCTCACCTCTCTGGAGGGTTTTCGGTACCTTGCTCTGAATGTTTCTTTGGGCACCAGCTGAGAGGAGAAAGACTCCGTTAAGACTGTTTTTAGGTGGCCTGAGGAGGTCTCACTCTGGAGCATAGAGCCCCGAATCAGAGGTGTGCTGGTGAATCCTTAACAGCTGCCTGTCCGGGAGGAAAAGAAGTGAGCGTCTATGGATATACACACGTGCAACGTTAGTTTAACGTGCTCGGAGAACAAACGTTCGGCCCATAACTGACAAATAGTGGTAATATACACAGTGCTGTTTCTTATGAACAGTTACCACTTGAACAGTCAAAAATTCCAGAGCATTTTTATCTTCCCCCAAAGAAACCCTTTATCCTTTATCCTCATCTCCAGCCCCTAGTAAATACTAAAGTACTTTCTATCTCTCTTGGATTTACCTGTTTGGAATAGAATATCTCATAGGTGTGGCCTTTTATGTCTGGTTTATTTCATTTAGCATAATGTTTTCAAATTTCATTCGCGCAGTAGCATATTTCAGTACTTTGTTCCTTTTTACAGCTGAGTAATATTCCACCGTATGTATGGATATACCACATGTTCTTTATCCACTCACAAGTTGATGAATGTCAAGTTTCTTCTATTTCTACTTCAGCTGGTATGAATTATGCTACTGTAACCATTCATATGCAAGATTTGTCCAAATACCTGTTTTCTATCCTGGTGGGTATATACTTAGGAGAGGAATTTTTTTTATCACAGGACATATTTAACTTTTTGAGAAATCACCAAATGATTTTCCACCATGTCTGCAACATTTTATATTCTCACTCACAAAGGAGGGGGTTCCAGTTTCTCTGAGTCCTTGCCAAAAACAACCTTTGCTGTTTAGTTGTTTTTATTATAGCTATCCCAGTAGATGTGAAGCAGTATCTCATTGTGGTTTTGATTTGTGTTTCCCTAATGACTAATGATGTTGAGCATCTTTTTATGTGCTTACTGGCCATTTGTATGTCTGCTTTGGAGAGATGTCCATTCAAGTCCTTTATCTATATTTTAATTGGATTATCATATCTTTTTTGTTGAGTTGTATTATTCTGGATACTAGAACCTTATTAAATGTATGGTTTGCACATATTTTCCTCTATTCTGTAGGTGATCCTTTAACTCTTGCTAATAGCCTTTGAAGAACAAAAATTTAAAATTTGTGGAAGTCCAGTTTATTATTTTTTTCTTTTGTCGCTTTTGGTGTCATATCTATGTATCAAAGCAAATCATATGATTGTATTCGGGGGTGAGGAATTATGTCCCACCTACAGACTGAGACACTCTACATTTTCATGGCAGAGGGCACCGGTAAGGGTGTAGTGAAGAATTGGGGCCATTCGTACAGTTTTATCACACCCTGACTGGCTTGGATTGACTCCAGTACATCCCCCAAGAACTTTGGCAATCAAACAGAATCACAGTTCTGTTAGCAAGGAAGGGAAAGGACAGCTTCAGGCAGGCAGTGAACAGAGCTTATAACACAAGTCTGCTGGGGCATTTTTACCTATAGAAACCCAAGATCAAGGTTGATCAAAGCACCATGGGATGGCTGAGGATGTGTTTCGTAGCTCTCCCAGAGAAGCAGAGGGTGGTCAGGGAAGGAAATGCCCAGGAAGGCCAAGCCACTCAGGATCCCCAGCAGAGAGCTGGGTTGTCCCTCACTCTGTTCTTTGTTCTCCCCACACAGTTGAGGCTTAGCAGTAACAGATCCCGTGCTGAGAAGGACAGAGAGCTGCTGCAGAGAGAAGAGGGAAGCCACATATCCAAATCTCTTGATAACCAGGATGCTGGAACAGGGATCTCCATATCCCAGTGACACTTTGGTGATACCAGGATGACCCGTAAGGTGTAGAATTTCCAGCTTGTTCCTAGTTCAAATGCACAAATTCTTTTACTACTCAAAGTTGGTATGATACAACACAGACAGTTCAGCTGCTCTTGACTCAAGAATATCAATTAAACATTGGCTTTCTTCATTTTTTATCCAGTTTGGCCTTCCACAGGCCCAGATATGACTTCATTTTTAAAATGAAATTTTGCAGGTCATTAGCCCGTAATGATTAAATGATTCTGGTTATTAGCATAAAACACAGCTGTAGTACATGAGAGGTAACCTTTATTGTTTAAATACTATGCAGTGTGTTCACACAGTGCACAGCAAAATTATATTTTTCAGGCTATTCAGGCATTATGGAAATGACTTGTGATTTCATTCAGAGATGTTACAAATACATTTCATCATTTCAGTGGGGTAAACATTGCCCAGAATAGTTCCTAAGAGGAAACCAGGTCAGAGACAGGGAAATTTTTGACAGGAAAGAGAGCCCACAGCAGGTAGGGCTCAGAAAGGCTCATGCCGTATGGTTAAGTTCTTCATATCTCAGGCTTTTGAGTAGCAATGACCTGGATTCGAATCCCCCTACCTGTGTCCCCGTGTCCCCTTGGGCAAAATACTTAAACTCTCTGAATACCAATTTTCCCGCTCCCCCCAAAAGGTAAACTTACCTACCTCTTAGGGTTGATTAGAGATTTAACGCAGTGTCACTGCAGTGTGTGGTCAGCACAATGCCTGACCCATCCTGAACTCCCAGCAACTCGGAGCCACTGCTGTTACTACTGCTTTTGTCCTCCTTGTTACTCTCACGCACTGCAGCACTGATGGTGCTGCTCTGGCCAGGGAACATGGGGGCCCATCTCTTTAGACAGTGAGCCCAGGCAGGACCTGCCCATTGCAGAAGGTTCAGCAGTAGGGCATGGAAATGTCAGCTGTGGCGGCTCGTCCCCATCTGCCCTTGGCTAGGTCAGTGACAAAGAACCGACTTGCCTTTTGTATATTAACTCTGTGTTCCTGGCATACTGCAGGTGCGCACGGCTGATCGGTTAATCTTGACGTTATCATATGAGCATTCTGATAAGTCTGTAAATAATAGGAGTTGGAGTCTTCGGGCTGATGCTTGAGCTGGCAGTTTCTTTAGTCAACCATTGTGAATGCGGGTGGTTAAGGAGGTCCCTCTGCAGAATAGCGCTGGCCCTGTGGTGGCGATAGTGATAGTGTTGATTGTGATCACATAAGAGCCTGAATGTATCAGGTGCTCAAAAGATGGTAGATATTGTGCTAAATGCTTTACAGCCTTCATGTCATTTACATTTCACAGGTACTCTCTTTCTACATACAAGGAGAACGAGGCACAAACTCTTTAAATAACTTAGCCCCAAACTCAAGCAGAGAACTTGAGTCCAGTAGTCTGACCCCAGAAAGCTGGCTCTTGACCAGTGTGTCCCTCTGTCTGTGCAGCTGTTTTGTCAATGCATAGAGTGGGAAGGAAGCCCTTCAATTCTGAGAGCTACCCGCAGACTGCAACAAAGTGTTTTCTCTGACCTCAGCCTCAATGAAGTGAGTACTTACAAGTTCCTCTACATCAGGGGCACCTGGGTGGCTCAGTCGCTGAACATCTGCCTTCGGCTCAGGTCGTGATCCCAGGGTCCTGGGATAGAGCCCCACATTGGGTTCCCTGCTCAGCGGGAATCCTGCTTCTCCCTCTCCCACTCCCCCTGCTTGTGTTCCCTCTCTTGCTGTGTCTCTGTCAAATAAATAAATAAAATCTTAAAAAAAAAAAAAAAGTTCCTCTACATTAAACCTGGGGCTTTAGGCCACTCCTGGGCCTTCCTGATTCTAAAACAGTATCCAGAGTGCACACAGATGTCTGGAAAAACACTGCCGGGGAGCGCCAAGCCTCACTTGTCCATTTAATACTGATTTCCAAACCAGGCTCTTGAATTTCATTCCTTTATTCACCAAGTACACAACCTTCATTGGGCCAGCCTCTGGGAGTTCAGTCTAGTTGGCAGGTCCCTTATGTTTCTCAGCCTCATTTTTCTCATCTATAAAATGGGTCTAACAGTGACATCCATGCAATATATTTGAATATAGAATGAGACAAGTACTCAAAGTGTCTTGTAAAGTGACTGGTAGATACTAAGAACCCAGTAGATAGTGGCTGTCATCGTTACCACAGCCGCCAAGTGGATATAGAAACATAAGGTTCAAATTAGTGGAAATAATGAAAGATAATTGATGAAAAAGAAGATCAGGTGATCTAGGATAAGGGGAAAAAATGTGTTGTGAATGTTTATATCTTAAGGATCCAAGACCTATTTATGCTTTCCCAAGTTGGGTGTGGTAAATACTTTTTGTTGCTGATGAGCATGGCTTTGAATGTTTACCAAGCTATCATATTGAAAAGCACTTCTCAGCTTCCTTCCAGAACCTTCTTCTTTTAATCAGGATTAGTTAACTACCATAACAGACAACTCCCAGAACTGACTTTGATTTCTTGTTCAAGTAACAAATCAGTGTAGGCATTCAGCAGCTGTGATCCTGGGACGCAGGCTTATGACATCTTGGGGTCAACCATCCCCTAGGCCTCCAGATCTTCTCCTGTATCCCCAAAACCAGATGCTGGATGAGAGAAGAAGAAAAAGCAGGGCTCCTAGGAGATTTTTATGGGGCAAGCCTAGAAGCAATGGGACCACTTCTACCTACTTTCCATTGGCCAGAACTCAGCCACCTGGTCACACCCAGCTGCAAGGGAGTCTGGGAAATGTCATCTTGTGATGCCACCAGGAGTCAAGAGAAATGTTTTCAGGGACACGTTGCCTTCTCCGCCTTGCTCTCTGCCATCAGCTGCTTACTCCATTGCTTTTACTTTTATTTCTTTAAAGATGTATTTACTTATTTTAGAGAGAGAGAGCATGAGTGGGAGGGGCTGAGGGAGAGAGAGAATCTCAAGCAGACCCCCCTGGCTGAGCTTGGAGCCCAATGCAGGGCTTGATCTCAGGACCCTGAGATCAAGACCTGAGCTGAAACTGAGAGTCAGACACTTAACTGACGGCACCACCCAGACGCCCCACTCTGTTGCTCAATAGGATTGTACAGTCTTATATAAACTACAGCGGTTTCAGCCTGGTGGAAAATAATTAATTATTGTCCATGTGCATTGCAAATATATCTGTTTATTTGTGTCACTGCAATGTATTAGAAAGAGCCCTGCCTGGGCCAGAAGCCAGAACTGTGCTCTCACTTCCCGGATCAGCCTTTCAGCCATTCATTGCGGGAGATCTCTTTGTCTCAAGTTTCCTTATCAGTAGAACTGCGGAAATTGTACCTGCCCCGAGTCCTATGTTGGGTGAGGATGACACGACATAATCTGAGAAAGTACCTTGTAACCAAGAAAACCTGCTGCGGCAGGGGAGAGACTGTCTCAAGTCAGCAGCTTCTTAGCCTGAATAAGACACAATTAGAACATGTTGCATAACTGTGTGTTACTCAACACATGCCTTTTTGCTTTTAAGGGCCAAAGTGATGGAAATACATGAACATCAGAGTATACAGGGCGGTCCTGAGCCTCAAGCTGATAATCAGATCATTTCCCCAAATCTCTGTGGCATAGCCATTCCCAGAGACGCTCCCTGGAGGGGACATTCCCCAGGCAGTGTGACATCCAGGCAAGAGTAATGGCCAGACAGAGCCGGACTCCATCCCACTCCTGATTCTGCTGTTTTCCATCCTCAGACTCTAGTCAGGTCAATACTTCTGAACTTGCGTTTGCTCTCCTGAAAAATGAGGAGATCCATCTAACTTTGAGAGACTGTGATGAGGACAAATAATAGAACAGAAAATCACTGGGCCAGAAAAATCACCAGAGCTGCAAGAGATCTTGGCCCATCAAGTCAAAACTATTCTCGTTTCTGAAGAAACTGAGGCCCAGAGGGACGGGTGACTTGCCCGTGTTCCACAGGGAGAGTTGGCTGGAGCTTGAAGTGGAGGAAGGCTCCCAGGACAAGGACATCAGTGCCCTTTTCAGTCCAAATGAGGTTCCACGGTGCTCCTGTGGAATCTGGGTCACGTGAAGTGAAAGTCAGGTTCAGGCTGACAGTGCTTTTCAAATGGAGAACAAAACAAAACAAAACTTGCCTTTCCCTGGCTAGAGGTCAGATGTCAAAAAAGCTAATAACAGAAGGAGAGGGACCCAAGGATATAATCGACAAATAAAAACAAAAAACAAAAAAACAAAAAAACAGTGAGATGAGGGAACAAAAGATATATTATCATTAATATTCTGCTTTTTGTTATGTACTCATGCTCCAGGAATTCTCGTACAGACGGTACCCACGTCCTTAGGCAGAAAGCACCTTATCATTCACCAGCTTAGCTATATAATACATCCCCCCCCCCCACAAGGGAGGTTTTTTATTTTTCCCTGAAGAGATTTACAATGATTCTTTTCCTATAGGTTTTTTCTTGATACATATATATTTTTAATTTCTCATCGTCTCAGGGGTAAATAAATATATTAAAATAAGCTATGGGATGTATAGCAGAGTATAACAATGATAAATGATGTTGTGTGTAATTTTTCTACTATTAACATAAAGTAATATAAACTGAAGGACACTAGTCTATTGAGAGACTTAGAAGCTAATGTTCCATATCAGATGTGGCCAATGTCAGGACTGAATACAGATGAGGCAGTGTCCTTTTCTCCCCAGGGGAATTAAAGTTTGAGACACCACTAGCTGCCAGTGGTTTTACGGCATGTTGTTGGGGCCGGTGGTGCCTTTCTTGGTCTATTAATTCAGGAGCCGTAAATGACAATGTGAGCAAAATGCTTTTCCGGTGGGATGCATTTCATTTATGCGCGCTTGTATCACCCGCACCTCGTCAATCCATTTTGTCACAATAAGTGTTTTTAAATTGTGTAGATTACCTCCACTTCATTATGGTCCCTAGCATTGGTGTCTTATTCAAGGCTATTATGTAAAGTTGGGAAATATTTAAAACTCTGTGTTCCCGAAGAGAAAAGGGGGAGGCAGTGCAGAAAAGTTCGTCAGAGTTAGACTTGTCTCTGGTGTTCTTTATCGGTGGACAGTTCAGGGCCAGGGTGCACTCTACAGGGAGGAAGAAAAACCCTAGGGTAGGCGCTTACCAAAATCCCTTCCACGCCTTTTTTTTTTTTCCTCTTTTAACTTCAAGGTGTCCGTCTGTGTTTGGAAACACACATTCAAGCAAATGCTATTGCTACATTTTAAAGAACTCATCAACATTTAAGATTTTCCTTTTAAAAGTGATGGCCTCATCAATGATATCATCTGAGAACAGGAGGTATTTTAATTTATTTTATTTTAAATAATCTCTTTGTAACATTTCATTTTAGAGCTCAGAAATCTACTCCAAATCCTTCCTTTTAAGGGTGAGGTGAGTGGAGCCCAGAGAGGGACTTGTTGAAGGTCACCCAGCTAGCTCCCTGATGGCCCAGCTGAGCACTTACTTGCTGGTCCTCCCTGCTCCCCATGTGGCCCCTTCCCATTATGCCCTTCAAAAACACCTTCTAAAGGAAATAGGGAAAAAGATAAAGGGGGAAGGGGGCAAGTCATTCTGAAAACAAATATAGTTGAATACCTTTGGTTGTGTTGGGAGAAACTGCAGAAATTATACACAGCATAAAAACTAAAAGTACCTATTAATTAATCGTAGTCTCAAATACATTTGTTACCTTAGAAAAATTTTTGTGCGAATAAATACTTTTCCTTGAGATTTGTCCCTGGCTCGAGGGCATGAGTTGAGAACTTCTCCCACGTCTGGAATTTGAGGATTGGGGTTCGGAGTAACTCTTTTTCTCTCCCATCCCATTAAAATGGGCAGAAGGGAGCTAACACTTGGGTTTCACCACACACATTGTTATCCTTTGGGTTGGCTCTGAGATGATACGTTTGTCACGGTTCATAAATTTTATCTTTGCACTAAAAACAGGGTTAGAATATCTTCAGTGCAATTATAAAAATGTATTAAAACTGAGAAGGAGAAAAAATATGGTGGTAGATGCGATTTTAATGATTGTATAAATGTTCACTGTTCCGTGGCCAAAAAAAAAAAAAAGTCGTGCTTTTCAGCCACGGTATTACGGAAGAATGCCAGGGAAGGGCTGGGTTTCCCATAAACCCATGCCATGTTCTTTCAGCACAAAGCCGAGCATTTTGCACTGACATTTGGCTTGGGGAGGGGTGAGCCGATGGAGCAATGCGGCGTGTGCAGGTTATTTCCCTGGAGGCCCCTCTAGACACCGGGTGTGAAAATCACCTACAAGGAGGTGCTGCTCTCAGCTTCTTCCTTCTCCTAAGAATTTCTAGGGTTTGGGGAACAGGGCTAAGCGTGGGAGATCAGAATTAGCCCTTGACAGGCATCGCCACTCAGAGACTGTCCTCACTGATAGGATTCGTCATTCACTTCCTTGCTAAGAGAGTCGCCCCATCAGCTGACGACCCGCGGGGCAGCTGGACCACGAAGATAAACCTGCAGATATTCGACGGGGTTCATGTGGAAGCGCTCCTAGCTTCAGATTGCTTTTCAGAATGAGAGAATTGTTCAAAAACCCAAATGCTCAGCTGGCTACGGTGGGTGTGTCTGGTCCATGTCAGGCTCGTGGCCACCGTCGCCAAACTCCTCTGTAGATGACAGTGTCTCCTCTGCACTCACTTGACTCATTTTCTTCGTCAACAAATGAGCTGGTGTTTTTCAGACCATTGTGGCAGGGTGTTCCCCAATATAAAGCATCAAGCAACGAGCTGTGTTAGGAAAGTTTTATAAAATACATTTGTAGGCATGCATATTGCTCATGTAATAGTTTCTTTCTTCCCCGGTGCAGTTTTCTGGGTAATTGGGTATGTAATTCCCCCTCGTTCTTACTCTTCAAGAACTGTTGGTGTTTTAACTTCCAGCGAGGATATTTACGCCCCCGATATTTGAATGCGGTTGAAGTTGATAAGGAATCGGCTACTTATCCTGCGCGTGGAGTGGGGAGTGGTTCTCTCCCTTCACTTCGTTTCCCAACAAGCAGTTTTAAAGTTGGCAGTAGTGAATTTTGGATAGAGACCTCTTTCAAGCTCATGCACACACACCCTTAGTCCTCCTTCTTACGGTATATGGATCAATTATGTTTCACTTACAGACAAAAGGACTTTTTAATTTTTGATTCAAAGACTAAAGCTGTGTTGGATTTGTGATCTAAACAAGAATTTTGTTATTTCATAGATTTTTGAAGTCAGATTCCCCTGATCTGAAATGCACTGGCTTTGTGATTTAGGGGAAATCACTTAACACCTGTCAACCTTTTATCAGCAAAATGGGTTAAAAATAGTACCTGACTTGCAGGTTAAATAAAAATTTAATGAGATAATGCATGTAAACAGCCTGTCATGAAGTCTGGCCCAGAGTAATTGCTTCTGCTGCTGCCTCTTCTTAGTGTTACTGTTATTAGCATGATTGCCATTGTGAAAATGAGTATGGTTGTGCCCACGAGTAATTCTCACTCTTGGATCACAAATGCTTTTTAAGTACACAGCTATATTAAACACAAAGCCCAATTTTTTTTTTTTTTTTTGGCTGTTTGTCGAATGCATGCAAACCCATTCTTTATGTAGATTCTATATGAGGCATTCGAGATATGTTCAGTTTCCCTTCCCTTTGTGGGAAGGGACATGAGCTGGTGCAAAGAGAGGGAGGGTAGTTCTGTGAGTGCCAGTGGCAAGTGAAAGTAATAAAGTGAATCCTGGGAAAACAAGTCTGTTTAAATAAAGAACCAGGTAGTGGTTTGTGGAAAGATTTGCAAATCCACTATGTTAATCTGAAATTTTCTGTACCACTGGAGTCTAAATTAGTTGAGGATGGAGACTATGCATTTCTTCCCTGAACCTAGCCCATCGCTTCGTTCTCAGTACGTACTTAGTGGATTTTTGTGACTGTAATGATTCAGCACTGCATCAGTAGATGACAAATTGTTGAGGAATTAAGTCAGTGGTAAGAAAAATGAACTGACCTCCATCACCGGCCTGCCACGGTGTTCTCAGTGCTTAGCATTGGGGCTGGCATGTAGTAGGTGCTCCATTAAAAAAAAAAAAAATTGGAATCAATGATAATCTTAATGTCAGCATCAACATATAATTCAATAGAAATGTCTATCGATTTAATATCAATATCAATCAATATAATTAATATCAACATATAATATTAATTCTATAAAATCCAACTTAGAAGATCCAACAGTCCTAATTTATTCCACTTGCAGGATATGTAAGCCTTAGCACATACCCCTCAGTTCCCTCCTAACATAAAAAAATGTGTGGCTGTGCAGAAATAAGACCTTTTTTACCCCCTCAAACCACCACCTTGCTCAAGTGTATTATTTTAGTGGCTTTACGGTACATTTCTTGTGGCCAAAGAAGCTATTGTCAAGTTGATCTCTGCTCTCAAGTGTAGAATTTATTTGTCAGGCTCATGCAGAATTCTGTTTTATATGGAGATTTTGTGCTTATGCAGAAAAGCATTGTGTGGTTTTAAAGGATATTCCTGGAAGTAAAATCATAAGGGATCTGTAGGAAACGTGTACGATGGAGAAATTCAAACAGAATTGAACAAATAAAAGTCAGAACTTGGAAATTGAATACTGCCCCGTTTTGCCTAAACCGCCATTAGTGGATTGAGATTTGTGTGTGTGTGCGTGCACATGTGCGTGCACATGTGTGTGCACGTCGTGTGCAGGTGGTGTGCAGAGGGTCTGGAGAAAGGGAGGAGCACCTCCTTCTCTGTGGAGAGATGGACGTGAGGGCTAGGCATAACCACATCCACATCCCCAGTGAGATGGAAACAAGAGAGACCCCTCTCTCGTTCATTCCCCAACCAAGTGTGACCCTGCCCCAGTGGAGGCTAATGGCAGATGGGTCTGATTTTGTGTGTCCTGCCTGGAACGGTCTGCTGTCACTGCTTTTTAATAAGGGCTGGGCTCCTCTGGAAGAGCTCAGGAATTTCTGTCCCTCCTCTGCACCTTCCCCCCAACACTACTTGCCCTCACTAATAAATTCCAAGGGCTGACATTGCCTGAGCCGGCTGGTCTTTGCCCTCAATTTCATTGAGATGGGCCATTGAAAACTCATTACAAGCTGTTTAGACTCTGACTTTGACTTTTGCTCGGCAGCGAGCAAAATTAACAGCTCTTGGAGGTAGCAAAAAAGGCACTCAGCCAAATTAAAAAAAAAATAAAAAATGAAAGAATTGAAATGATGAGAAAAGACTTTTAATATTATCACCATTAGTCATGCAAACAAGCGCGCATCCAAAGCGCATATGTTCTGCATGTGGCTCTCATTGGGAGCCTGGTGTGGGTTGTGGTTCCCCCGCTGGAGTCAAATTCATAGTCAGGCCTTACACGCAGCTCAAAATTTTTTACATGTCAAGCAATGAGCCTTTGAGTGTAGCAGAACTGCTTCATAAATTTAACTATCACTTTTGAATTTCTGTTTTTTTCTAATTTAGTGCTTGATAGTTTTTTATGTGATAATTTAAAAATGCTGTTTATAGCAAAAGTTACCTTGATAGTACAGGTGTGCACAGGAAATTCACAGCCATCCATAAAAAGGAAAAAAAAAAATCCTGTTTATACCTTAGGCATTCTGTGATTCTAAGAATGTAACCGTGGAAGTATTACAGGTTTTAAAAGCAGCCCGATTAATCTAAATTTCTTCAAAGGTAACAGCTCCTGAAAGATTTAAGTATTGCTCCTGATAACTATGGGTGGTTTTCAGCTGTATTTGGGAAGCTCATACAAAATGTCTCTTTCTCCTGATATTTGCAAGACAGCTTAAAAATAAAGATATATGTGTTCATATGGTCATATCAGTGGAAGTTAAGAATATTACTACCAAAACATCAAAGTTTAGGAAATAGATTGTAGAATTTTTAAGATAGGCAAAGGAATCTTACCCAGGAAAGGAAAAATGTATTTGGGGGCGGTGGGGTGCCCGATTCGTCAGTCAGCACCTCTGAACCCTCGAACACAGATAGGGGCCACCTTGAGGGTGTATAGAAAGTGGTGAGTTCCATGTTGGGTCTTAGGAGCTTGGTTGCTAAGATGTAAATAACCTCTCACTTTGGTGAAATGTGTTAAGTGTCAAGTAGAAGTCACCATCATGCTTTGCCAACCTTCTTTAACTGTTTTATGACCGTAGGTCCATGAGGATATCTGGGTTTTTTTCTCAGTTCCTCTAAAAACTGTCAGGGACGGTGCCAGGGTTTGTGAATATAGAAATGAGTAAGATGTTTTCCTGCCTTGTCGGGTCCTCTGTGTGGGGTCCCCTTTCTAGCATCCTGGAATATTTTCCCCATCTTCTGAACACTGTGGAATAAACCCAGTACCATCCCATACCCCCAGGAGACAAAAGTAGAAGATCTACTTAAGCCATGAAGTCTTTGAGAGCCAAACTAGGAAATGAGTCCAAAGCCACTGGAGGCTCTAGATAGATCTTAGCAGTCAAAGCAATAAATGTACAGTCCCATAAATCTGAACTTTCTGGTGTATTCCTTAGGCATTCTGTTTTCTTTTCCTTCAAGTGTTCCGTTCAATTCCCTAGTATAATAAGACTTCCAACTTCTTAGTGTCTCTCCATAGCCAAGCTTTTATCTTTTTCCTCTCAGGATTTCTTTCATGGGAACGCATTATCTAGCCCTTGGATGTCTTTGATGAGGGACTTAAAGCATTTGCCTATTCTGTAGAGTTTGATTAAAGTTTGACCAGGTTCCAGTGGCTATTGTTGCATACCAAACCACACCAAAACTTAGTGGTTTAAAATGACAACATTTATGTTGTTCATGAATTTGTGGTTTCGGCAGGGCTGGAAGAAACAACTTGGCTCTGCTCCAGTCGGCGTTAGCTGAGGCAGCTTATAAACCAGGGGTGGGGGTGGAGGGTGTGAGGGGGTCATCTGAGCGTTGTTCACAGATGAGTCCGAGGCTGATGCTGACTGTTGGCTGGAACACCTACACTTCCTTGCAATAAGGCAGCTGGGTCTTCCTCACAGTATGGCCGCCGGGTTCCGGAGTGAATGTTCCGAGAGAGAGCCACACTTACTCTCTGTTGCCCTTTACGACCTAGCCAGAGAAGTCGCATAGTGTTGGTTTTTCTGCATTCTCTTTGTGCAGGTGGTTACACAGGGCTTCCCAGGTGTGCAGGGAGAGGAGATAGACCCCACCTCTTGATGGGGCGATGAAAGGGTTCTGGAAGAGAATGTGGGACTAGAAATATTGCCATGGCCACTTCTGAAGAATACAGTCTGCCACAGATCATAAGCAAAAGGTTACTATCCTGAAGTGGCACGCTAGGAAAAAAAAAATGTTATTTAGGAGTCAGAAAACCTGGTTTTAAATCCCAGTTCTGTCCATTACTAACTTCATGGTTGGACCTTAGTGTGCTCCTCTATGAAATGGGGACACTGATGCTGGCGCCGTGTGTTTATGTTGAGGATTGTGCAAATAAAATATGTTATATGGGCAAGTGTCCACCAAGTGCCTGGTACAGACTGGGCGCTCAATAAATCTTCGGTGAGTTAGTTTATTGAATCAGAATCTGTACATTATAGCCATTATTTAGTTTTATTGTGTCCTAATCTATGTCACTGAGTACATCCTTGCTGTTTTTCATGAATTTTCCTCTGAGTCGCAACATGCTGCTGGCCAATGAAGGTCAGGGAGGAAACAGATTAACAGCATCTCATACCACAATGTCAAAATACTTAAAAGTGTTTACAGAGCTTGGTGACACCCAATGAATTTAAAACAAGAAGACCGGAGCAGAAGTAAAGCTATTCTTGCTCTCCTAAGCTTGAGCAAGGGCCTTGATGTTTTATGATTGTTTTAAGGTCCATTAATCGTTGAATCATGAGGCCATGTAAAAAATGACAGCTTTAACATCCAGGGCTTGGGTTTATTTTAAATGTTTTTGCTTCTACCCTGTTTCTAATTAATAACAGTGGCTAAAACTTGATTCAGATGTGACAAAAGCAGGGCACCATGGGATAAAGCAACTCGGTTTCACCTAGAAGGATTTTATGGCTTCTAGAAAGACATATTTCCTTGGGTTGAAAGGTCCCAGCCTTTATCAGCCATTAGCTGATTCTCAGACAGAGGGAACTACTTACTATTATATAATCAGGTTCTCTTTAAACAGCCCTGAGCAAACTTCAGAGCAGTGCTGTCTAACATGATAGCTAGTAGCCACATGTAGTTATTTAAATTTAAATGATTTTAAATTGTATGAATTTTTTAAAAAGTCACTACTCCAGTCACACTGACCACATTTCAAGTGTTTGGGAGCTGCACACGGCTACCATATTGGGCAGCTCACCACAGAACATTTTCATCATTGGAAAAAGTATTATTGGGAAGCACTGCCTTACAGGCTGGTTCTCCATTTTTTTCTTACCATCTTCATTTGGTTAATCAACCAGCTCAAATGTTTCATCTTCCCACATAGTCCTGATGCCCAAAGGCATTCCCTTACCCTATTTGGAGAACCTTCTAGGGCATGGCCCAACTGATTAAACTCCCTGCAGCAACTACCCTCCCCCCAACCTTTTTCTTGGCACCCATGACATCCAGCCTCAGTCTTCTGTCCTCTGCCAACCTTTCCATGTCCTCCTCCTTGGACACCCTCAAAGAATCCAGACCTCAGTGCTTCAACCTTCTGGACTACAGAGTTACTCTCTGGTTTCTTTAAATCTATGTATGCTGTGAGGATGGTATTCTAGATGAAGTAAACAATTGTCTTTACGTGGGTGCCAATGGTTTTCAAATGTGGAGAAATGCAATTGTGATGTGTAAAGAGAAATTATTTTGCCGTGTTATGGAATGCATAGTGATATTCGATCATTATGTATTACACAATCAGTGGTTACAAAAAAGTGTGGGTGTCTCAATTTCTGATGCCATTAAAGGTATTCTTGTAGTAGGAAAGCGTGCAACCATTAGGGAAAGGAGACAAGTCTGTTTATGACTGTAAGAAGCAGGGGTGTCTTCTTCAGCGCATCATTAATTTCAACATAGTCTCCAACAGAAAAATAAGCCAGCATGTCTAATTTCCTGAGCCCATATAATCCCCAGCCCAGACCTATGCAGTAAGTATTAATGTCCCTACTCGAAAGATGAGTAGACTGATGTTCCAAGAGTTTAATTTTTGCAGGGCTCTTGTGTGTGTTCTTGACCACTAGCCTAAATGCTGTTCCGAGTCTACCCATCAACCCCAACGATAGCTACTCGTTGAACTTACGTAATATAATTGTGTGGCTTGGTGGAGCCATCTAAATTCTGTTAGGCCATTAGCCAATGCCACCATTAGGGGGAAATGTCATGCACTTGATCTGAATGTACTTAGGGGAACTCTCAGGACCTGATGAATTATTATGGGGAATTTTATGGCCCCACAGGTCACAGGATTCTTACTAACTGTAGCTAATGAGCTACGGACGCCATGAAGCACCGAGGATACATGGTGTTCCGAGTGGAGAGAGTAAGTTCTCCCCATTTCCCCTGCCCTCGTTCATTTTCAGAGCCAATCTTAAGTCCGATGAGAAAATGTACAAATGCTTTTCCTGGATGGTTTGGACCATGTGTCCCATTACTTGGAATGGATGTTGGAGCAGAATGTTTTTAGACATTTTCTGGGGGAAGGGGGAACAGAAATCTAAGCAAAGCAAAGCCGAGGAAGATCTAAAAAAAAACATCCACCACAGTAATCTGGAGAAGAAAACATTGTTTTTTTGTTTTTTGTTTTTTTAAGATTTTAGAAAATTTTTAGGTAGTCTCTATAACCACCATGGTGCTTAAACTCACAACCTGGAGATCAAAAGTTTCATGCTCTACCAATTGAGCCAGCCAGGTAGCCCCCAAAACATCATTTTCTAATAAAAATATTTTTATTGTGTTTGATATGATTTGCTTCCCCAGCCAGTACAACTAAGATAATCTATCCTTAACTTTCAGGCCAGTAACTGAAACTGGTCCCTCCACCCCAGCTACTCAGCTGCCCCCTGCCACTGTCCTTCCCCACCTTCTTCTTGCCCCAGCAGGTGGAAGTCCAGCTTTTTTCCTTGGTGTCTCTTTTCTTTTATTCCTCCCATCAGGTTTTTTTTTTTTAAAGAATTTCAGAGATTTAATCCAGGACGCAGGGGCTCTTACTGTTTCCACTGCCTTCCAGTAAGGGAACAAATGGATCTGCTTAGCCGGCTGCCTTGCCTTCATTTGTCCTTGTGAGTGCGGTGACCGTTTCTTAAAACTCAGTTGGGAAGGAAGAAGGAGGAGGATGATATCGCTCTTTCTGCATCCACGTCGGAGCTCTTGTAAAGCTCTTGGGTCGCTGTGGATGACCACTACCTGGGGTAGCTCGGTCACATGCAAACATGCCCGTAAACTTGCCCTCTTCCCCTGGGTCCGCAGTCCACGCCCACCTCCCTCAAGGCATATTCTTCCTTGAAGACAAGGATATCTGTTAGTACTGGAGAAGCATTAAGAACAGGGATCCTCCAGAGGGAAAGAGTTAAGGTCTTATTTCCTTTGCTTTCGGGCAATCTCTCGGCCCCTTATAAAAATCTCCAAAGCCCTTAACCAGGGACTTGAGAGTCGTGGGAAGAGCAGGCCAACATGGTTGCGTTAGCGGTCCTTGGATATTCTCCTTCAGAGCTGTAGGGGCTCACTGCCCTGTGTCTTCAACGCTATGCTGAGTTCCTCAAGAAATTCCTGGCAGAACGCAGTTTTATCCCCTGCTGATTTGAAGCCTCCACCTAGATCCATTAAATGGTAGCTAATCTCGGAAATACTAGGTTCTGCCTAATCTTACACCCCATGACACAGAGTAAGCGGATATATTTACGTCCCCCCAGATAGCCACCATTGTTTCCCACGTAAGGGGACCGCAGCACACTGGCAGTTCGAAGTAAGCCGTCCAACGTGACATGCCGGCCCAGAGAACATCCCCAGGACGTATCAGGGAAGCCCCGGTGTCACCTAGGCCTCCTAGAGGCATATTTGTTAGCAAAATCAGCCAACAAGTGATTCAAGTGTCTTTCAGTGCCGCTGCGGTTGCCTGGACGGACTCTGCAACGGCGGGTAATTGTACCCTCTGCCCATCCCTCCGTGTCTGCTTGTCTGCTGAACAGGACATTCTGTTCTAATTGTCAGACCTGCCTAATCCCGACCCAAGTGGGCCAGAATAGCAAGTGTGGAAGAGGGCAGGGATGTCAACCAGATTTGCTCTCCTCTGAAGGAATAACTATATTAAGACTTTTCTTTCTGGAGACAAATCATCTTATGCAGGAGGAAAAAAAAAAAAACTCCATAGAAAAAGACAAATGACAGCACAAGATCCAAAAAGACAAGTGCTCCGTCATTTTGTTATAATGCCAGGAGAGACAGTACTGCTGCGTGGACCCGCAGACATGGAAAATATCACTGGCAGAGCATGGGCTCCCGAAGCCGGAAGCATGGCTGGGGAACTCTGGGCACATCAAGAGCCTTCCCTGATCTTTCAGTAACTTTTGCCATGTTTCAGAGAATGGCAAAGAAAGGGACAGGTGCGCAGTGACCTAAGGGAGAACATTTGGTTTCTCTTGTCTTCTGACCTGCACCGGAATGCGTGTGCACAGCCAGTTAAATAAGACTGGAGGGACATCGGTCACTCACAGTCTGGGACAGTTAGTGCTCTGTACCACTCGGGTTGGGACATCCCTGTGTGTACACACATACTCAGAACGTACACACGCAGGTAAATCTTTGTAAAGAATTCCGCAGTTGTCGATTAATTCATGGTCTTCTATGCTCTCCTGGTTCATAGACTCTCTGGGTTGGATTTTCCTCTGTTAGGAAATATATTAACTAGTATATTCATGTCACTAGAGTGCCCTTTAGCAACTGTCATCGCGTATGTTCACTCCATCTGCTACCTTTCCTTCTCTCTTTCTCTTTCTTCCCTTTTTAACTCCTTTTACATATTTTGTTTCCTTTTAAATTTATGCAAAATTCTTTCATTTCATTATGTTATAGGAGAATACCGAGATGCCTGTTTTTGTTGTTGTTGCAATTTGTATATACATCTGTCCTCCCCTCCCCATGGTCAGTTGATAATTGGGGTTTGTTTTTGTTTTTCAGAAAAAAATATCCAGCTGCTCAAATTTACCTTTAATATTGCTCGTGATTTTTGCTATTTTGCTGACAAAGAGTCACCCACCTCACATAGGTGTCTGAAGCCGAAAATAATTTTCACTGAATTTTTTCCCCTTTTTTCTCACCTCCTGAACTATATGTACATGGCCCTTTTATGAACACTCGGACTTCCAAGTCTGAGAACCAGTGTCTGTGCTTTTCCTAATACCATTCAAGTGTCTGGTGAATATAATTTTTTTTTTAAAGATTTTATTTATTTATTTGTTAGAGAGAGAGAGATAGAGCATGAGCACAGGCAGACAGAGTGGTAGGCAGAGGCAGAGGGAGAAGCAGGCTCCCCGCTGAGCAAGGAGCCCGATGTGGGACTCGATCCCAGGACGCTGGGATCATGACCTGAGCCAAAGGCAGCCGCTTAACCAACTGAGCCACCCAGGTGTCCCGTGAATATAATTTTTATAAGGTGACCAGAACGGAATGAGGTACTTGAGCTGAGTTTTGCCACAGTCCAGGATAATCTATTCTGATTCCCTGGGGACATGCAGTTTGTCCTGGTTGAAAGCGATGTGATCTGCCCGTGTAACTCGGCCATGCCCGGCTTGCGGTGTGCGTATGTGAGTAGCGCTGCATGTGGGTCTTTGCTTTGTGAGCCGTGTGTCTGTTGTAATCCCAAAGTCTTGTCAACCACAGCGGCTGGCCCCTTTGAGATCAGCCATATTCATTCGGAATTTGTTTTCTACTACCTAACACTCGTTGTTCTCTTTGTCACCGTTAATTTCATTTGTCATATGTCAGGCCGCGATGAGTGAGGCGCATTCAGGCTCCCCTCATTTTCTTTTCTTCCTTCCTTCCATGGACACCACCTTCGCTAATTTCAGGCGGTCAGCACATTTGGCAAGTTTGTAGCTGCTAGCCTGAGCAAGTCATTAATCTATATTAGGAAAGGCAGGGCCCTGATTCCAACCTCTCCTAGGCTGGCCTCCCCCACCCCCCAATCTGTGGGTTATATTAGATCTCCCTTGGCTTAGGTACCTGTTTTTTCTTTGGTGAGTTTTCCTTTTCTCTTTCTGATGGAATATCTGCATTCGATAACACCGCTTGGCACACTAGCTTGAAGTTTCTCTGCCCGACAGAGAGCCATCACAAGGGAAGCCGAGTTCAGCAAGACCCACTCCTACTGGCCAATGGAACCAATCCTGGGAAGCCCTTCTAGCCCTTTCTCCTATAGAAGTTCAGCAGAAAATGTGCCTTCATTTTGTGTGTCCTTAAGACAATAATTTTTTCATCTTCATGGAGTTTCATTTCCACTGCCCCCTTCCTCCTTTTTATCTTCCCATTGAAATACCTCCTTTTCTCTAGAAATCTTAAAATGAGTATGCCTTTTCCTATGCTAATTCAATGGAATGCTGTTTAAAAATGGTCCTATCTTTTTTCTCTGATCTTTAGATCCCATATGCCCCACCGTCTAATAAAACTACCAAGACAAAAATTAAAATAAACCTCTAATTCAAAATGTTGACTTTTCTACGTACACGCCAAACAAAAGGCACTGCCTCCATGGGTTTGAGCGGAAGGTGTCAGTGCCCTTCGCTAACCTTACAGATTTTGAGATGTGCACCGTATGGACTACCTCCAGTTTGTCCTTTGGAATCCTGTACAGCAGACCTGGAAGAAACCAGAGAGAACATCTAGGCTAGGGGTTTCCAACTGAGATCTTTCTGGGAAGAGAGTCGTGCCTTCACGTAACACCTCACGAGGCATGCTGACACACCGTTGACCCTTGAATGACTTGGGTGTGAACTGTGCAGGTCCACAGCTACGTGGAATTTTTCCATAAACACGGTGCAGTACCGAAAATGTATTTTCTCTTCCTTATGATTTTCTTAATAACATTTTCTTCTCTCTAACTTAGTGCATTGTAGAAAGGCAGTATAATATACAAGAGACACGTTAATTGACTGCTTATATTACTGGTAGGACCTTTTGATCAACAGTACTGAGTAGTGAAGGTTTGAGAGAGGCAAGTTACATGCAGGTTTTCCGCTGCACCCAGGAGGGTGTGTTTGGAGTGCCCAACTGCCGTGGTGTTTAAGGGTCGGTGGTATAACCTTAACAGCCAGGTTCTCCTGGTTGAAGTTGGGGAAGCATGGGTACTTGACCCCTCATTTGCCTGGACAGCAGGGTTCTCAAGGCCCCTTAAGCCCCTCTAGAGTATGGTTTGTGCCCTAGTTATCTTTGTGCCTCGGGATCCCTCCCGCCCTGCCCCTGTGTCCTGGGAGGCTGCCCTCAGTGGGCTTTCTGGGTCTCTCACACTCATGTTGGATTCACCAGTGGTGGGCCTGGACCCCCAGGACTTCGGAACCAAGCAGGGTTATGCTCTTCGATCCCCAGGCTTGCCCCCTGCAGGGTGCGGGTGGACAGCCTCGATCCATAGCAGCTTCTCCCTGGCCAGCCGGCAAGGGCAAGGAACTCTTCCCGCTGTTACTAACCCCAGGTCACTGCACAACACCTCACTGCTTCCCTAGACCCTACGCCGATCTTGGCCAGTAGCGCCTTTATTAAATACTCCTCAGATTATCCATCTTGAGTGCGCCGTCTGTATCTGCCAGGAGCCTGACCCACAGGTAGGGTGTAAAATCTGAGACCACAGCCCTCTTCTTGCCCACTTTCATACAAAACACGTTTATGGGATGGGGGAAACTGTGAAGGAAGACCGCCATTGAGTTATGGCTCCTTTTTCTTCCCCTGGGCTTTAATCCTTCTTTGTTTCCTGCTCTTTAAACAAAATCTGGAAAGGAGCTAAAGAGCTAACGGTGCAACTGGCAGGTCGAGGCCAAGGGCCGTTGCCGGCAGACCTCTCATCCTGCTGCTTGGCTGCCTGCAAATCCATGCTCACATCTGCCCCCATCCGTGCTCGGGCATAACCTTGAGAATGACTTTGAAGATCTCTTCAGGCCTCAGAGCCTGTCTCCCAAATAGATGTTCCCAAGTCCCCTGGGTGACCTTGTGTGTCTTTCCTGGGATATTGCTCAATCATCCTAGAATTATAAGGCCACAGGGTCCCAGCCAGAACATGGTGGAATTATCCATGTGTCTGTTCTGCCTTTCCCCTGTGGAATCCCCCAGGCTTTAATGGAAATACTCCTCAAGATGAAGGCAGAATCCAGTATTTGTTGTTTTAATCACATCCTGAACTTGACCCCTTCTGATAAGCCCTCGGGTATGGAACTGATATAAAGGGTGGGACACTGGCCAGGTCCAGGAGGCAAAGAAAAAGAGGGTACCCTCTTCTCTTCCAGCATGTGAATTCCCCAAGAAATAAAGCTCTATGAATGCTCGCTTCATTTCTCCTGATAGATTGAGGCCTCCAGATGTAAGCTCATTGATAGTCTTGGTGTGTGCTTCAGTATTTGTGCTTTTAATAGATATTGCAAGTGTGTTTAATGTGAAAATAGAAACAGAGGGCTCTTAAAAGAGCTTACTCAAAATCCTGCCAATTACTGAAGTCTACCAGACAAGAAGGAGCCATTTTTTTTTTTTTTTTTTTTTAAATACAAGGGGAAAAATGTTTCCACAAAAGCCTGGCCCTTTGTCTTTAAAAATATTCATCTCTTGGGTACTGAGTTATAATGGTAAATACAGATGTAGCTGTCTCACGTTAAAAGCACAACCAAATTGTAGTACAATCTTCAGGGCACTGTCATGTCACTTTAAAACGTGGTGTCACCTAAAAGTGCGCAATTAGGAAGAAACTGTTTCTGGCTCTGATTTTGTGGCTCAGTGTTTTTGGTTTCCTGAGAAGGTAATCCTCAAGTCACGAGTCACGCATTGCCAACACGCTCATCTGTGTAACCTGTTTGAGCTTCCAGAATTTCTCATCACCTGGTTACAAACATCTGAAGGCAAACAAGAGCCAAGATTCCATTGCAAGTCCCAAAGTAAGTTACTGTTAGCCAAAAGTGAACAAGTAAATAACTTGGGGACAAGCCATTGCCCAAATGGGTCCTGAGCTGGCCAGGGGGTCCAACCAACTGTTTCTGCTCCCAGTCTAAAGTACCTGTGCAGAAATAGAAAAGTCAAATTGTCCATTACCCTCTGCAGCCCCTGGCAGATCTAAGGAATTAAAAGTTGCTCCAGCCTTTTTCCCATTCCCAGTTTTTCTTAAACATTAGCTCTGTTCCATTTTTTTTTTTCCCCAACTCTGATTTGCAAAGAATAGGGAAGCTTAGCCAACTGCAATTTCAAAGTATTGCCTCTTAAGCCCAGGCCAAGTGTGTAGACTTGATAGAATTCTGATTAATGCATCTTATTACATTAATTTTCGGAGGAACCCGAAGGCATTTCTCTTCTTCCTAGTGCAGCCTGGGCTGCCAGAAGCATTTGTCCACTTAAAGAGCTAATATCTTCAGCTACCAACAGCCATAAAACTGAAAGTCTATCGGAAGAGCTGGCTTCTTTAGTTGCGCATAAGGCACAGTGCAAAATAGATATAGAACTTGGCTGAACTTTGCTTCAAATTTGCCAGTCAAAACTCACAAACCCACGCCAAGTTGGCTACAAAACCACCTGCTTGGTGCCAGCACTCATTATGTCAACAAAGAAGTTCAGGTTTAGCCCCTGTTACGTCCTGCACTTGTGGGCGTCGGGGGTGAGTCGTTGGTGTGTAGGCAAGTAGGTCCTGCTCAGACGAGCTCTCTCTTCCCCTGGCTCCCTCTGAAACTCGCAGGAGCTCTCAGGCCCCAACCCTTTCTGTTCCTCAGAGGCATGTGCTTCCTCCTTCTGACTTGGATGAAAAAGGGTCTCCAGACATTCCAGTCACCCAGGCTGAGCCTTCTTATCAGGCTAGACGGTTTTCTTTAGAAACGAGAACCCTTCTCCTTGAGCTTTCCAGGGAGCTGACTCTGAAGGGAAGTGTATCCTGCAGAACTTTTTTTTAAGGGTCACTGCCTGTGGAATGAAGCTGGCATGGGCAGAGGGAAAAGTCAAGCTGATAGGATAAGACTTCAGGGAGAGCTCCCGTGCTAAAAGGCCCATCACAGTGGTGACCACCATCGGGCTAACATAGGTAGGCCTCTAGACCCCTACCTTGACCAGTCATTGGGCAGACTGCCCCAAGGAGGGTGAGAGTCCGTGCAAGTCAGGCAGCCCTGGTGCAGGGCAGGGGGGTTGACAGCTGAAGGCCTTACCTTCCTGGAAAGGAGACCTGTGCCACACACCAGTGTCCGCCTACTTTCCGCCCCCCCCCCCCAACCTCAGTCACCTCTTGCAGCGCACACAGCTCTCCTCTTTGCAGCAGGACTGCTGTGAGCTGTTCTGTACCCCTGGTTGAGCCAGGCCTTGAAGTATAGCAGAAAGCCCTGCGACGGCGCAGACCCGGGTGTGAGTGTTGTCTCTACCGTGGAACTGGCTTTCCGGCCAACACGTTAACTGTGCAGCACCTCAGTTTCTCCTTCTCCAAAGTGGAGCCTTTCACTCTTAATTGCAAGGTTTTCTTATGTCTAAGGGAGGATACTGGCAGAAATACATTAGCATGGGGAGGGGGAGTATAAAGCGGAGGTCAAATGTGTGTGATAAGCTCAGCCTGGCAGCCTGGTTCCTAAGTAGAATGTCCGTGGGCAAGTCACCTGATCTCCATAGACCCCAGAGTGCCCTGCCCAGACGGAGGGCTAAAGTGAAAACTGCTGGAAGTCAGTGTGGGGGAGGAGCTCAGCACTGTCCCAGTGCCATGGCACTCACTGTCCCTCTGTGAGCCTTGACTCATGTGCGCTCCCACCCACTCGGCTGCCCAGGGTCTGGCTCCTTCCTGCATCTTCTCCGCCCGCCAGTTCCCCAGGCAAAATGAGCCAAGCTCGGCAAGCGACTCCTGGGGAGTGGGCCAATCGGCCCCTGTTCGCCAATGTCATTAAATGATGCCGGGGACCTCTGTATGCTTGAGAACAACAAGCCCCTGGCATTTTTATCCCTCAGGGGAAGCTTGGGGGCATCTCTGAGGATGGTTCAGGGTTCATGCCTTTGAAGCAGTGACCTTGAGCTCAGCCCTGGGTCTGCCCCTTCCTAGATAGGCTGGTCTGTCGCTTCCGCTCTTAGTTTGGTATCCGTACCTGTAAAATTAGGATGATAACGTGGCATTGTGGTGGAAACAAAATAAAGCAAGTAAGGTCTCTTTCTCACGTGCAACCTTTTCCATTCCACGGACACCTCTGAGCCCCTGGGATGGACTCGGTGCTCTGCTGGGCACTCCAGATGCACGGAGATCCAGTCCCTATTGGCAGAAGATGTAGGAGAAGCCCCCAACCACTGAAGCCCAGGGCTGAATAGAGAAAAACCATAATGGGTGCCCTGTGCTTTAACGGCCAAGGAGCCAGTTGCGCGGTGCAGGGATAGTGTTTCCCACGTGCGAGCTGAAGCTCTGGCCGCCGCAGACTTCCACGCCCAAGACCAGCACAGGCGATGCCATCGGCATGCTAGAAATCGTGATGGCGTCACATAAGGTCCAAGGGTATTGTTTGGGGACACCCAAATCACTTTTCCATCCTTAAAAGAAAATCTTCCAAACTGATGAACTGGGAAGTTCTACTCGGCCTCATTCGCATTAGTAAAATGGACTACTGATTACCTATCTGGACAGTTTTTTCTGTAGATCAGTGGAACAGACTCAGAAGTAGTGTACCGACCCCCCCCCCCCCGCCCGCCGCCCCCAGGAAGATATGCTGGAATCTCAGTGAAAATAAAAATACCAAGTCTGTCGTCGGGAAAGTGCCTCCTGTTTTAACACTAACCGCACTGCCTGGCTGCATTTCCTTGGGCTGCCGTAACAAATGACCACAAACAAGGCAGCTTAAAGCAATAGAAATTTACTCTCCTGTAGCTCAGGAGGCCAGAAATTCAAAATCAAGGAATTGGCAGCGTTG
Organism: Enhydra lutris kenyoni; assembly: GCF_002288905.1. Taxonomy (NCBI): domain Eukaryota; kingdom Metazoa; phylum Chordata; class Mammalia; order Carnivora; family Mustelidae; genus Enhydra; species Enhydra lutris. The sequence continues at coordinate 13,932,381 of NW_019154114.1, forward strand.
GTTCCTTCCAGAGGCTCTGAGTGAGAATCTGTTCCTGCCTCTCTTCTGGCTTCTTGCGTTGCTGGACTCCTTGGTGTTCCTCGGCCTGCAGATGCACCGTCCGATCTCCGCCCGTGTAATCACAGTCCCTTCGTCTGCATGTCCCTATGTGTTCCTTTCAGTCTCGCATAAAGATACCAGCTGTTGGATGTAGGACCCACACTAATCCTTTAGAAACATTTTGTTTTCTTTTTCTTTTTCTTTTTTTGATTTTATTTATTGGATATAGAGAGAGAGCATAAGTAAGGGGGAGTGGCAGGCAGAGGGAGAAGGAGAAGCAGGCTCCCCACCAAGCAAGGACCCCAAAGTGGGACTCGATCTCAGGACCGCAGGATGATGATCTGAGCCGAAGGCAGATGCTTAACTCACTGAGTCACCCAGGCTCCCTCAATCCTTATCTTTATTATATCTGCCAAGACCCTGTTTCCAAAGAAGGTTACATTTTAAGGTTGTGAGTGAACGAACATGAATTGGGGGCGAATACTAGTCAACCCATTTCACGGCCTTACACACACGTGGGTCATTTTTCACACCCTTTCTCCTGGGCGTCTTCTCCATGTCAGGAATTGTGGTTTAACATCTACCCACCCATCCCCTATGGTGAGCCTCATCTCTGCCTGATGAGCAAAAGAATAATAGAAGTGGAGAAACTGAGACCCAGACATGCAGACTGACTTGCCCAAGGTTACCCAGCTGGGGGCTGGGTTGGAAGCTAGCCAGACCTGCTACATCTGGTCTCCCGGCTTATCCTTCCTCTACCGGCCCACCCACCTCTTGCTTTTCACTTTGAAAACCCAAAGCCAAATAAAGTAAATGGATTGCAAGTTTGTGAAGTGCCCTGTTTCCCACCTTTGCCCATTGTGTCATCTTAACAGCAATCAGAATGTTTGCCGTGCTGCTCATGGAAGGGCTCTTCACTCCCGATGGTGTCCCAGGGTCACGCTCAGCTGCCCCTGAGCCCAGTGGTATTTTTATGCCCGTATGTTTATGTGTTTATAGCTTTCAAAGTTGACTTCAGGAAGCACCAAGGTATGTGACATTTCAGAGATGAGGAAAAAAGGCTTGAGGAGATGCATTGCTTGGTGGGATTTAAGCCCAAATCTCTGTATTTCTAAAGCTGGACTTAGTCTTTGAGAAAATGCAAAGAAAGTACTCAGCACAGTGCCAGACACAAAATAGATGCTCAGTAAATACCAGGGAAGATTCTGAGTCCAAAGTATGCCATTCCCATCTTCAGCTCCATTTTGAAATATTAAACAAACAAAAACACACAAAAAAATCTTTTTGGTATCTTGAAACATACTTGAACCAACTAAAATTTCCATTTCCAAATAGAATTGTAAATATTTTAGAAATAAAATCTTTAGCGTCTAGACATTTAGCAGAGACAGGAAGCATAGTTTTCCAAATGGGTGGCATATGGTTTGGGATCCTGTCATCGCCTTCCCTCCTAGAGAGTTAGCTACCTTGTAGGCCAAAGCTTTTTATAGGAGACTATCGTTGTTGAGCTAACAATTGGGATTTTTAAGCTGGAATCCAAGGGAACCTGAATGTTGGGGAAGATTCCTAAGAAAGCCTGTGGAAAAGTAATCCCTAAGAGGCAGCCATTTGTAAATTAGGAAATGAAAGGGGGAAAGAATCCTAGAAAGGAACATCATAAAGGGGCTCGATGAAACAGAAGGACCTGGAAGAAGAGAAAAGGGACTTGCATGTTGTTTGTAAATTTGCAAATAAATCCTGTTACAGAAATATTGGATTCATATTCAACTTGAAAAACAGGGAAAGGCCTTTTACTGCATGCTTAGAAGTTTGAATACACTTTCAGTAGCTCTTCGTTATCTCAAATTAAATCTTAAATTGAGCTTGTGGTTCTGTGAATTAATACCCCGGCCTTTCAGCCCCGCTGCTGAGGTCATTCAGATCTAATGGTGGAAATGGTCACAGGGTCAGCCCCTGGTCGGCGCTGTATAGAAGTGCCTTAATGATCCCAGCAGATGTTTGCGTTCGGTAGCCGAGGTGGCTGGGTGGTGGGGGCTGAGGCAGTGGAGGGGCTCGGCAGTCACATTAGTGTATCAGCAGCCTGCGTGTGTGACGAAGTACAGACTCCCACGCCATTCCCCGCATTCCACGTTGAAACGGGAAGCAGGTGCCTCCTAGAGCAGAGAGAGGTGAGGAAGCCACCATCGCCTGAGTGTTTGCCGTGATGACCCACGTCTTGGGACGCCGCAGGAGAGGGGCCACTTGTCCACGTAAGCCCCTACATCATGTTAGAGAGAGTCCATTCCTCTGACATAACAGACCTTGTTTGGTAAACCAGCCTGGCCCCTGGTGTCAGGGAGTTTACATCAATGTATGCATCCATTCCCACAAATGCGTGTGTTTAAAGGAAAGTGCGGAGCATGCTGGTGTGAAATAGACAAGACAGAGCATTTTCGAGGAATTCCTCAGCCTCGCTGTTTCTCTCGCGGCCCTGGTCTCCCTCTTTAAGTGGAAATAGGAATCCTGGATGCCCACAATGGGCCAGACGCGGAGCCAGGTTCTAGATACCATTCCTCCTGAGGACTAGCCAGCCGGGTTCGCGTGCTGCCCCCCTATTTTACAGCTGGTGGAAAGGAAGCCGGAGAGCTTGTGGTTAACAGCTTTGTCAGGGGATTTGGCTGCAGGTGTCTCTGGGGAGTTGCAGCGGATTTATCTGCAAAGCACAGTCAGCATTAGTTGAAAAGGTAAAGGAATGGAAGCCAGTATGTATGTCTGACCCTCTAAACCAGTGAGCGCTTACATCGCTGAGCACAGCTGAGTGCCAAGAGCTTTACACGGTGACGTCAGGGCAGCCTTTGGAGGAGAAGTCTGCCAGCCAGGCCCATTTTGCAGATGAGGAGAGTGAAGGTCACTGGCATAAACTCACTGAGAAACTGTTGGAGCTGAAGTGGGTACCACTCCAGCGCCAGGCCTATAATTTCTAACACCCGCCTCTGTTCTCCACGCTTTTCCCCTCAAGCATCTCTCTCGCTCCATTTTCCAGCAGGGAGACTCCTGAGCTGAAGGAACCAGGAAAGGGAGGGTCTGTGGGTACCAGCCTGCGTGGTGATTTTGGGCCAGGAGCCAGGCACGCCTGCCGCCAGCCTCCTTGTTAGGAGTGGGCTCTGGATGGATTCATCTGCCAGAGTGAGGGGGCCGGGCTGGCTGACAGGATGGGGAACAGAGCCGCAGTGGCAATTGTCAGGTCATGGGGGGGTGGGTAGCTGCCCAGTGTCAGGAGGTGCATATTGCTGCGGGCGTCGCGACTGGGAGGCCCCGGTGTCTCTATTAGCTCCTCAGGCCATGAGGCCTTAATGACACCGCTGCCCGCAACAGCAGAGGTAACAGGAGGGAAGAGGGCTGCTGGCCGATCTAATCTGAGCGCCCCACCGGAGGCCTGGGGCCTGGGGACACCCGGGCCGGGCTCCTGCTCCCTGTCACAGCCTCAGCCATGATGACAGTGAAAGAGCAGCTTCTAGGCCAGGGGCGAGGGAGAAGGGGAGGTTCTAGGACTAACATTCCTGCAATGCCTGCGGCGCACAGGGTTCTGACCTCATCAGTGTCACCGCCATTGTGATCAGCAGTCCACCCAGTGTCTGTGGTACGCACAGCACTGCGCTGGCCACTTTTAATTATCACTAGCATATAATTATATATAATAATTTAATTTATAATAATGCATCTTATTTATCTGGGTTCTACTGTGCACCAAATGCTATTAGACACATAGATTAATAATGAACAATTCTGTCTATTATTGTATGCCAAACCTCGACTGTGCCCTCTATCAGTTACACTATGCCCTGTGCCATTTATGTTTTATTAATTGCCGTTACCATCATTGGGTAACAAATGGTGCCAAATTGGGTATTGTTACTGATTCTGTTTTATAAATGAGCTATGTAGGGCACCAAGGGCCAGATTTGAGACCCAGTGATGGTTACTGTCCTTGGAGGAGTGTTTTCTGCATTCCGCATGCATACCTCCATTTACCCCTTAATCAGATTAGAACAGAGGTTCCCAGACTTCAGCACGCGTCAGGATTGCTTGGAGGGCCATCTCTCGGATTTTGTGACTCTGTAAAATTTAGCTGATCCGGAATGGGACCCAGGAATCTGTGTGATTCACCAGCCGCACAGGGCCCTGACGCTGGCGATGCGGGATCGCATCCTGAGTGCAGTTGGTCTAAGAGAAGTGTCAGCAGACTGCGGCCTGCGGGCCGAATCCAGCTGACTGCCTGGGTTTTAAATAAATTGTCATTGGAATGCACAGCCTTGCCTGATTGATGCCCTTTTGTGTATGGTTGCTTTCAAGCTAGGGTTTCAAGCTTGAGTTGAGTAGTTCCCACAGAGATCCACCAAGCCAATCAAAATATTTACTATTTCATTTTTTACAGGAAAAGTTTGCCAACCCACGATCTAGAGGACTTTCTAGAGGCCCAGCCTGACTAAGGTCACTGGAACCACATGGGGTATAAGCAGCAAAACTTAGACATGACCATTTCCTTAGCCTGTACCAGGTTCTGTACGGGATTTGGGATCGTCTTCCATTCGGTCCCCTCATAGATGTATGCGCCACTGTCCTCCCCAATCTAGGGAAGCTGAGACTTCCAAGTTGAGAGAGTACCTTTGAGGGCCGGAGACAGAATCAGAAGGCCCAGTTGCAGAGCCCCTCCCTCCTGCCGGCACGGTTCTTTGGGTAGTTTTGTTAGTAAGCAAACCAGTGGTGCCAGAACGGCCCAGCCTCCTCCAAACACCGACCAGCATGCCCAGTCGGCGGAGGTGAGGTGACGTGAGGTGTGGGCTTTGGTGAGCAGCGGAGGCGGTGGAGGGGACGGACGAAGGAGAGAGAGGGAAGAGGCAGGCAGGCAGGCACATCAGCATGATAGTCATTTTGTGTCTAGATGACCGGCCTATGGTGTGCCCTTTTCTCTACTTCAGGGTGTATTTTATAATTTCATAATAAACATCTATTTATCTATTTTATTTATATGATCTCTTTGTGTGTGTGTGTGTGTGTGTGTAACCTTAATGTCTACTTGCTTCTCTCTGTCTGTCTGTCTGTCTCTTTCTCTTTCTCTCATATCTCTCCTACCCCCTGTGCCTTTTTTTTTTTTTTTTTTTTTTCATTAAGAAAATGGCAGCACCGATCTGACTATTTCCCTGGCTTCCTGAAGAGGCCTGAGAATTACAGTAAACAAATTACCCATTACCAGGGAAGCCCCGTCCTCCCCCACCCAGCAGATTCCCAGCATCTTCTTTCACCTCTAGGAGATATTCTCCAAGGTCACTAAATTAAGCCTTCAGACAATCGAAAAATTGAATCTCAGTCCATCTATTTTCCTAACAAAATTTCCGCAGTGCCGATTGGGGCTGACAGGTGCGGCCGTGCAGCTTTCTAGGCTGTTCAGGTCGATTTGGCCGAGTGGGACGGCATCAGCTTGTATTGGAGGGAACATCTGAGCAGCTCCGGGCCCCCTGGGAGTCAGAGGGTTCCTTCCCTCCTTGCCACTGCAAATGACTATTTCTGTCCTTCGGTTGGAGCTGCCTTTCCGCCTCCTCCTCCAGCCCCGCCCCCACCCTCTCCTGTCGCCAGGTCAGGCGTCTGGTCCTCAATTATTTATCCAAAACGACATTGCAATTGTTGCAAATACATTTACGAGGATCTGGAAACTGTTCTTTTTGGGGACGCTAACGACGCAGCCATAATCACGGTCCCTGTTGTAGTGGAGGAGCAGGATGTAATATTTGGGGAGTGGGGCCAAGAGAAGTAGGAGCTCTGTCCCTCCCCAGGCCTTGCAGCTGCCACAGCCCGCCTGATGGAGGGGCTGGCGAGGTGGAGGGGGGCACTCAGGATTGGATTTATTTGGAGCAGCCGGAGCTCAGCTCTCTGATTGACAGGAGACTTTGGAAGAAGTCACGGCCCCTGTCCCGGCTTCATTTCCTCATCTGCAAGCTGTGTCTTAGCCAGTGCTTTCCACGGAGAACACACATGCGTTTCTTGGGGTCTGGGACACCACCTGAGGTAGCCCTCCACGAGCCTCTAAGATTTACCTTAAAAGCTCCAGGGGAAGCCTGCATCCTACTCAAAATATCTGTGCTCACGTACATGTAAAAACTATGTGTTACTTTGCCTAGCCAAGAATGAAACTGAGGCTCTGGGAGGACACACTGGGTCTATCCTGTTGCTTTAAATGCCCCCTGGTACCCCACCTGGAGCCACACTGTTGACCTCCACAGCAGGAGGCAGGCCACATGCTAATTAGGCACTGGGCCTTAGGCAGGTCACTTAACCTTTCTCTTCTTGAGTTTTCTCTCTTCTGAGAAAGAGTGATCGTAATGCTGTGTACATTTTTAGGAGCATCGAGAGGATCCAATAAGATAACTCTTAGAAAGCCGAGAGCATAATCCCAGTACATAGTAACTGCTCGGTAAGTTTCAGCAAAAACAATGACGACTGCAGTTACAGTGAGAGCTCTTAAGGAGTACCGATTTGTAGCACTGCATGCCAAGCCCAGGAGTGGAATCTCCTGGAAGTCACAGCAGCTGGTAGGGCTCCAGGTGGGGGATCCCGTGTGGCAGGTCCTAGCATTGTTGGTCCCTGTGTAATTTTCCTTTCTCAAACGGCCTTCGTCTCGCTTAGGGCATAGCTGTTTCTATTGCTGCTTTCTCCTCTTTTTGGATTGATGTATTTATCCCTGTGTCTTTGTAGCAGTCACCAATTACTGCCTAACAAATTATCCCAACACTGTGGCTTTGAACAATAAATATTTAGTATCTTACAGTTTCTCTGGATCGGAAATGAGGGAGTAGCTTAGATCAGCGGTTCTGGCCTTGGGTTGCTCCTGAGGTTGCCGTCAAGCTGTAGGCTCCGCAGGCTTGGCGGGGCCAGAGCTGTGACTTCTGAGCTGGTGTGTGACATGGCTTCTGGCAGGAGGCTTCCATTCTTCAGCACGTGGACCTTTCACAGGGCTGCCTGAGTGTCCTCACAGCGTGCCAGCCAGCCACTTGAGTGACATCAGAGAGAGCACAGGGGGGAGGTGCCACGGTACCTCTTCAACATTAGTCTGGGACCTCACATGCCGTCCGAGGCCGTAACCCCAGCTTCATTCTGTTCGTGGGAAGTGAGCCAGTCTAGTCCGTATTTAAGGAAAGGGAACCCGCTCCACTATCTGAAGGGAGATGCTGTCAAGGACCTTGTGGGCATATTTTTAAATCGCCATGACCTGCAAGTTCAGTGTCCCCTGACTTTTCTTGAACACCTGATTGGTTTACTGGACCAGCCCTTGGAAAAGGCTTGAACTGTGGGAAGACGCAGCTGCCCCTTCCATCTCTGGGCAGAGAAGTTATCATCCTTGCTGGGGTGGTTCTGATTGGAAAGAGGGCTGCCCACCGGGACGATCCGCAGCCATGTAGTCAGGATATAACTTCACCAGGTGAACCTTGAACTTCCCCATCATGTTAGAGGACTTCGCCACACACACATTACATCCATTTACAATCATCACAGCCCTCCCTTTTGAACTCACCAATTTGATTTGCTTATTTTCCCCCCTGAGAGCAAGAAACCTGCCTTGAAGGATGCCTCCTTTGGACAGTGTGGTGGGCGCCCCCATCGGTGTCTTCAACTGACTGTTCGGGGCATGCAAAAAAAAAAAAAAAAAAAAAAAGAACCCTACAAAAAACAAAACAAAACACAAAGGGGCCGGGCTCAGCATTTTCCCTTGTTTTTGAAACCGTAGTCCTTACATCACACCCTTTCCGGAGCTCTGCCTCCTCCTTCCGCAGAGCCCTGATTCTCTCTTTTCTGAGTGGTCTGGTCTGCCCTCCCTGTTCTCCTCCCCCTGCCTCCCGTCCCTCTCGAATTTTTCACTGGGAGGGAGGAACACCGGAGCACAGCTCCTCCCACATGCCTACATGCCCTGCCGCCACAACCCTGGGGAATGACAACCCATTGAGGCTCTCAGCTCCTGGTTCTGATTTTCTTGTAACTTCTCTTTTGTCCCTTTACTGCACGTGCAGTACCGGCATGTCTGGAAGAATCCGCACCGTGTGTGGCCCTTAAAGTTTTCTCAACGACTTACTGAGCGTTTTTACCTCTCTCCATCCTCTGTAAAATTGGATGTGAATGTGCCCACTTTGCAGAGGAAGAAACTAAGGCTTACGATGATCTAGTAAGTTGCCCAGAGTTAACACAGCTCGTAAGTGAACGCTCGTAAGTGAACGAGGTGGCTCTCAAGCCCAAGTCCGCTGGCTCATAAATTTCATGGGTTGTTTTGTTTTGTTTTTTGTTTGTTTTTGTTTGTTTGTACACCATGCGGGTGGAATATAAGCTCTTCGAGGCTGGGTATCCTGCCTCATTCCACTTTGCATCGCTTTGCCTTTTGCAGCTGTGTCTTGCACATATTAGGGCTTTGGAACATGTCAGTTAAAGGAGAGACTACGTGCATGGGTGCAGCCATCCGTCAAATCAAGACGCTGCTCACACGTGCAGCCCAGAGTTTAGCTTTCACGTGCGCCTCAGTTAAGGACATCTGCACGTTAGTATTACGAAGCCCAGCAAGACCAAAGATGCCGTGGCCTGAATAGCAACGGGATGCAAACACTTGCCCTGTCTTGTAAATCTTGTAAATCAGCATTGTCTGTGCCGAGCGGGGCCCCCGTGTCGTGGTAGCAAACACCGAGAGGCCCAGAAGGCTGATCGGGGACAGCGTCCCCATCAAACGCTGCCCTGTGCTAAGTCTGCAGAATATTTAAATAAGGGGTTAATTTATAAAGTGAGCCACAGGAAAGTTTCCAGGACTGCTGTGCCCACGTCTCATAAATCGGCACAAATTGAATCTAGCTTTCTGTATCCGTCAGCGCCTAGGTAAACCAGAATTTACTGGGAGGTGTATAGGTTGCCATCCAAAGAAACATAGTAAATGAGAGAAGTGTATCCTCGGGAGGTCTGTAAACAAGGTACGAAGGCTGGCAGATGCAACAAGGGTCCAAAATGTAAAAATCCCCGTTGCCGCGGATTCGAAAGCACGGTGTTGTTTGCTGCAGATGGACACTGGCCTCCAAGAACCCTTGTCCGATTCCTGAATGTTCCCCTGACTTCTTAATAGACTAAAGAGTTTGTGTGTTGCAGGGGGAATTTATGCTGGGGAGGGTGTGCAGATGGAGGAACGCCAACCTCGGTATTTTGCACGTGTCAAATTAGGAGACTAGTTTAGCCAGAACCAAAAATGTGACTTGGTCTACAAATGTGACGCTTTAGTTTGTACGGATACAGTGACTGTTCGCAGTAATCGCCTGCGCAGGCCGCATCCATCTGAGTGATCGTAACAACCGTTCAAGTTTATTGAGGGCCCACCAGGGACCGCACCCTGTGCTGAGGTTTTTGCAAATATTATTTCTGGGCTTTTCCAGAACTCAATCTTTGCAGGAGGTTGCCATACATATGCCCATTTTATTTTATTTTATTTTTCATACGCCCATTTTACAGAGAGGAGAGTGAGACTCCCAAAAATGAAGCCCAGGGATTTTTGGCTACACACGGATTTGACTCGATTTATCTCATTCCAAAAGCTATTCCTCTTGTTGTAATCCTTCTTTTCATTATCCAGCATTGCCTCTCATTATTGCAGTGCTCTTATTATCTAGAAAACAAGAGCCAGCATGCTGGTAAATGCCTTCGCCCAGCCAAATTATTTAATACTTTAATCTAGCTTTTATTCTTTTAGCTACAACATTTAAAGTGATGTGCAAAAAGTGCCCTCAGATTCTCTAAAACCCACATATTAATATTGGCCATATCCTCCTGAAGGGGGCCAGCAGGGAACATGCCTTTAAAAGGGAAACTTCCCTTTAAAATAAAAAGCAGGGGCACCTGGGTGGCTCAGTGGGTTAAGCCTCTGCCTTCGGCTCAGGTCATGATCCCAGGGTTCTGGGATCGAGCCCCACATCGGGCTCTCTGCTCAGCGGGGAGCCTGCTTCTCCCCACCGCCCCCGCCTTCCTCTCTGCCTACTTGTGATCTCTGTCTGCCAAATAAATAAATAAAGTCTTTTAAAAATAAAATAAAATAAAATAAAATAAAAAGCATCCCTGAGCTTCTTGGGGAAGCAGTTGTATGGGGAAGAAAGAGAAGGTGGGTTTATGTCGGACACACAGTGAAATCAAACAGTCCGGACACTTAAGAAGGTTCACAGTTTTTCATATGTAAGTCGGCTTTGGACCTTACAGCATTCCTAGTGGCTAACCCAATTATTACGCCTGCACTTTATAGAGGAAGAAACAGAAGTTAAGTGACTTATCTGAAGTCACACAGCAGCTCCAGGATTCATCCCTCACCAGTCTGACTTCATAAAGAGGTGGGCAAACCAGGCTGGACAGAGAAATCAACATGGTAGGAAAAAAGAAACATAGCATTGCCAAACTATTGCCAGGAGATGTTCAGAAAATTCTTTCGGGCTTCTTTTAGTAGGAAAAGAGGCTGAATTCAAATCTGATAATTCAGTATTCTTAGGTTGGTTTGTTTGTTTGTCTCTGACTTTTTAGGAAGGAAGGATCTCATTGTAGCCTCAGATGTATTTGAGACCAGCAGCAAGAAAGCATGAAATTATGTTCCTGCCTATGCTGCCCCTCCTTCAAAGCCTTGTTATTCTTGTTCCCTTCGATGTATTTCAACTCCAAAATACACTGTGACATGAAAATTGTGTATTCAGATTGTGCTATTGATTTGCTGAGAAAGTGACCTTGTATGTACACATGAAAATGAAGAGATCTATACTGCCTGGCCTCTTTGTAAGGAGATGAGAACGGCCCCAGATAACAGGCATCCGTTTCATACCGAACCTCACTCTTCCTTTGCGCTGACCGCGAGCACCCAGGGAAGGCTTCTCAGGAGGCCGAGTGGTGTGGTCTGCACGAGGACACTGGCAGAGGACGAATGTGGGGCCTGGAATCCCGTGTTCCATTTGCAAAAGCCCACGGTGCTGACCTGAGATCAGAGGTTCCCTTTGCCATTCTGTCAGTGGCTTCCACAGGACTGGATTTTCCTCATGCCAACTCACCCAAGGGTACACCACCAGGGCCCCGGCTGAGTGACAGCATCCACCAGTGTAGTGACCACAGTCAACATGTCACACGTGTGGATGGGAAGGAAAGGGAACAAGCATTCCCAACCTCCGGGTGCTACGCCAGGGCCTTGCGAACGGAGTGCCTCATTTAGCCCTCCCAAAAGCCCTTGAGGTGGGTGGCATTAGGCCTTTTACTGGATACAGAGAGTGAGAAGCAAGGGTGTTAGAGCAGCTTGCCTTAGGTCGGGCAGCTTGTAAGTGGCAGAGACGAGGCTGGAACCCGGGATTTTTTATCTAAATTTCAGTCTACTTAATTATTCTACACATCTGAGGCCCCCGTGGTTTGGATCACTCATCACAGGCCTGAGATGAAATAGAATTTCTTAGCTTAAGGAGCCAGGCAGTAGATGGGCCTTTGCCAAGCACATATTTCCCCCCAGAATCAGGAGTTAGCAGGAAGACAGGAAAGAGGGGAGGTGAGGACTGCAGGAGGGGAAGGTGGGGAGAGTCGAGCTTCTGCCCCAGAATGCACATGCTGCCTCTTCATCTCACACAAAGGAAACCAGAGCCAGGGCCTCTTAACGAGATGTTCCAGAATCACAAATTGCTCTCTGCGACTTAGGGATGGAGAGAGAAGAAGAAGAAGAAGAAGGGGGAAAAAAAAAAAAAAGAACCAGCACGTGCAAACTTATAAAATTGGGAGCTGTATGTAAATGGCTTTTATTATAACTGCAAGGCTGCACCGGAAGACTTGATCTGTGTAAAATGTCACTCGGTCTTATCACGGTTCGTGGAGATTACCTTTCAGTGCAGTTTCATTTCTTCCAACGCTTGGAGAAGCGAGCGAGGCAGTGACTCCTTCATTTCCTAATCCTTGCCAGCAACCTGCTTCTTGCTCTGTGTTTTGTGTCATTCTGTATGATACTGCATCAAGGCAATTCACGGCAGTGGTTGAACCAAAAGCAATTTAAGTCAAAAATGGACAAATATGGATGTCATTTATAAGGCTTATTCAAAGGCCTTTGACATCACTCAAAGCCTGAACACTTCTCTAGAGTGAAACGCTCTTTTTTCCCCCAGCACCATAAGATTGGAGATTTAATACAGACCCCTTAGAGAGGCGTCCGCATGGTTCTTGACTGGAAAGAATTTATCGGGGAAGTTAGTGTTTTGTAAATACTGAGAAGGAGAGAGAAAAAGATTGAGTAATTAGAGGGCAAAGTGAATTTTCAGGGTGGACTTGTATTTATTGTGCTGATTTATTTGCAATAATAGCCAAATCGATCACATGTATCTGGGGGTATCACAGATGGGCATTACAAGCATTACATTTAGTTTAATTACTATTCATAATCGTAGTATGTAGACACATCTGTAAATATAAAGGCAAGTTTTATTGTCCCCATTTACAGATGAGAGAACTGAGTCTCAGAGACCCACTCAAGGGTGCAGATGAACTCCATGTGGCTCCAAAGTTCTTTCTATTATGCCATGCCTGAGTTTGGAGAATAGCTGGCAAACTGAGACACCAGAAGCCCTAGGTGGGCGTGTCCCTCTCTCCCCGTGTCTGGGTTGTGGGGAATGCAGGTGGCTAGGGGCTTCCTTGTCGGACTCGGTGGGGCTGTGCTTTGGAAGGCAGCTTTTCACGTCCTGCGGATGGTGCAGAAGCGGAGGGAAGCAGGTCGGGGAGCTGCAGGTGTGATTCGGTCACTCCCAGAAGCGAGACCGAGTGTTACCAGGAAGTGGCCAGTTCAGCCATTGCACTGCAGAGTGACAGAAACACTCCCCGGTCCCCAGAGGTCAAGGAGTGCCTCTCAGGAGAGAGGAGACTTTCGTGGTTTCTAGAGATTGAGTGAGACAGACAACTCAAAGAACAATTGAGTCTTACGATGATGAGGCTTCATGCATATACCCAGTATTTTCTTTGACTGCAAAAGAACTGTAGATAAAGGGGAAAAAAGTCCCAAAAGGTCCTATACTACATGATTCCAGTTACGTGACATTCTTGAAATGGCAAATTTATAGGAATGGAGAACAGATCAAGAGTGCCAGGGGGTAAGGAGGACCTGGGGTGAGTGGGGTGACCATAAAGGGCAACACGAGGGACCACAGTCTCTCTCTAGACTATAGCGATATCACTTTCTGGGTTGTGATATGTTACTCTAGGTCTGTGAGTCGGTTCCATGGGGGGAGTCTAGGTGAAGGAGACGTGGGATTGCCGTATTATTTATTATTTCTCACAATCTGCTGTTATCTTGAAATTAAAAATTTGATTTAAAAAAATGACAGAGTATTTGGGAGAAGAATTTAACAGAAAGAAAATTTAAATCAAGCATGAACCCTCCACCCAGAGAGCCACTATTTCCATTTTGTTCTGGCCTCTCTTTTTCTCTCCCTCGTTCTTTCCTGTTCATACATATAAAATGGAGAGGTTTAAAAATGTAGTTACACCTTGTCTATCTCCAGGCTTGGTAACATTGACCCTTTGCATCTTCTCAGGGAGGTCTGAAGGCTATGTTTAGACCTGCTGGTTTGGCATTGATTTTGATGGACAGACATGATGAGCTACCCCCTCCTAGGAGCTTAGGAGCTGTGTGTAAGGAGTGGAAGCATATTTATGAGCAGAGCTACAACCGTCCCCCCCCACGATCGCTAATAGGTGTTAAGATTTTGCAATAAATATTACTTATGGCTGTTAATTGAACTGAATCCCAGATTGTCAGGACATGCTTGTTTTCTCATTTTAATTTCTCTGATTTCTCACGGCTATGAAGGGGGCGCACAGAGAATAAAGTTAGGTGGGGGGCGGGGCAACATATCCCCCATGTAATCTACATCCCTGGCTGGTGTTCCTGCCAAGCATCTGCTTGGTTAGGGACATTAGAATGGGGCCAAGGAAGAGGTAGGGGGACGTCTTGAAAAACCCAGCTGCCAATAGCCCTCCCATCCATGGTGCACTGGAGATCATTTCTCCTAGTGCCTTTACTTCCATGCTGTTCAGAGCAGCCTCCCCCCAGAAGCCAGCTTCGTGTCTAGACAAGGAAAAGCAGAAAAACCTAAATTAACTTCCTTTTATTACTACTTATTAGCTGAGTGACTTGGGCAAGTTTCTTCATTTGCTGACCCTTCATCCGTTGCCTTTCTGAGCCTCAGTCTCTTTATCTTTCAGTGGAATTAATAAGTAACTGGGTGTTTGGAAGTTCAGATGAATTGACACCTGTAAAATGCTTTGCAGATACACGGTTGTTTGCAAAAGTAAGTCATCGTCAGTATGGGATGGAAAGGCCCCCTTGTCTACATTGCCTCCCGGCTGACCCTCACTGTGTGCTCATGGAACAATCTTCTAATATAAAATAACTACCATCACTAATCCTGACTATACACATTCCTAAGTCTGTGACACTGCCCAACGTCTTGAACCTTCTGTGCCTTGCTTTCTCATCTCTTGTTCTTATCTTAGAGATTGTTGTGTGGATTATGTGGGAGGCGGTGTAAGGCATAACACAGAGTAAGGACTCAGTACATCTTTGATCGACTCATTCAGTAATCCTCCAAACCGTTAATGCAGTAGAGCTCATGGCTGCACAGTATGGTTATCACAAGGAAGGATGGATGGTGGCGCCACACGGTACCACTCCTAAATGAGGCGTGTCATGTAGTTTTTCTGTGGAGCCAGTGATTTATTTTGCATCGTCCATTTGAGCATTAAGCAGGATTCCTGTACAATCAGTCAGTCAGTCGTGAAGCTCACTAACGTACTGCCTTCCCATCCGTAATGTGTCTACGAATCACCCAGGGCCCCGGGATCTTATTAAACTTGAATTCTGGTTTACTAAGTCTGGGTGGGGACCCCGGGTCTGTGTCTCTTACAAACTGTTGAGCTCCAAGGGATGCCATGTTTCTGGTTCAAGGGCTACAGTTTGAGGAGCAAAGGTCTAGATGTAGTTCTGAGAGAGCAGCAAATTTCAGAAATTTGTGGAGGTGTTTTGGTGGTCTTGGGCATTTAGTGTTTGGACTCCATAAGTCCATTTTGTGATCCGATGAACATTCCAATACAATAAAGAGTTGCCCACATCCTGGTAACCTGTATGTGCCATTAGACCTTCATACCAGTGGAAAAACTTGTTTGCAGTGACCTGAGCTCAGAATTCACTCTACTTTGCATGGAAACACAATGTGTACTGAATCTCCTAGAAATGCAAGGACCTTCTAAATCAAGGGGAATGTTTGTTCAAAGCTCTACTAAGATTTGGTCACCATCTTGAAAAATCATGCAGTGTTTCATAGTGAGTTACCATAACATGTGGCTTGTGCATATTTGTGGCTATTATACTCATGGTGATTAAACAGTGGGGGTGCCTCCTACCAGGTCATGTGAGCAGATTTTGCCCATTGCTTCCCAAATCTGCATTCCATGATCTCATGATATCATTTTGGTAGCATGAATTTGACCACCATGAGAGTATTTACACTGTGGAAATTGGCAAATACTACCGATTTTGGTGCGTATGTGTAAGTGTTGTGTGTGTGTGTGTGTATGTGTGTGTGTGTGTGTGTGTTTCTTTCCAGTGAGCTGGTTTACCAACATAATACTATGTCTTTGTAAAAATATATTTAGTCCATATTTCAAAATGCCAAATATAAAGAGGTCGTAGCAACAAAATTCTGGTGAATCTTAATCTATGTTTCTTGAATCCAAACCTGCAAGTAGGTGCAAACATTGACTTTTATTATGGGCTTCTGGTACAATTTTTCCCTTTTTACAGTGCATATTTTCAATTTTTTTCTGTATTTTTTGGTTGGGATATTATATAAATTTTTGTTGATTATGTGTGGATAGGTTATATTATTCATTAATTTTATTTCAGGACCCTAGTAAGGAGTTATAAAATATTTCTCTTAAAATAAG
Source organism: Enhydra lutris kenyoni (assembly GCF_002288905.1). Lineage (NCBI taxonomy): Eukaryota > Metazoa > Chordata > Mammalia > Carnivora > Mustelidae > Enhydra > Enhydra lutris. The sequence goes on from NW_019154114.1 coordinate 13,948,410, forward strand.
GGTGTTGGATCTTGGGCTCTAGTAGCACTGATTTAATTAACCACAAGGCAGGGTTGGTAGACGGGTCTCCTCTTGGGAGAAGGGGTGTAAGAGTCTCAGTATAAAGCCAAGTCATAGTCAGCATCTCCCCTTCAAGGTGCCTAGAAGAAATGTGTTGTAATCTGGGATTGGAATGAGCAGCAGTGTGTCTCATAAAATAATCCAAGGGGAGTTCATTCTAAACAGATTCAACAATGCAGGCACTGGGGAGGAGACCTAGAAAGAGGAGGAGGAGGAGGAGGAGGAGGAGGAAAGGGAACGTGAAGGGGAGTAGAGAGAGCAGGAGGGAGAGGGGAAGGAGAGGAAGGGGGAGGCGGAGGGGGAGGAGGAAGAGGAGGAGGTGGCGGTGGCAGCAGTGGAGGCCGAAGGTGAAAAGTGGTGTCACAGGCACCATCTAAGATGATTAGAAACTGTATATAAAGTACAAGGAGGGATGAAGACAGGCTTCAAAGAAATGTTTTACTTGACAGAAGGAAAGAAATATAGACTAGAATCCTGATTTAGAAGAATACGCACACACATGCGCGCGCACGCACACACACACACACACGCGCGCGCGCGCACGCACACACACACACACACACACACACACACACACACACACACCCAGAGGACTGGCAGGTGAAGAGGCAGTTTTAACAGGGCTGGCTATCTCTCCGCAGCCTTCTGTTTGGAACAGAAGTGCTGCAAACATCACACTAATGCTTGGGCCTTTGCTTTTGGCAGTCATTCCTCTTTTACATTTTTTTTGGCACCACGGAAATGTTTCCATAAATAGTGCATTTAGGGGAGTGTGTTGCTTTATTGCTGTCAGCTATCATAACAGTCGAGGAGAATTCAATAAACATGAAAGCTAAGATCAGAACATAGAAGGCTCCCGATTCCACATCCCTCATGAGGTTGTACCTTTAAGGCACATAACCTTTCTCTTTCCTCACCTATGAAATTCTTAGCTTCTGGATTGGCGAAGCCACCCGGCTCAGCACTTGATTGATAGTAGCTGTCTACTGAAATTTAGGGCGCGCTCATGATGACGGTGGCTGTTTTGTAGACTTGCAAAGCCAAGCGCTCCTTCCCACATCGCTAAGATGGGAGCACCCAGTCAGGGACCGCGTGCTGCCTGAGCGCTGGGCGTCAGCAGCCTTTGCGTGTGACAAACCCAGGAATGAAATGTTGTGAGTTTTTACTATGGAATAATTGGAAGTCACTTGCTCAGCTAGAGCTGGGAATCCAGCGTCAAGGAGGAAGTAAAAATGAAAAGGCATAAATATGGGAGAAAGTTAGCAAATCAAAGTAATTGAGGAGCAAAATAATTCATTCCCTCTCCCTGGCTCAGCATGGATGCAAATGATGTATCATTAAGTAAGTCCCCAGCACAAAGGCAGGCAGCATAACTGTTGCATCAAATATTTAGCTGGAGCCAAGAGCAATTTTTTTTTATTATGTTTTTTATAAGTTTGATTTACTAACCTTCAGTGCAATCCCTATTTTTAGAGGTTGGCTCATATTTTTAATTTGTTTTCTCTGAAGCACTGAATCCTTACTAGTGTTTCAAGCCGTCCACTCAGTTCCTAATGGCAGAGTAACACTGAAAAGCATAATTACATTTCCTAATTATGTGTAATTAGGCAAAACCCAGATGATGTATTCAGCGTGCTCTCAGAATAGCCAGGGGTCAAGGACTGTTGGAATTCACTAACATTTTTATAAATAAGCCAGTGCGTTATTTAACGCTGGGGTCCAAGGTGGTGCTGGGTGCCTTGTCGACCAATATAATGGTTGAAATATATAGCATTCATTTATTTAGCCAAGTAAAGCATAATTGATTCCCTACCTCCTTACTCCACCCCACCCCCTTAAAAAAAAAGAAAACAAAAAACAAAATAGTGTTTAGATTCGCTATTCTTAGCCCAAGAGAGGCCCTCTAAACTCAGAACCATAAAGTTCTGCTAACTGACAGCCTAAGTGATATTTATTTTTTCAAAGCTTAATCCTTTTGAAACATGGAGAAATAAATACATCCTCTTATCTACCATATGCCTGGGATGGGAAATAAATTCTTATTTTCCTGCAGTGTGGTACCAGTGGGCTACAGTGAATAATTTGGGCAGTCTCGCTGAAGATAATAGGGAAGCCTTCTCTATTACCAGTGATAATTATGAATCTCATAATAGAAAACATCCCAAGCCCGAACATCAATCAGGGGAGATAAACAATGGGAAATGATAGGTATACAAAAGGAAAATGGCAGCGGCCCATATGGAGGGAAAGCCTGCAGAATTCTGGCGGGGTCATAAATCATAGAGTCCAATAATTTCCATGCAATTAATGTCCCCAAATTAAAACATACGTTTTTTAAAGAAAGATTGCACAGCCTTTTCAGTCTGGCCACTGGATGTCTTATGAGATTCATCTGGGAACTCGAGAGCCATCCTTCCTCCTCAGTCTCGTGTATGTCCCTGGCTGGAGTTGGCCGGAGCCCTGGCACTAACAATGTCACCCCCGAGCCGGCCCGATGATCTCACTCTGGTCCACCGGGACCGTGCGTAAGGAGGTTGGAGCTGGCATGGCTGACCCTTGGAATCTTCGGCCCTATCTGTACGGTAGAGAATGGCCTCTTGAGGCAGGAAGTCTAACTTTCTTTACCAGTCTCAAAGACCGTTTCCGACCCGCAGACACAGCCCATTGAAGCGCTTGGCACAGCTACAAACAGAAAGCCTTCATTCCAGAGGGCCGTGGTCCCTCCTATTTAATAGCCCTACATGCATTCACGCACTTTCTTCTTATCCTGCCGTCAGTTGATCAAGTCCCAAGGGACTTCAGGGGACTTCTTTAAGAAAATAATAAAGGCATCCATTTATCGCAGTGAGAAAACACTGCTTATTAGTCTGCTCTTGCTGCTCAAAATGAAATTTAAGACCGTTTGGATAATTTATTTACTGCATCATGTGCAAAGACCAACAAGATTTCTAGCCTTTCCGCTTATGGGTCTCTGTGCAGAAATTCATGGACCGTGGCCTCCACTGACATGAATTCGAGTGGAATCCCTCCCCTCCGACCCTTTTTAAGGAGAGGGTCAGAGACTTGAGTGAGTTGCCAAATAGGTCCTAAGGGCCACAGAATGCGCTCGTGGCTTTTGTTTTATAGGCTTAATATAATATTGTATAAAACATATCCTTCAAGAAATATATAATAACCCAAAGCAAGGGTTCTCCCATGCCATATAATTTGCTAAGTGTGGCTTTGCTGTGATGTAGCCCATAATTTACAGTCAGCTTCCACAAGGCAAAAAATAACTCTAAGCTATGATTAAGTAAGTAATGGACAAGGTAACTAATATTCCCAGAAGGATGGCCTCTCAGATACTCATTTTAAGTGGCAAAATGGTTGAAGGTTGAGATGTGTTGTCCTGTACTAATTTAACCAAGTTGTGCGGAATCAAGAAATGACATTATAAACTGGCAGATATGGGCGGTTGGGACACAGAGCTGAATGTGGATATTTTCCATCTACAATTTAATGATCCTGTGCCTCACTTTCCCCATTTAAAGTCAGTGGTTTATGCCTAATTGTGCCGCCAGTTTTTTCCCATAAAGTAATTCACTTGGAAGGAGTGTCCTAGTCCAGTCTCCGCCAATTCTGAGAAAGGCGGTCTGTGCAGCGTGGATGGAAGAAGCAAGGCAGAGTAGAAAAAGCATAGACTCTGGAATCAGGCAAAACGGTTTTGCCTTGAGGAGCTATGACCTTAGGAAAGTTTTGTTTTGTTTTGAAATTAATTTCGGCTTACAAAAAAGTCACAAATAGAGTGCAGTGTATACCCTGCATCCAGCTTCCACTAACGTGATACATTTTCCAACAGTAAGAAATGAACACTGGTACGATGCTGTTAACAGTTGACCACCAACAGCTTTTGCAGTTCACTGGTGTTTCCATTCATGTTCTTCTAGTGTTCCGAGAGTCAACCGAGCGTACCACTCTGCATCTATTGTCCGGCTCCTCCAGTCTCCTCTGATCCATCACAATCTCTCAGTCTTCATATATTCATTTATTTATTTTTTTAATGATCTTGATACTTTTGAAGTCAGTTCTTTTATAGAACATTCTTGACTTGGGTTTCTCTGATAGTTTCTTCTCACTATATCTGAACACACAGAACTGGTCTGCCCTTCTCAGTCCAACGTATCAGAGGGTACACAGCATCAAAATGTCTTATTACTGGTGATGTTAACCATGATCTCTTGGCAAAAGTGTTGTCTACAGGATTTAGCCACTAAAAATGATCATTTTCCCCTTTATAACTAATAAATATCTTGGGGGAGGTACTCTGAGACTGTTCCTTCTAACATTTTCATCCTCTGAAGTTAGCATCCATCTATTGACCTTGCCTACAACAATTCATGCTATCACGTTCTAAAGGTGATTTTTTATTTCCCTCATGCCTTCTACATTTATCATCAAATTCTTTTCTGCTGAAGGCTGTCCCTTCTTCTCTGTTTATTTAGTTATATATTCATTTGTATCAGTGTGGACATGTGAATATTCATTTTACACTCTGAGTTTTATTATAATCATATTGTTACACATTCTGTCACTCAGATTGTTCCAGCTTTAGCCACTGAGAACTCTTTCAGGCTGGGTCTTGTGCCCTTTTGACACACCTCATCCTTTTTGAATACTTCCTTACCTTTTTGCCTTGTAAGGTATTACAGACTCATTTCCTTACCCTAATCTTAGAATTAACTACTTTTCCAAGGAGCCCTGGTTCCGTAGCAGAGAATGGTCTTTAGAAACCAAGGTCTGGGTGCTGGGTGTGCTCATTACCACTGGGATATCATTACCTCCAAAACTTCTCCATGGACGGAGTTTGAAAATATTTGTATGGATACTGACACATACATACAAACATATCTCTATTTCTGTGTCTGTGTGTGTGTTAAATATTTTAATGTATTTATATCCACATTCATTTATATGTAAACTAAGTTTTGCTATTTATATTTATTTATATATTTATAATATTAGAATACATAACATAAATATATATTTATAAAATAAAATATAGGTTGAAAATATAGACACACATAATTTTATTTATTTATTTATTTGAGAGAGAGCAAGTGCATGCATGTGAGTGGCAGAGAGGGGTAGGGAGAGGAAGAGAATCTCAAGCAGACCTCATGCTGAGTGAGCATGGAGCCTGACACAGGGGTCAGTCTCACAAACCTAAGATCATGGCCTGAGCCAAACCAAGAGCCCGACACTCAACCATCCAGGCGCCCCAACACATATGTATTTTAAATATGAATTTGCACTTGATTCCAGTCTAACACAACTGGGTTTATTCTTGCTTTTCTTGGAGATGTTATTTGACCATTCTAAGTCTCATGTTCTTCTGTAAGTTGGAGACAATAGCAAGCACCCTCTAGGAATTGGGGAAGATATGGTAAATTGTAAAAGTAGTGAATTATAGAAAAAGAAAAAGAAAAGAAATACATTTTTCCCTCCACTGCATCCAGGCCCATACTCTGATGAGGTTGTTCATCCTCCCATTAAGAAGTGGAGCCTGTTTCTCCACCACTGATGTAAGTTTGGCCAGGTGTTGGCATTGGCCAACAGGACTTTAGCAAGGACAGCGCACGCACAGGCAGGAAAGGCACTTGATATTGGAGTGGACTGTCTTGCTGCTTAGAACCCTGAGACCCTGGGAACAGGCTTGAACTAGCCTGCCAGAGGCCGAGAGGCCGCATGGAGGGAGCTGTGTTGCTCTAGTGGATCCCCTGCTGGCCTCCAGGTGCATTAGTGAAACCATTCTGGAGTCATCCAGCCAACCCACCAGCTGAGCCCAGACAGGTGAATGAGCCCAGCAAAGACAGGCAAGACAGTTCACAGCAGAGACAGAGCCCAGCCCATGACCAGAATCTTGAATTTTTGTTTAAAAAAAAAAAAAGGTGATTACTGGTTTTGGTCACTGAGTTCTGGTATGGTTTGTTAAAACAAAAATGGTAATGAATCTAGAAGGCTTGGAGACGGTGTACGGGAAGCAAACAACGCGGTGTCTCTTGAACGCTTTGGCATCTATCTGAGTGAAGTGCCGCTTGTTGTTACCGATATTGTTAGTTTTGAGAAAAACTTCAAGTTTTGTTTGCCCCCAGATACCTTCCCAGCTGTTCTAACTCTTATAAAGAACTGTTTTTGCTAACTGCTGGAGCCGGTCCTTTGGACTAGATTAGTGCCTTTAGGGAAAAACAAAAAACAAAAAACACTGTTAAGTGCAAGGCTCGGTGTGTTTACGGACTCACACCAAGGTAGAGACAGGACTCACACCAAGGTAGAGACAGAGCTGAGTAGCTTCAGGACGTTGGGCGTTAGGTGGCGTGAGCGTTGTGAACACCGGGGAACAGAAAGTCCTGTATATGGTGTTGCCTGGGGGGACTTGGAGCCTGGCCTGGTGGAGAGAGGAGAGAGGGAGCAGAGAAGGAAAGCAGGGGCGTATCTCAGCAGGCCAAATTCAGCCTAATTAACAGATTTGCCTAGGGCTGACCCTGAAGCAGAAAGTGAAACCTTGATCAGTTCGCTCTCCTCCTACCAATAAGGTAATGATGAGGTTGAAGCACCAGTTCTCAGCCCCACAGAGAAGACTCCCAAAATAGATGGGGTTAGACAAAGAGACCCATATATTTCTTTCTTCCTCCGAGAGTCTGTCTTTCCTTAATGACCTGATGCATCTGTTTAGCAGTTTTTAATACCCGCAAACAAGTGAGGGCACTTCTAGTCCTGCTGGTTGTGGTCGTAGTTCTGCTCCGTAGCAGAAGTGCTAGTAACTGTTTGCTGAAATCACTCACAGAGGCGTAGTTGCCTTGAGCAGTAGCAGGACAGATGGCCACCATGTTGCTGTGGGCTTGGTCACCTGGAGGAAGGTCAGCAGTCTTGGCACAGCTGCCCAGAGTCTACTAAGCATCCCATGGAAGACAAAATCAATCTGTATAGTAAGCCACCATTACATGTGTGGCTCTCCCATCTCTGCCACCCTCCTGCCCACACATCCCGGGGTCTGTGCAAACCTCTGTTCCCGCTGGGAGCTGTCGTCTGTGACTAGATAGCCACTGAACCACCCATTGTGAGGAGTTGTGAAATCGCGTGAAGATGTCAAAAACCACAGCCAAATTTTGAGAAAGGCCTTCCAGGGCAAATGTTACAACAAAACCCAATGAGCTTGTTTTTCTCTGTGGACTAGATTTGTAATCTTGATGCAGTGAGCAAAGGGGGAAGTTTGCATTTTTCTACCAGATGGAAGAGACCCTGTAGAAAATAGTGTGGGAACTTGACTTTTTTTCTACAGAAGTTTTCATTCCCAGTTCCCATCTATATATGTATGTGTGTGCAAAATACCAAACAGGATCTTGGAAGGAAGGAAGGAAGGAAGGAGAGAAGGAAAGGGAGAAGGAAGGGGGGAGGTGAGGGAGGGAAGGAGAGAAGGGAGAAAAGAAAGAAGAAAAGGAAAAGGGAAAAAGAAAGAGGAGGAGGAGGAAAGAAAGTAGTAATACTTAGCCAATATGTCATCATTTAGACAACAGTCACTGTCGATATTTGGTTAGTCCCATTAAAATTCCCAACCCCCCATGAATGGGTTTATTGTTTTTTTCCCACACCATTATTTATGCTACATTATAGCTGATGCTACTCCTGAGTATATTACTTGTAGCACAAGTTTCTCCCCTATTATAATGTAGTCTTTATTAATGTTAAGTATCAGCTAGATAAAAAGCTACCAAGTGATAGTTCTTATTGCTTATTCACTCTTCATTTGGGAATCTACATTGTTTATAGTTCTTTACTGTTAAAACAATGTTGCAGTGCAACTCTGGTATATCAAGCTGTTTATTTTTGTCTCCCCCATTACATAGGAAATCTTAGAGTCCCACCCTTACTCCGTATTAACCAGATGCTGTCACCATCCACTATTGCTGAAGGCTTGTATAATGATGAGCCTCCCCCAGATTTATTTATGCCTCTTGTATCAGTCAGTGCCTGTGAACTTGAAGCATCTGGACTCAATTTGAAAGGGAACTCATTTTATAGGGACAAACAGATATTGATATCCCAGGACTTTAAGCCTTGCCATTTTTGAATGCTGATCAATTGTTAGTGTCTATTTGTGGCACAATGTTGAGTAGGATTCTAATGCCATATTGGCTCAACATAGAAGAGTTCTGTGATCAATTATTAATATCAATTCTGAATGAGGATTCAGAGGGTAGCAGTCACATACATGCCACCCTTTCTAGTATCCTGTTTTTTCGGTGTATGTTTTCTTTAGAGTTTCCAGAGGCAATTTAAAAAATGTATAGAATGTCTGAGGTTGTTTGTTTGTTTGTTTGTATTATTTTGTTTTTTGTTTTTTTGAGAGAAGAGGACAGGTATGGACAGTGAAAGCCAGGTGGCTAACTTTCTAAAAGTTTTCCAGGTCATATTATGTTGTTGAGTTCATTAATAATATGAATCTTGCCCTCAAGCTTGCTATCTCAAAAAAAAAAAATAGATCTTGGTCAGGCCTCCAAGAACAGATCTTTCTTACAGATGCAGACTCATAATAATCAAACTCATACAGACTGATACATAAATCAAGTGCCCAAACTATAGATTTCAAGGAGGACTATAATTATAACACAGCTTGAAATGCTCTTGTTAATTTGGCCAGAAAACAAAACAAAACAAAAACAAAAAACAGTGTTTCTTTATGGGTAGAATTACAGAAACTGAGACAAGTAAAATTATAAGCTACTTGGTGGGCAAATAATTGAGCCAAAATCAGTTGGCCAAGTGACTCAAATATTTGGTTGCCTGGTACTTTCACAATGAGGATGTGTTGTATACTTCTGTTTGTTTGTTGTCCATCTCCCCCACTAGGATGTCTTATGTCTTGCTCATTACTTTGTCCCTGAACTTAGCCAGTGTCAAGTACATAGAGGCACCAAGCACGTATCTGTTTCCAATGAATCTCCAGATACCAGGTGACCCCAAATACAAAATGATTCTTTATTTACCCAGTGAGGTGCTCCCCCGCCTTTTTTGCACAACTTATAAACTTTAGAGGATATAGAGGAAGGGTTGAAAATTTTACCTTTAAGGTTTAATTTATTAATGTATTTTCACAAGTAATATGTTAATTTTTAAATATTAGAGGGTATTTTTTTCATCCTCACATTTTATGAAATAATTTTACTCAAAGTCTTCATAGTCATCTTCAGCATCATCCCTGAAAGCTCTTTTGGAGCCGCCTAATAGTTTTCCAAACATACCCACTTCATTTCTCCCCCAGCTGTTTGAAACATAGCATTTTTGGAATCATGTGTCGTGCTTGTCCTATAATCAGGAGTGACTTGAGCTGGGTGACTCTGCGTTTCTTCAGGGTGGCTTTTCACCCATCCACCTGGCCTACTTTGAATTCATTTCATTGCTGAAATGTCAGAGTGTGACCTTATATAGTTCCAGGTCCTGGGGTTCTCTAGACAAAGGGAGAAGTGGCCAGTCTCCACGATGGCCTCCAAAGACCCTAGCCTGCCAGATATCATGCACCTGTGTGGTCCTCTCCTCCTCTGAACAGGACGGACAGGGGAGATGTTAGAGCATGACGCTTGAGGCTAAGTGACAAAAGACATGGTCACATCTGCCTTGCTCTCTCTGGGATCACTTGCTCTGGGGGAAGCTAGGTGCCGTATTGTGAGGATGCTCAAACAGTCCTGTGGAGAGGCCCACCTGATAAGGCACTCGAACCTCCAGCTGACAGCCGGAACTGACTTGCCGGCCGTGTGACAGCGCCATCCTGGAAGCATGCCCGACTGTCCCAGTTAGGCCTTCAGATGAGACTGCAGCTGCAGTCGTACCCAAGGCACAGCATTTAGCCAAACTGCCCCAGAGTCCTTGATCCACAAAAGCCACGTGAGATATTAAATACTTACAGTCGTTTGATGATGCTGAATTTTGCGGTGATATGTTACTCATCGAAATTAATACAGCGCCAGTTTGCACTGCCGACAGGATAAATAAACCAAGAACCTTAAGAGTTAAAAGTGCCTAAAAATGTTCACCTGTTCCATGAGTTTAACAACAACACTTTTGTTATTTGTGTCACACACAGGCGACCAGTAATGTTGTATCTTGGTCTGCTCATCTGTGACATTAGACTAATTTATATAGGTAGGGTGGGGACTTAAGATCTGTAAGATTTTTTTTTTTTTTTTTTTTTAGATTTTATTTATTCATTTGACAGACAAAGATCACAAGTAGGCAGAGAGGCAGGCAGAGAGAGAGGGAGGAAGCAGGCTCCCTGCCGAGCAGAGAGCCCGACGCGGGGCTCGATCCCAGGACCCTGAGACCATGACCTGAGCCGAAGGCAGAGGCTTAACCCACTGAGCCACCCAGGCGCCCCAAGATCTGTAAGATGTTTGACTCAGTGTGCCACGTAGCCGTAGCAAACAGGTAGTAGATAGTAGGTGCTGTTTCCATGGATATTTTTGCTATTCCAGTAATCATTATTTATTTAGTAAATGGCCAGCAAATCCCAGAAATCCAGTCGCAGCAAACTCTCTGTAACCCAGTTTGCTAAACCCCCCCCCGCAGTGGTCTCTGTTCTTCATGACTCCTTTCGACCATGAGGCACAATCTTTGTATGTTCTTCTCATCAAGGATTTTTATCTAAAAACCTGCCATACTTCACCCTTCCCCAGGTGGAAAGGAGAGGTGGAAATGTACTTCTGAAGTAATTCAGCATGCACTCTGAAAGCACAGTGTGGATGCAGCTTGCCTCCTGTTTTGAAGCCCAGCTTGTAAGCATATACGCGCATCCCAGGGAGGTTTTTATTGAAACGAGAGATGCCATGAGCAGTCCTTGGTGTAATAATTCAATAGCAAACCCCTCAGCAATAAGTCTTCTGCTAAAATGGACACTGACTGTCTATCCTGTGAAGATTCAGACACTGATGTAATTTAAAATGCTTTCCATATTATGGATGCAAACATACGCCTTTTGATTTCTGAAGGACTTTTCAGAAGAGCCGATTAAGAAATGAACAGAGGAAATGAGAAATAAAATTGTCTGTTGTACGACCCCCTAAAAATAACCACTCTCATTACTTTGCTGTATTTCCTTCTAGATTTTTCTCAACATATACGTGATGGTTTTTACATAGTTGTGACTTCACTGGACACTTGCTTCATTTTGTATCCTGGTACTTTTTTCTCTGAAAATTATACTAGTGAACCTTGTTCTTCTTTCCTGCTCTGTTTTTCAATTTGCTATGTTGAGCTTGTACTCTACCGTAATAAAGATTAATTTTATTTTAGGGAAAATGAAAAGACATTACTGTGCAGGTGACTTCATTTATGATTTACATGCAGCCAATCAAAAAAGCATATCTTTGTTCAGCAAAATATAGCCCTGAAGTCTTTTAGCACTGAATGCTTGAAATTATGAAACAGGTTCTAATTCGACAATGAATTTGGGAGATAAAGAAGACTCTGATTTAGATAACATCAGTAGCTTTCTAAAATATTTATTTAGTTAATATTTTACTTCTTGTCTGTGTATCTCTAGAACTGTAACACTTCACCAAAAAAGCAATAAAAATTGCTGCATTGGGTTAAGATTAACACCTAATGAAATTGCACTGGCCAATATTTGAACAGCTTTGTTTTTTTAATGAAACTTTAAATGTGGGTTATGGGTTTTATTTTCTTAGGGAGCTAAGGGCTTCTCGAATTTGGACTCCATTATTTCATTTAAAGATTCAGTATGATGTGTCTTAAATAAGTTAGCACTGTGATTGACAGTCTACCTAGAAAGATTAGGAAATTGGGGGTGATGGTCCCCCACCCCCAATTATTGCCTTTGTTCTTACAAGTGTGTTTAAATCTATTTCTGTTAATTTACAATTTGAAAGGTGGGTGAGGAGCAGAGTTTGAAAAATAGATTACTGTCTTCATTAATACAGGTTTGACCTACAAAGTCTTCACGTACTTAATGATTAAAAACCAAAGTACTAAATAATAAATTATAAGAATTTATAGGAGTCATCATCTTGAAATTAGCTTACTGAATGTTCTTATCATAATAAATCTGAGTGGGTGTCTAATTTAGTGTTAGCTGACTAAAATTATATGTTGCGGGCAGGAAAAAAAAAAAACACTTTTGTTTGAAGATAAATGCAGTGAGTTTAATCACAGGTGATCTGAAAGGCACCTGTCTTTTGCTATGTTCACTTCGCAGAAACTTTGACGAAACTGGTTGAATGTAGATCGATCCCAATTTGTAAATCTGACAGACAATAAAATTTCCCCCAGCACTTCGATGATGTTTGTGTTAACACTTCCTGTGCAGATTCTAGAAACTGAGCCAGCAAAACTGGAAGGCAACCCGCGCTCTCCCAGCTTCAAATCTATAGAGCCATAATCATTTTCGAATTGAAGCGTATTTTTGTTTGTTGGCGGAAGCAAGGGGGAGGAAAGTGGGCACCGACTATCTCGTCTCCTACGTCTCCTTCCCTTGGAATGTGTAGATGAGAAAGGCTGTCTCTCTCTGTTCAACAGTTACTCACCGTGCTTCTACCCTGGATCACTCAGACCCTGTATTAGGCTCAGGTGGCTTAGGAAAATTTAGCTCACTTTTACCCTGAAGTAGCTCAGCGTCTTCTACAGAAGGCCAATTTGGGAATAAGTAAATTAAAAAGAGGTTTGCACAAAGAAATTGGTGCATTTACACGGTACCCAAGAAGGAGTGACTGATTTACCCCCACTAAGGCAAGGCGGATAATGAGGGAAATGTTCTTCAGAAGAGGGAAGACAAATAGGAGTTTACTCATGAGAGAGTATCCAGGGAAGATGTTCTTGTTGAGGGATCAAATGTGCGAGGTGCACAGATGAAGCAGTCTTTCTGGACCACGAGAAATACTGTCATTGGGGCTCTTAGGGCCAGAACAGAGTGGTCAAGGATAATGTTAGGGACTTGGGCTAGGACCACAGGGCGAAAGCCCTGCAACAGGCCTGAACTTTCTTTATACCAGAAGGGCACTGAAGACTTTGAAGTAGCATATTAGTGACTTTATATTGAAGCAGAAATTGAATAAATCTCTTCCAAGTACTATGAGAAACTAGCATATAATTCAGTGATCTCTTTTTTTTCAAATTTAGTATCTTATGATATAGAGCAGGATAAAAAAATGTACATATACACACATATTTATGTGTACACACGCACATGCACATACATACTTAAATAACTTAGCCCAAATATGCAAAGAGATTTTGCGAATCAAAAAGAAAAATGTGAAGCTCCCAATAGAAAAATGGGCAAAGTCAATGAATAGGAAACTCACTGAAGAAAATTGACAAGCATGAAAAAAGACTCCACTTTATTTTTAATTCATGGAAATGGGAATTAAACAATGAGATACCATTTTGTACCATGACATTGGCAGGAGTTAAGAAGACAAGTAACTTCCCATATTGGTGAGTGTGTAGAGTATAAAAGGGTATAAAAAAGAAAAGTGGTCCCAAATCTGGTCTGGAATAGAACCTTTTTGCATGATGTAATTCACAGCCTCATTCCTGATAAATTGCTTAAGCAATTTTCTGATAAACTTTAATGGGATTAAGGCTTGTCCTGAAAAATCAGTCACCCATCTAGCCAGCTGTCAGTCAAGAGTCTAGTGACCTTAAACCAAATGTTCTTTTCTTTTTGTATCTAGCCTAACATTGACCATCTTATCGCTCCATTTTTCTATAAAATGTCTCCACCAGGAGTGAATCTCTGAATTGATTTGCTAGAGTCCTTTTCCCTTGTAGCAAAATTACAATAAAACCTTGACTCATGCACATAAATAGACTTCCTAAAAAGTTTTCTTTAACAGGGAAAGAGAACATGCACTATTAAAAGGAGCATAAGTCAGTTTTGGTCATTTTTGGACAGTAAGTGGGCAGTTTCAATAAAAATTAAGCATTTTGTCCAAGCAATTCCATTCTGAATCAGAAAATACAGATACTTGAATAAATGTGCAAGGTGTCCCAATTAGAAGAATCAGTGATATATTTAGCATTATATGTGTACATGAATATGTAAATATACACATACATATATATACACACACACACATTTGTTTATTCGTTTAACCTGTGGATTCTGAATTCCTATTAATAGAGTAATTTTTAATTGAGTTAGAGTTGTTCCAAAGTTTTAAGTACTATATACAAAGAGAGAGAAAGAGGGAGATGGATATTAAAGAGATAGATCTAAATATACGTGTTATGGAATACACACAGGCATGCACACACACACACACACACACACACACACACACACACACACACACACTTAATGGCTGCCCGTGATACAACGCTGAGTGAGAAGAAGCAAATTCAGGACAATACATGTATTATTAGATAGTTTTCTTTCTTTTTTTTTTTTTTTTTAAGAAAGCTATGCATGCATGTATCTGAATGTTTATATTTGTGTATATTTGCGTATGCTTATCATGTGATCTGAGATTTTAACGATAGGCATTAACCGTTAGTAGTGACAGCTCCTTAAGAGGAAGCATGAGCTGTGGGAAGGTTTTGTAGAAGAGGGAACTTTTTTTCTTCTTCTTCTTTTTTTTTTTTTCCTTTATGTCATCCTGTCATGTTTGAATGTTTCTAGCCATCAGTATGTTCTGTTTTTGAGATTAGAAAAAAAGGGCAAAAGAGCTAACTTTCACAGATATCACTGATGAGGTGGCCCTGGGAGGCAGGACCCCACAACGTGTCCCAATCTGAGACACAGAAACCAGGCCAGCCTTGCAGAGAAGCAGGATGACCTGGCCTGGAATCCATTCGACTGATTTCAACTGTCTGTCTCCAGAGAGAGAGCTGGGGCTGAGGCTGGGGAGAGGGAAGTGGAGAAGGCAGGAATGAATTTGATTCTCTCACCCCCTGCTGGTTTCCACCCCTGCCCCCCTTCCCCACCCCCCACAATTTCTAATTAATTAGAAGAGCGATGCCTTCCAGAAAAGAGCAGGCATCCCTTTGGGAATCTCACCAGGAAGAAGTGGGTCTTGTGGTGGAAAGGAAAGCTCTTTTTTTTTTTTTTTTTGTATTAAAAATTAATTAAAACTGGAATGTGTTAAAGCTCAGTTTTTATCATTAGGACCCATTCCAGAGGACCATTTGCTGTTGGTAAAACTTCAAATCCTTTCTGTCGCTATAGATTTGGTTTTACGGAAATTACCTCAGCGTTCAACATTTTATGTGTCAGTCATTAAAACTCACGATCCTCTGTGACTCAGTTGGGTTGGAAGAAGGAGGGAATGATATCATCTTCACAAATGTGTCCATAGTCTCCCGTGTCGGAGGATATAACAGCTGGCAAATAAATCTTGATAGTTATTGATAGTTCTTTTCAAAGGATAGACATTGAGAGTTATTTCCAAAGGAGCAAAACCAGTATGGGAACAATTTAATGTGATGTCCCATTGAATGTTTCCTTCTTGCTTTTTAAAGATTTTATTTATTTATTTGACAGAGAGAGATCACAAGTAGGCAGAGAGAGAGAGAGAGGAGGAAGCAGACTCCCTGCCGAGCAGAGAGCCAGATGCGGGGCTCGATCCCAGGATCCTGGGATCGTGACCTGAGCCGAAGGCAGAGGCTTTAACCCACTGAGCCACCCAGGCGCCCCTCCTTCTTGCTTTTTAAAGACAACATTTACGTCTCCTGTTTTCACTTTCTTATAAACTGGTGGCCTCCAAGTAAACACACTTTTCTCTCGCATGAATGAGAAATCATAACAAACTTGATGAATTTGGTGACATATCCTGACAGCTGTAGCAGACAGCACAATGGCTTAGATAAATAGCATTTCCACAAGTAAACTTTTCAGTTAATTCTCAAAAAAAAAAATTGTAATCAATTTTCAGCCATGTATTAGCATTATTGCCAAATACATAAATCCTTGGCCGGAACTGTGGGCTCTGCAGTAGCCCCACCTTACTCCATTCTCATGGCCTGAAATGTAAACTTCATTATTAGAGAGATTATCGCCAATGTGTATTCCTCTTATGCTGTTATTTCTGTGACACTATTTATATACTGTGTGGCCACGCCGCCATAGTATGTGCTCAGTAAATTTTTTTCCCACTCATTCATTGAATGCAGTGAATGAATGGCAGTCTCATTTTGTGAAAGGAATTGAGGAACTCCCACACTTTGGACCCTTCATTTGTACAGTTTCTGTTCCGGGCACACTACTTCCACGTTTTGCTTAAGACCTAAGGGATATCAGGCAGTCAGCGAGGTCCCCATGAGTTGGCTAGACTTCATTCACTCATTTACACAAATTGTCTGGCACTCAAAAAAGGAAACAAACAAACAAAAAACCAAAATGGAACCCCTATGATGTGCCAGGCATTGTTCTAAAAGGTAAAGACAGAGCTAAAAAGGAAAAATGCCTAACCCTGTAGCGCTTACGTTATCACGGGGAAGATAAGCAATAAACAAAGCATCAATATTTCATATAATTTCAGGTAATGACGCAGGCTAAAAAGAAATGTTCTTCCTGTCAATGCTACCAAATATGTATTCGTTAGTTCTCTGCCGCACTGTCAGATATGTGGACATCCATTTGTGAGAAATGTCTGGAAACCTGCTAAAATGAGGCACTTACAGTGACCCATCCTGGTGTGTTTAGGGAAGATTTTTCTGCCAGGCTTTACTTATCTTCTAATTATCTCTATATCCATCTCTATTAATTTGTTTGTATTATGTTAAGAATTATTTTCGGCTCCTGCCATCCACTTACTTATCTACTTCTGAAAAGGTAAAAACATTTACAGTAGGTGACAGAGTATCATTAGCCCCAATCGCCCCATCACCCGGCTTCAGTAACTATCACATGTGGCCAGTCTTGTTTTACCTCCACCCACGGCCACTTCCCCATGTCCAGTGTTTCACAGAAGCAAATCAAAGCCATTACATCTTTGTATCTGTAGATATTTTATTATGACTCACTATAGATATTTTATTATGACTCACTATAAAGTAAGAGCTCTCCCAAGATAGACAGGTGCATACACATATACGATGTCATTATCATACCCCCAAAATAATGCAAATTTTTAATATGATTAAATGTCCTCTGAAGGTTCCTATTTCCAATTGTCCCCTAAATACTATAAATGATACTTCTTTTTTTTTTTTAACTGTTGTTTGAATCAGGGTTTGTGTTTTTTGTTTTGTTTTGTCTTGTTTTGTTTTTTTCTTTGGTTTTCCAAGACTTGGTTGAATCCTCGCTGTCCTTAAAAAAATCTGGAAGTTGCTGAAAAAAGAAAGAAGAGAAGAAATGAAATGCACCATGTTTCCACATTTCCATGTTTTCTAGTCAAGGCTGTAACACCTAGCACAAGGCTAAAATTGCTTTGTGGGACTAATGTTTTAAGAACAATTTGGCTTTTGTTGGTATTTGTCAGTATGTTAGTCAGGGTTCCCCCAGAGAAACAGAACCCATAGTGCATGTGTACACACACATTACACCATACATACACGTCCCACACACATACATACATACATATATAGTAACGATAATTACTAGAAATTAGATCACACAATTATGAAAGCCAAGATGTCCAGACCCAGGAGACCCAATGGTATAGTTCCAGTCCAAGTCTGAAGGCCTAAAAGGCAAGAGAGCCAGTCTTAGAAGTTCAGGTCCAAGTTTGAGTCTGAGGGTGGGAAAAGATAGATATCCCAGTTCAAAGACAACAAAGTGGAGAGAACAATATTCTCCTTCCTCCACCTTTTATTCTATTCCAGCCTTCAACAGATTGGATGAGGCCCACCCGCACTGGGGGTGGGGGGGATAATCTTCTTAACTCAGTGGATGGATTCAAATGTTAATGTCAACCAGAAGCACCTCACACACATAGCCTGGAAATAATGCTTAACCAAATACCAGGCCCCCTGTGCTCTAGTCAAGTTGACAAATAAGATTAGCCACCGTCTCAGTGATGATGTTGAGTAAGATTTTTTGGAAGTAAGGCGTGGGTACTCCAAGTGCATATTCTCCTTGTTAGGTTTCTTTATCAAAGAGGCATCTCAAGAATCTCTAAGCCAAGTATTTTTAGCCATAGACCTTGAAGAAGGACCCTGCGTGTCCTAGAATCCTCTGCAATAATATGCAGCATTATAGTCTGTTTGCACTTTTCGGAGAAAAGATCCCGGTCTTTCATCAGATTCTCTAAGGGCCCACTGGCTGCTGATGATTTAGTATTGCTGCTTGAAGCTATTGTCTGTCCTAGGGAACTCTGAACTTGGTGGCTGCCTTTTGTGAGGAGCGCCTAGGAGCAAATCTCCTGACCACAAGCGCTACTCAGGAAGAGGTTAAGTCGGCTTTATTGGCTCCTTGTCCCTCGAGCCAAGCACAGTGCCTCGACATAGCAGTGTCTGTTAAACCAGCCAATAAACGAATGAACAAATGGTTGCTGTTCCTTTCCTTTTGCTCCATAAATAATCACAGATTTAGTTAGCGGTTCTAAGGGGTGGAATGGTGGCCCTCCAAAAGATATGTCTGTCTCCTACCAGTGTTATCCAATATGTGGCCTGTCGCGCCTGGTTCTGTCACTCAGCTCATTGTTTTCCACACTCTTGCACTTGTCAGTACCTCCTTTCTTGTAAGGCTGCATAACGTTCCAAACAATTTGTTTATCCGTTCGTCTGTCAATGCGCGTGTGTGCTGTTTTTACCCTTTGACTATCATTTTTGTGCAAGTTTTTACTCGAACACCTGTTTTCAGTTCTTTGGGATATATACTTAGGAATAGAGTTGCCAGGTCATATGATAATTCTGTTTAGCTTATCAGAGAACCCTCGTACTAATTTTGGATGTAGTGTATTCGCAGATGGTACAAATTGAGCCTTTTCACTTGACGAATAGAAGTTGTCACACCCCTTAGGACCTCAGGATAAAAATAGAAGGAAGAATACTAATTTGATCTTGACTTGGAAAGAACAGACCCCGCAACACCCTGTGACATCTTTGTCACAACACCTGTTCCTGGACCTCCCCATTCCTGTGGCGGCATGAGGTCACTTTCATGTCATCGCTGTAGACCTCTGAACATCACAGTGTCCGAATGAGTATCATGACCTGGAGGATGTGTTGGGGTGTGTGTGTGTGTGTGTGTGTGTGTGTGTGTGTGTGCGCGCGTGTGTTTTAAATAAGGCTGGACACAGCCTGCAGAACATTGACTCAGGCTGTGGTTACTGAGGTCCTATAGGCACAGCTCTGAGCTTCCCCAAGTAGGATGAGTTAATAACATAGAGTCTGACACGTACTAGATGATCAGGAATCTTGGCTGAATAAAAACAGAGTTGTGTTGGTATTTCTCTCAAACGATGTTTTGTAAAACTAGCATTTTCATATGTTAAAATCAACCCCATACATTGTGAAGTGGTGTGGCTTGTGTACGTATTCGGATGGAAGTGTTTAGTTGGATATAGGGTGGATATAGTTGGATATAGGATATAGTTAGTTTTGTTTTTTTTTTAAGATTTTATTTATTTATTTGACAGAGAGAGATCACAAGTAGACAGAGAGGCAGGCAGAGAGAGAGAGAGGGAAGCAGGCTCCCTGCCAAGCAGAGAGCCCGATGCGGGACTCGATCCCAGGACCCTGAGATCATGACCTGAGCCGAAGGCAGTGGCTTAACCCACTGAGCCACCCAGGCGCCCGGATATAGTTAGTTTTATCCCTTGACTTTGGATTTGGATATAAAATGCAGTTAGTTTTATCCCTTGACTTTGATTCAAATTTTGACTCTTCCTCTTTCTGGCTGAAGATTTTGATCATTTGCAGTTGCCTTCGGAACCTCAGTTTGCTTTGCTAGGAAATGGCAGTATGAATGTGTGCTTCTTAAGATTGCCATATGGATGAATTGAAGCAAGATACATACATAAGGTGCAAAGAACTGTGTGTGGCCTTTAACAGGCACTCACCAAATCCTATGTACGATTATTGTGTTTTTACTATTTTTTTTTTTTAAAGCTGAAGCTGATAACATGCCATGGAGAAAGGAAAACACAGTTATTCCATTTGAAGCTTCCAGGAGTCAAAACCATACCAGCTTGCTCCAAGATACGGATTCTAGTTGGAAGTGTTAGGCTCCTTAAAGCAATGATAAAATTGGCCTCTCCGTCTTCCACAACAGAGATTTTTCCATCTATCTACTGGCCAAACTTTTGTTTAATACGTGTAGGATGAAAACACACAAGCATCGTTCTCTCCGTCTTCAGAGCAGTCACGGAAGTCACAGCCTGCACTTTGACCAGTGCCCTGGTGTGCCTTCAGGAGTCTGCTGGAGGGAGCCACGGGCAGATTTGTTAATGGTCATTTCAGCCCCCTCCTTTTGCGGGGGTGCTGAGACACGATTAACCTGCAATGATTGTGACTCTCTCATTAAAGGAAAACTGTAGCAAGGGGGAAAAAAAGAAAAGAAAAGTCTGATCAAGACGTTCCATGCTATTTTTTTTCTTGCACGTCAGCTGTGTGGGTGCCTCTTGTTTCTCTGTCCTTCAGGTTAGTAAAATCAAGACCAGTTGCTGAAGCTATGAGCCATCAATAAAAGTTAATGTACCACAGGAAATTGGAAGGGGAACAAAATCACTTAAGTGTTCAGGGCCACCAAGCTACCCGTGCATCCCTTGTGAGCTGGTCGGCTCCTGGCGGTGTTTTTGTTGCCCTGGCTTGCAAGTTAGCATTATTTTCCTGAGAAAATGGCATATCATGCAGATCAAGGGCATTGGCAGTCAACCAGGGATACACTGTTCCCAGCCATGAGCTATCCCGGGAAGTGCGAGCAGTCTGTACTGTATGTACCTCAAGGTAGGATCATATCCAAATCATGGCAGTTCATGTTTTTCTTCAAATAGTAAGGTCAGTAGATGACCGTCCTCAGAGGCTAAGCTAAGTCTTTCTTTGGTGTAAAGATTCCAGTCTGTCCTCTGGCCATGGGCTGTACAAATGGATAGCCAAAAGCTTTCAAATTTGTGCTGTGTCGTAAAGGCTCCTACTGCGGGCTGGACGTAGCCCTCTTGACTTTCGCTTGGCAAGGAAGAGGGCTTGAGTAAATGTTCACGACCGAAGACTGGCCCCGTCCCTTGTATACTTGGCTCACTCAGAATGCTTAGTGATAAAAAGGGTCAGTGTCAAGAAACATGGAGAGGGTGAAACAAAGGAAATTGCAAATCGTCTTCCTTGTATACTGCCCAGAGGGGATAAAACAAGAATTTTAAGTACAAGGAAAACTGAGTGGACATCTTTGCTTGATTAAAAAAAAAAATGCCAAGTATTTTCATATTCATTGATACATTCTTTGTTCTAGAAATGAATGTGAGGTTCAGTACAGTCCTTACACATATTGTCTCAGTGACTCTTAATAATCTGTAGGTATTATGGCTTCCAATTTATAGATAGAGAAACTGAGACTCAGAAAACTGAAATGAATTACTTAAAGTTTAACCCTGGAAGACTATGAACGAATAGTTGTAGAAACAAGTTTCTCAAATTACTAATCTGGGGTCCTTTCTCATTTCTTTATTGCTATTGTCAAATGAGGTCCCGGCCACTACACGCCCACTAGGATGGCCCTAATTGGCAGGAATGACTGGATCCAGAATTGCACGGGGCAGACGAACTGGAGCTCTCACCCACTGTTAGTGGGAATGGAACATGGCACAGCCACTTTGGATAACTGCTTTCCAGTTTTTTTAAGAAGTTAAGTGTCACACATAATATGACTTGGCTGTTCACTCCTACTAATTCACCCAAAACAAATGGAAACCTATGTCCACACGAAGGCTTGTACGTCAGTGTTTCATAGCAGTGTTATTCAGATAGCTGAGCGTGGAAACAACCCTAATGTCCATTGCGTGGTGGATGGATGAACACTTGTGGCTCTACAAGGGAGTGCTATTCAGCCATAAAAAGGAACTAATTACTGATACATTTAATAACATGGCTGAACCTCAAAATCATTATCTCAGTGAAAGAAGCTAGTCCCAAAGACCACATACTGTATGATATTTATACAGAATTTCAAGAAAAGGTCAGACTACAGAGATAAAAAAGCAGGGCTGGGAATGAGTGGGAGGAATGACTGAGAATGGGCTTTTGAACTTGAAATTCACCTTTTGGGGTTGATGAAAATATTCTAAGATTATACTGTGGTGATGGTCGCAGGGCTATACAAATTTACTGAAAATCATCGAACCACTCACAGATGGTTAAATTGTATGGTGTGAAGATTATGCTTCAGCAAAGTCATTAAAAAAATGAACCCCAGGACCACTGAGCCAGCTCTCTGAGCCAATAGCAAGAGGGATGTAGGAAGATTTTCACTAAATGTATTTAATGGGCCAAATTCTGCTCCTGTGTCCGGTTGAGCAGGACTGACTCTGAGATTGAAGAGGAGGAGGAGGAGGGTTGGAATGAATGACAGCTGAGAAAGGATGCACGTGCAGACATTCACTGTGCACTGCATAGACCCCAAATTTTGACATCCCGTTCCCTCATGCCATTAGACCTCACACCATTAGGAGTCTGCTGGGGCAGGGAGGAAACCGTGATGACCACTCTAGCATGTATATAACCTGGTTCTCTCATTCTTTTTTAGTATATGTTTGCATCTCCAAGAAACGTGCTTTTCTGGTAAAACAAATCTCACACACGGACACACGCAAAATGATTTCTAAAAAGTCAAGAACACAAAACCAATTTTTCCAAGGAAGAAAATAAAAATGGCCCATAATCCTATCACTCAGAGTCACTGTAAACATTTTTATTTCTTTACATGAGTTTCAACGATAATTATCTATGCGTCAGTATAGATAATTAAAGTTATATAGAGATTTTAGTCAACCATCCTCTGTCTTATTAAGATCCCATAGACCCCAGAGGTCCTGTGGACTACAGCCCTCTTGGTCTTGAAAAAGCCAGTCACAAAAGAGCTCCACCCCAGCGCCCTGTTTGAGGTGAAGGTACTCTAGGGTTGGAAGGATCTCCAGGAGAGACCAGGGGTTGGTTTTGACAATCTTCAGTAGCCTCCCGTTGCGCCCGTTCACCCAAACATCCATGCCACGTGTCTCCATACTGTCAATGGTTTTTCACAGGTTACATCCTTATTTGACAATTGCATGGACTATAGTCATCAAACACTAGTCTCTACATACCCGTGAAGTATGCATACACTTCCCTCCCATCTTACCCAGTAACAATTTAGATCAAGGAGGCAAAGTCAGATTCATTTCATGACTCAAGTCTGGTCCATTTACGTGGCCAGTTAAAGTGGTGTGTTGAAAGGGATTTTGAAGCAGCACATGTGCTCTTTGGGAAAGGATGTTGTTACAGATTACAGATTCTGCTGTATCTGTGGGGATGTGGGAGGTGGTAGCCTATTTTCAGTGCATCACCTACCCTGGTTTAGATGAATGTGTGCTGCTCAGTTGTAAATTCTTACTCCCTGAACAGCAGTAGGAATTGCCCCAAGATAGACTCTTAGCAGAGCCAAAAGCCAGTGGAGGAGAGACTTGCCATTTTGCTTTAGAGTGAGTTTGTATGTGTTTGTTTATTTCCATCTTACAGGCTCTCTTGTCCAAATAAGTCAGGGGCCACCAATTTTGGAGAACATGGTGTTTGCCATTGACATTGCCATCATAGGGTTCTGTGTTTATGTGGGCTTAAGGTTTTACAAGCTGAGTGACACAGATCAAAGTGTCCTGGACAGATCTGTTGTCCAGTCCTCCAGGGGACTTACTATGTCAACGACATAGTAATCATTGATCAAAGTGTCTGTCACCCATCCATATGTGAGACCAGGTCTCTGTGTTTACGGGGCCTGGCTTCAGCATCCAACAGGGAGGGGAGATCCCAGGACTTCTCTTAAGCCAGAGGCTTTCTGGGCGTCAGGTGATAGGCTTCCTCAAGATTCTCTCTCTATGCATCCAGGACTCTCATTTCTATTTTGTTTGATGACAATGACCCCGTTTCTATTTGACTAAATGTATGAAATTGCATCATTTCTGTCCGTTCTAAGAATCATATGCTTTTTTAAAAAAGAAGTTTTAAATAGTTGTATTTTTAATTTTATTAAAAGTACATTGAAAAGAATATTAATTTTTTGAAACAATAGATTTTAATACATTTAATGCACCTATTTCACTAATTTTGAAATAAAAATAATTTTCTCGGTATTTCAGAAACCAGTGTCTCATGTGAAAAAGCCCATATTCTATATGTATAACAGCAGTTTTGTTCTTAAAAACATTTTTTAGTTAAAGGGATAGATATTTCTGTATGTGAAAACGTGTAGCTTCACCTATGAAGAAAGCTATCTAAAATTCAGAATCATAAGCTTTTCAAATTTTAGGGTCGTAGGAGCCCATTGGAGGACATTTCCTTTGACCTTCCCATTTTACCAGTAGGAATACTGAGGTCAAGCTTGCATGACTTACCATCATGATGGAGGCCAGAACAGACATGGTATGTCCCGACTTGTGATTCAGTATTCATTTTTCTTTGAGCTTCAAACAAAAATCTGATCTTTTAAATATTTAATGTTCCTTCCTCTTACCTCTTCATCTCACCAACCTAATCGGTGCTTTTACATCTGAAACTGTCTGCTGGATTCTGCCTAAATGTAACCTCACAAGTCTCCAGTGTCCCCTTAGCCAGGGTCCCATAGACTCCTAGTTATGGTTCATTCTTCAGGGAAACTAATTTTGAGGTAAAACAATTAAAAACGTTACCTCCAACTGCACATAGAGGCAACTCGGTAAATATTTGTCAAATATTGAATGAATGAACAAATGACATTTCTACAATGCATGTGATCATTTCCAACATTCCAGGGGCTTTTTTTTTCTTCTTTTCAATGAGGCAGCCAGGAATAATAACCCAGCTGCCGTCATGAGACAGGAAGAGAGAAGGGGATCTCTTCCCCAGTGTCTTTGTCCTTGTTCTCGCAACCTGTATGCACTGCTGAACTTCCTGAATGACCGTGTCACCGCAGCAGGAGGAGAGGGCAGATGAGCCTGAGCCTGGGTGCGGGAGGAAAGCCGAGAGACGTTCCTGAAGCACCAGGGGGCAACTAAGCACTTGGTGCAGGCTTTGGTTAAGCTCAAGGCTTTGTCCGTTGCAGATTCTGAGGCTTCTGCAGCTGGGTAGTCTGCAGTGAGTCCTGTAAGCCACGGGTGACACCCGCCTTGAAGGAACCAGTTCACCCATGGATGACTTTACCTGTGGCAACAGTCCCACCTGAACTCGAATCGAGGGGGACCAGGAAACAGATCAGGAGGCAGCTCCAGAGAAGTGGCTCTTACCAGGCTGCCCGGGTCCGTGCTTTCAGGCCCCTCGATCTGTCTCTTTCCAGTCACATCCTGCAGAGACAGAGACCCTGGCAGTGGCCTGGCAGCCTTGTCCCAGAACTCTGTTCTTCAAAGGCCAACTGGCAAGAAAGAGTCGTCTCTGTTGACCCTTCCCACCAGCCTCTGTGCTCCAGGACGCTCTATTGCATGTCCCCCCGCAGTGAAGATTTAAAATGGAGAACAGGGCACACTCTCTGTCCATCATGGTCACAGGGCAGCCCCCAGGGTCAGGCTGCCATTGTTGGAACCCCAGCTCTGTCACAGTGCGTGGTAAGAGCTTGGCAAAATTGCCTCAGTGTTTAATTTCTCCAAGTCTCAGTCTCCTCATACATGAAGTGGGGACAATGAAATCATGGAGGGAAAATGCCTGCTCCCAGGCAAACCCTCAGCCATCGTATCATTAAAGCTCTTAGCAGTGTTGTCATTATGAACATAGCCCCCCACCCCTACCCCCCCCCTTTCAAGAAGGGGCTTAAAGGTGAAGTTCGATGGTGAAAGAAGTTGTTTAAAGGTGAGACAGGAAGCTAGAGCAGGAATCACAAGATTGTGATGTCACATAGACCCGGTGTCTGTGGCCTTGAGCAAGTGCATTAACCTTTCTGAGCCCCAATTTCCGTGTGTGTGTGTGTGTGTGTGTGTGTGTGTGTGTGTGTGAAAATAAGTATTAATGAAAATATCGTGGAGCTCACGGCAGGAATTCAGTAAGTTCCCATTTTTCCCATTTTCTTTTTCTCATTCTCTTACATCTCATTTGCTTGGAGCCAACGTTGGAGGCTACAGACATACTGTCTGAGCTCCTCATTCTTCATCCTCCGAAGCCATGATGCTGGGTGTTACAAAAGTATCATCATTTACCACAGGCTCATGTGCTGGTCTTCCTCTGTCTCTTGAACAGAGTCTTAGCTACATGGGGTATATTCAGTTTGTGAAAAATTGGAGATATGCACTTATTATATGTGTACTCTCCTGCATGTATATAATACTTCCATTTTTTTAAAAAAAGATTTCAAAAGCTATTTTTGCAGGTAAAATGATTTGAATACCATTAGTTACTGACCTGTGGCTCCTTACTTGGATGGAGAAGGGAAGAGCTCTCATTATCAGAGCTATGGTCATCACCCTTCAAATTTATTATCTCCTTGCACGGGTTTTTTTTTTTAATAGTGACACAAATATTTACTATCTAGCAGAAGTGATAAGAACATATGTTGTTCAGCCAATCACAAAAACTTGGCTTTTGGGAGCTATCCATTCATTAGGATGTTGGGAGGGCTCTCTGCCTTTGCCAGGCCCTGTGGTTAGGCAGTGGGAATGTATCCGACGGGGCAATCACATAGAAGGTCCCAGTCTCTCTCGAACCTGCGTTCTGGTGCCACTACCCACACCGTGAGCATTCTAAGTGTTCAAAAAGCAAGAAGACTCCGTGAGGGCATATGGAAGGAGGCCTGTCAGGAAAGGGGACTTGGATGAGGCACCTGGATGGACGGCCAAAGCCTGAACAGACGTGACCTAGGGAGAGCAGGGGCTGAGTAAGGCAGACCAGAGAGAAAGAACGGCATTTGCTAAGGCCCTAGAGTCTCAGTCTTCTGCATTGCCGTCCTGGTTCTGCTGGCCACCGACTGGGTCACTTCCAGCACATC
Source organism: Enhydra lutris kenyoni (assembly GCF_002288905.1). NCBI lineage: Eukaryota > Metazoa > Chordata > Mammalia > Carnivora > Mustelidae > Enhydra > Enhydra lutris. The sequence continues at coordinate 13,975,525 of NW_019154114.1, forward strand.
ATGGAAGCTCTCTGGGCCGGAGCAGAGCCTGCAGTTGTACCTGGCTTGTGGGGAAACTCGACGTTACTAATGGCAGAAGGCGTCTGCATGCTTTCTACTTAGGTTCCGATGGCAAGTGACCGCTACATGTTAGCAGTGGCTAGCAGAGAAGATTTGAAATGTCTTCCTTGTCTCTGGACGCAAAAGAATTTTTCTTCTCCCTCCCCTGCCACTAAATGTAGTAATTCAGAGAGGTAATTGGGGGATAACAAAACATCTGCTCAACCATTCCAAGCGTCCCCTTCTAGGCAGGTCTTCTACATGGATGTGCCTTTAGTCAAGTCTCAAGACGAAAAGTGATTTCCACTGGACCTCCCTAAAGGGTCTGGTCAGTGATCCCTTAGACACCTCAGTTAGGCCAAGAACCCTGTTTAAGCACGTAGATCGAACCATTAAAAAAAAAAAAGGCATTTGAACCATGTGTTTTACACTAGTGGCTTTCCGTTCCATGAAAGCCTTTCAAGATTTGACCTCTTAAAGGAGTCTCCCCCTGCCCCACACCTCTCAGGACATTATTAATTTCCAGTGAGATGGCTCAGACCTGCTGTCTTCCTACCCAGCAGACTCAGTGGGCTCTGAAGAGGGTACTGGACCACTGTTCACTTCTCTAGCTGGAATCCAGGGCTGGTGGGAGATTGCATGATACTAAGCAGCTGAGGAGACCCTCTGGAGGAAGAGGCAGCTAATTTCATTGCTCTGTGTTCACCACTTTCTGAGGGCTCCACTGCTGCTAGTAAATCAGGTAGTAGGTTTCTGTTAGAAGCCTCAGCGTGCTGGTCTCAGTAACAGTAGTCTTGCTTTGTAAGCCGTTCTCTCCGTGTATTACTCTCCCAGTATAAGAGAGTGTCCCGGTGTCTATTCCAAATTAGTATTTCTCTAATTTTCAAGTGTCAGATCTGCCTGGCTGAGATTAAAAAGAAATACCAACTCAATTTGACAGGCTTTACATTAAGGGGAGAGGGTGTTTGTGGTTATTATTTCATCTTTTTTTTCCCCCCTATCTCTTTCCTGGCTATATAGAATTCACTTTGCCCATCTTCCTGACTCTTCATATTCCTTATCTCAAGGTGAGTATCCTAAGAATCCCGGTACATTTCACCAGCCACCTTTTACAGAAGCTTAGGTTGATGCAGGCAAACCCATAAGCAAGACCTGGGTTCCCTAAGCCACAGTGGCAATTTCCTGCTCAATTACGGCTCTGTATACCTGCTCCGTCTGCTTGTCAGCGCAGGCTCTGCGTGTCCTGGATAATCCTGCAACTGGGGACAGGGTTATTGAGTTACAGGTTTCTAGGGCATCTTACTCTTTTTTTTTTTTTTTTTTTTTTAAGATTCTCCCACCCTCTTACTGCTTTGTAGAAACTTGTTTCAGTTCTTCCCCCTGGTACTCTCTAGCCTGTGAGTACCTGGGAATAATCATGCTGTCTTATCTGGTCCTACAGATCGGTTTTGTTTTGAGTTATGCTCACTTTGGGCCTCCCACCCTCTCTTATTTTTATAAACAGACTCCATGATAATATATACACTCCAGATGGATGGCAGCCAACGTACCCTCTTCTGTGCTGAGGAAGTGTTCATATTTCAACTAGTTTACATGACTTCCTTGCGCATCCTACCTTATAATCCTCTTACAAATCTTGGTTTACATTGTAATAACGTAGAACACTTAAGGCTCTGTTTCTTTTTTCCCCTCTCCCTTCTTCCACCAGCTATCTTTAAAGGCACTTCTAAAACTTCCTTTAAGGTGATACCCTTCGTACCCTGTCTAAAGAATGGCTATTTGTGGTCGCTCTCTCTCCCTCATGTGTTTGTGTCCTTTTGTAAAAAGGACACATTTCCCCTTACCCTGCTGTGACAGAAACTCACCAATTCTCTGTTGCAATCAACAAATAGAATTTGAATGTTTGACTCTTTATGAAAAAAAATAATAAAAGGATTTTCAAGGGTAAGACCTGCCGTCTTGTGAACGTCAAAGAAGTTTTCACATTCACCTTTTTCTTCTTTCTCTCCCACTCTTTAATTTGTTAATGCTTTCGACTTACTTTGCTTTGGATAATTTTCAAAGAACCACTTCCCCCAAGAGATCTCTAAAAGTTAGAAGTTCTGGCTATTAAAGATTTGCCATTCTCAGAACAGCCCAGTTAGGGTACCCTCAGGTTATTTATAACTGGATTTTATCTCAGAAAATTAACTAAAAGAAGATTAACCAAAAATCTAAAGGAAAATGCCTTAAACACCTCATCTATTATGCTGTGCTCAAACAGATATTTTCATCTTAACAGCTTGGCAAACCCAGTGGAATGCTCTTTCTAGTTTGGGGCATAAAATAAGATAACACTCTGAATTCCTACAGGAAATCTTGTAACGCTACTTGAAATTAAGGCATAAAGTATGAAAATGTGAGTTTCCTCTGTATAGTCTTATTACTTTGCCTGTTAACTTAAGTGGTTCCTATTTCTGATGGTTCAAAGAGCCCCAGGACATTTAAATACCTCTTCTAGAAACAAATACTTTGCCTTAAAAGCCCTCCCAGGTCACGACTAAGTCATGAGCTCAGTTCAGTAATACAGAAGGTCTTGCATTTGGACATTTCCTTCATCTTCTGATTTACCCACATGAGGGAGGAAGCCAGAGAAGTTAGTCCTACTTTATCCATCTAGGATTTTGTTCATTATATCCCATTTCAAGCCAATTAAAAGACAAAGTCTTCACAACAGGATACAGGAGCCTTGATGTCTGCCCTGCCCACCTTCTCTCTCTGTTTGCCTCCTCCCTCTCACCTGCCGGCCTTCTCTCTCTGACTTGTCTCCATCTTCTTTTCTCTCATCCTTCTTTAGCCATTCCTCAAATGTACCGGATGTGCTGCTGTCTCTGGGGCTTTGCTTCTGCAGTTCCCTCTGCCTGGAATGTCTTATATGCGACCATGGGCTATTTCTCTCGATTCAGGGCTTTGATCAAAAGTCACTTCCTGGGGCGCCTGGGTGGCTCAGTGGGTTGAGCCGCTGCCTTCGGCTCAGGTCATGATCTCAGGGTCCTGGGATCGAGTCCCGCATCGGGCTCTCTGCTCAGCAGGGAGCCTGCTTCCCTCTCTCTCTCTATCTGTCTGCCTGCCTCTCTGTCTACTTGTGATCTCTCTCTGTCAAATAAATAAATAAATAAAATCTTTAAAAAAAAAAAAAGTCACTTCCTAAGTGAAGTCTTTCCTCACCACTTGTTTTAAAATGGCAACCTGCCTCCTGACCGCTGCACTCCCTTTCCCTTCCCCTGCTCTAGAGTTCTTAGTACATCATGTAGATGTAGATACAGTTATAGGAGGTTTTCGTTCATTCTTCTGCCCTCCAGAGTGTAAGTTCATGAGATGTTTCTGTTTTGCTCACCGGGCCTAGAAGGGTGCTCAGCACGTGACAGTCAGTAAACATTTGTTGAATAAGTGAGTCCGGAGAGATCCCTGGGTCGATACCGTCCAACTCGCTCTACCACAGCAACACGGGTGGTTTGTTAGGTGTTTTGCAGCTAGCAAAACAGGGCAGAAATGTTAAGTGCCTTGCGTAAGATCCCAAAGATAATCAACTGGATGGGAGGGGATTTTAAACCAGTTTTGTTCCATTCCAGATTCCTCTCGTCTGCTTCTTAGATGTCCAATAAATTGGATTTTCTCCCCATTTTATTGTATTTTATTTCTTTTCCGTGTTCCAGCATTTGTTGTTTATGCACCACACCCAGTGCTCCATGTAATCCGTGCCCTCCACAATACCCACCACCAGGCTCACCCAACCCCCGACCCACCTCCCCTCCAAAACCCTCAGTTTGTTTCTCAGAGTCCACAGTCTCTCGGTTCGTCTCCCCCTCCAATTTCCCCAACTCCCTTCTCCGCTCCATCTCCCCACGTCCTCCGTGCTATTCCTTGTGCTCCACAAGGCTCCGGAAGACCCACTGTCATTTGTTTCTGTCTACAGAGGGGAAGCTGCCCTCCCTAGATATCTTAGTATTCCTTCTGCTGGTTCAAGAACTATCCCCCAGGGTTTTGGATCTCATCACCTGACTCTTGAGTGGCTGCCTTATTTGAAGAGGTGATGTGGCATGATGTTAGGAGGGCAGACTGAGGAAGGGACTCCTGAGCCACAACTCATTAGCTCTGTGACCGTGGACAGACAACTTAGCCTGTTTGAGTTGCCGTAAATAAAAGGGCCTTCTGGGTGGTGGTCTGGCAAGGCACTGATAAGTGTGTGCTTTGCAGGAATGCCACTGGGTCCGTTCCCTGGCTCTGCCATTGAGTAGCTTCTCACAACTTCTGGGGCAAATGAACTTCTCTAAGCCTCAGTTTACTGCTCTACTAAATGGGGGTGATAGCAACCTTAACAATGTTTTAAGGTTTGGGAGGAGGGTCAAATGGAAGAATGCATCTAAAGGGCTCAGTTCATTCTCTAAGGCATGCTTGCTAAAATGGTAGCTATTATTGTGATTATTATTAACACCTATTACATAAGGGCACCATGAGGACTCGGGATAATGCCTATGGAGGATGTTGCACCTTGCTTGGTGCATGTAAGCGTTCAGTAAATGTTACCAATGTTATTCCTTAGTTGCCTCGATATTCCCCTTCCCTCCAATACCCAGCACTCTGGCTTTTACCCAACTATGTTCCTGCAGTTGCTTTCTAGAAATATACCAGCAACAACTTCTATAATCCTAAGGATTTGTTGAGGCAGGAAAACCCAGGGAGGGAAATCAAGCAGGTTGAATGCAAAGAGCATGGCCTTCAAGGATGTAGAGCTCAGTGTCCTTATCCCGGAAAAGGACCCATAGCACTTGCCTGGCAGGTTGCTACAACGATGGGGGGATATGTGAAGTTTGACCTCAGTTTGAGACACAGCGAGTATGTGATCGGGGAGGCGGGGGCCTGTGGTGATGGCAGCCACGGTGGTGGTGACGCTCTTCTTTCATCTGTCTTATTTCAAATTCCCAACTATAGTGTCTTGATGCTTTAAGGGCAGGTTATGGCTCATAGTATTTCAGAATCTCCCCCACATCCTTGAACATCAATACCATCCTGGACATTGGGTCCACTCTCAAAAAAAAAAAAATAATAATAATAATAATGATGGATCACATGACCACTAAATCCAGTTTCTGTTCAAGAGGCAACACTGTCATGGCATTCCTATAAGTGGTTTCTAACAGCCTGGAATCTCTAGGGTCTCTTGTATTATTATTTAGCTAAGCCTTTTATTTTTTTCCCGAACATTTGGAAATCTTGTCCAATGGTTTCAGCAGACCAAGGATATATATGAAAATGTTGATACAGTAAAAGGGTGAAAATAGAGAGGATGACCCAAGTTCATGGTGCCATATGCAACGCACCACACACTTGTTTCTGTGAGTTAGAAAACCAGGGTCTGTTCTGTGGCTTCATAATCTTGCAGAGACGTTGGATCAAATCGGGCGTCAGAAAAGACGCCAGCACCAAACGGAGGTGACTTTGCTGTATTTGCAGTTTTCTCTCTTATTAACATGAAAACACTTTACATGGTCGGAAACATCTAAGGGCTATTTTTTATTTTATTTTCCATTACTTCACTCCGCTGCTTTAACCCGTACCTGTGGAAATTAGACTGTCACCTGCTTTTAGTATCCTGTTTTCTTTCATGTTTGTAATGAAGCCCTCTGGGAATCGTGCGATTACAAAAATGAGTTACAAATCCTCATTCAGTATACAAGAGTCTGTAGCTGCCTTCCTTCTCTGTTTAAATAGTCTACAAAACAAGAAATAATTAGTCAAGCACTATCGGTAATTAAGCACATAAGATGAACATTAAACAAACTGCAATCTTGCATCATTTTGAAGGTGGATAGGCAGGTTTTTGCACTTGGAATCCAGCCAGAATGTCCATCTTCATTCCCTTTGCTCCTTATTTATTACTGGCGAGGGAATTCACTTGCCTGACTTGCTGATGTGCTCCTGCCGGAGGTCCATCTGAGAGTTCACATAAGTGCGAGCCGCTGTTTTTTTGCCACCACCACCATTGGGAGAGGAGGATTTCAAAGAACTTGATATATTGAGAGTGGAAAGACAGTGTTTCCCCCAACATGGGAGTGGGTTTTTTAAGTTGAGATCGGTTCACAATTCAGAGAACTGGCCCGTTTTCTTGCACATGACATCTGTGCAGAAGTATTTATAAAACCCCTTTCTGTTTTTCTAAACCCTCCTTCTCATTTGGTGTTTCCTCTTCAGGCCCCTTGAGCTTCTTGTACACATCTTGTCAGCATCGTCACCACCGTGCCCAGGCAAAATCTGAAAAATGGTGTAGTCTGATTTAGCCAATTTTTTCCTGAAGACCAGAACTTCTCAAAAACTGGTATATAGGTTTTGATCAGAATATATTTTCAAGGAAAATAAGGAGATCAAAGTTTCTAACCCATTTAGACTGGAAGATCAGATATTCATTCAATAAACACATTGGCGTACCTGTACCTGTTATTTGCTAGGTACAAGGGGAGTAGTCCATGTCCTTCAGGGAATGACTGTCCGGCTTTGGACCAGGCCTAATCAGGACTCCGTGTCGAGCATTTTTGTCATATTGCATTGAATTCTTACCAGTTCCATGATGTGAAACCTAGCTAGAAAATGTTTGTACCTGATATGCCAGATCTCTAGTAATCATTCAAGAAGTAATAGAATGATCAGTGATTTTTCTTGTGGCTTTTCTAGAACCCAAAATGGTTCTATTGCTCAGATGGTTGCTATCGTGCCTCTATGGATATACGTCTTTTCTTCTGCAATTAGAAAGAACTGGCAGTAAATAGCATTCTCCATGTTATCTGTGGTTTCTTTTACTGTTTAAAATAAGTGTCATAAGGCCAACACTTCCTAATGTATGTGTAGTAGGTTATAGTGGTCAAAGCCCTTCACAAGCGTGTCTAGGGGGCTAAGACTTCCCATTTTATAGCTCCTGGGTAACAGGTTCAGAGAGGTAAAGTGGCTTGCCCAAGATGGCATAGCAATCTGGCAGAGCCAAAATGATCTGATCTTCTTTTTCATCACACGTGCCTCCCGGAAGGTATCCCAGGTGTGGAGATATGGAGAAGAGTCATGTTGACACCATGTATCTTTTTTTTTAAGATTTTATTTATTTATTTGACAGACAGGGATCACAAGTAGGCAGAGAGACAGACAGACAGAGAGGGGGAAGCAGGCTCTCCACTGAGCAGAGAGCCCGATGCGGGGCTCGATCCCAGGACCCTGAGATCATGACCTGAGCCGAAGGCTGAGGCTTAACCCACTGAGCCACCCAGGCGCCCCAACACCATGTATCTTAAATACCAAGTTTTCAGTGGACCCCGGTGGCTCAGTCGGTGAAGGGTCTGCCTTGGGCTCAGGTCATGATCCCGGGGTCCTGGGATCGAGCCCCGAGTTGGGCTCCCTGCTCAGCGGGGAGCCTGCTTCTCCCCCTCCCTCTGCTTCTCCTCCCACTCATGCTCTGTCTCTCTGAAATAAATAAAATCTTTTAAAAATATATCATGTTTTCACAAGGCCATGGTATTCTTTTTTCATGTTTGGGCATCCGTACACTTAGCAGGGATTTGTTGAGTGCCTGCTTTGTACGGGTGCCGCAGACGTGAGCAGGGTGTAGCGACGGGCTAGGTGGGGAAGGAGCAGCCAGCAAGCTTCTCGGGCTGCTCTCAACACAAGGAATCACAACTAAACTGTAGGTCTTAAGGAAGGAACCACTTTCCTGGTTCAAATTTCATTTTAGCATTTGCTGCTGAAATTATTTTAGCCTCCCCTCTAGGCTGTGGGTGTGAACATGAGTAAGCTCATGAATCTGTCTGGAGTCTTTTTCTCCTCCGTGACATAGAGATAAAACACATTAAAAGCAATCCAGCGATATCCTGAATGAGATCCTAAAGCAGAAGAAAGAAAATCGTAATAAACTAGGAAAATCCAAACAGTCTGTTGCTTACCAAATAGTCATGTCCCAGTGTTAATCACTTAAGGCACATGGGTCATGTGGGGCGCTGACATTAGGGGAAATGGGAAGAAGGGTATTCGAGAACTCTGTGTACTATCTTTGCAACTTTCCCGTAAAACTAAAATTGTTCTGAAATAAAAAGATCATTTAAAGGAAAAAAAAAACAAACCCACTTACCTCATGATAATTGCATTAGTCAGCTTGCACTGTCCTAACAAAAGACCACAGATTGGTTGATTTAAATCAGAGAAATTTGTGCTTTCACAGTTCTGGAGGCCGGGAGGTCCAAGATCAAGGTGCTGGCCCATTTGGTTCCTGCTAAGATCCCTCCTACTGGCTTTCTGATGACCTCCTTCTCCCCGTGTCCTTACATGGCAGAGAAAGAGAGCTCTGGCTTCTCTCATATTTTATAAGAACACCAATCCTAGGAGATTAAGGTCCTACCCTATGAGCTCACTTAACATTTATTATCTCCATAGATGCCCAATCTCCAAATACAGTCACATTGCCGGGGCACGGGGGGTGGTTAAGGCTACAGGAGAGGAATTTGAGAGGGGCACGTTTCAGTCCATAGCAATAACAGAACGGCATCATCATTTGGGAAGACTTGTTAACAATATCTACATATAAAATTGAACATTAACCTTTCTGGGCACCTGGCAGTTCCACTCTGTGTTCACCAAAAGACAAATAAAAGGATAGGTACAGAAGCATTAATTATGACTCAAAACTGTGAACTACCCAGATGTCTACCAGAGGTAGAATGGATAAATAAATATGGTATTTTCACACAGTGGACACTACACGCTGGTGAGCACAAGGGCACCACAACCAAACCCACACATTAATCTCCCTGAAGCGATGCTGGCAGAGAGAAGGCAGGTGCAGAAGCGCGTGTCCCCTGTGACTCCCCTTATAGTAAGTTCAGGAAGAAAGCAGACTCTCCATGTATTGAAGTCCTAGGTAGAGACTGGATGGGGACTGAGCTGGGCTCTCAGATGTTGCTAATTTTCTGTTTCTTGATCAGGGCTCTGGGGGTGTTCAGTTTGTGAAAATACATTTAGTAATTCACATACATTTTATACTTTTTTTTTTGAGTGTCTATTTTACTCCAATAAAAAGTTACTGGAAAATAATCTTATCCAGTGGCAGTGGGGAGAATCATATAAGGTAATGAATGTTAAGCATACTCGTTACACATTTTATTTCCTTCTCTGCTATTTGTTTCCAGTCTCAGTTCCCTGAGAGACCCTCAGAGACCCTGCCATGTCCTCTGGCTGTCACCCATGTCTTCAAGTTACTCCTCCCCCAACGTAATAGTTTTTGGTTCTTGGCCCAAATGGCACCCATGGTGCAAAGACAGGTGTCATGGCAACGCCCAAAGGCCTCAAGACCTCCTCCCATGTGTGGCGTATACTACATGGTCCACTAACTCTTCCAGGAGCTCATTCTTGGTGTTGGTGGTTGGAATGTGGATATCACTAATCACTTGGTACCACTTTTTATAGTTCTTGTCATTTGCAAATGGGAAAGGAGCACAAAAAAAAAAAAAAAAAAAAATTACTCCTGCCTTCTTCCATCTGTATTTTCTTTACTAAATTATCCAGTCTTATAAATATTTGAATAACATTTGGTCAGGATAAAATCTTTCCTGTCAGCTCAGTACAAGAACACTTTTTGGCTCCTGAGACCATAACAGTCAGATAAATTAATATTGATTTGTTAGAAAATAGTTTTCACTCTGTCTAAACATCTTATTCTGGGCTCTTGAACCAAAATTATGAATTTAAAAGCAGCAAAATAGTTCTTCACAGTTTTCCCAGTGAAACTAATTACGGGCAGATTGTGAAAAATGTATTGGAAGTGATTTCCAACATAGATTTCTGCTAACCAAAATTCACAGAAACCAGAGGCTCAATGTCTGATTTACTTGAGCAAGTTGTGATTTGGTAGACCGGAGAATATATGTAAATAGTTTTTGCAGTTTCCATAGGGATAACTCTATACATTAATGTCTCGTGTATAGCAGAAGATGAAGGGGGAAACTTTTTTTTTTAGTGATTCCTTATATTTTAATGGTCACTGATAAATAATATAGTATTAAATACATAATACGGTAATGATTTTATGATATCATAGACGGCAAAACCAGCTTGATTTGTTACTAAATTGTTGATGTGGCATTTAGTTTTTTTGGGGGGTTTGTTTTGTTTTGTTTCATTGAAAGATTTTATTTATTTATTAGAGAGATAGAGAGCACAAGTAGGCAGAGCAGGCAAAGGGAGAGGGAGAAGCAGGCTCTCCGCCAAGCAAGGAGCCTGATGCAGGGCTCGATCCCAGGACCCTGAGATCACGACCTGAACCAAAGGCAGCCACTTAACTGACTGAGCCACCCAGGTGCCCCTTTTTGGGGGGTTTTATTGAGAAATAGTAGTCATGCATCAGTGTCTGAATTTAAGGCATCCAGCATGATGGTTTGATTTACATGTATTGCAATGATTACTACAATAGGTTCAACTAACATCCATTTTCATATTCACAAATATATAAAGTGTATATATATATGTATACGTATACATATACATATATACATATACACACACAATAAAAAGAAAAGGGAAAAAAATTCTCCTTGTGATGAGAATTCTTAGGATTTACGCCCTTACCAGTGTTCTGGAGTGTAAGCTGTGGTCACTGTGCTGTACTTTATATCCCTACAACTTATTTCTCTTCTAACTAGAAATTTGTACCTTTGAGCGCCTTCTCAACTCTCTTTCTTGACTCTTCACCTCTGGTCTCTGACCTCTTTCTATGAAGTTGCTTTTGCTGCTCATTTGTTTATTTATTCCACATTCAAGTGAGATGATGCAGTATTTGTCTCTGTCTGTCTGACTTATGTCACTTAGCCTAATGCTTTTGAGGTCCCTCCACGTTGTCATAAATGGTAGGATCCCCTCATTTTTTATGTCTGAATAATATTCCTGTGTGTGTGTGTGTGTGTGTGTGTGTGTGTGTACACAACTTCCTTATCCATTCATCCACAGATGGACTCTTCGATTCATTCCTTATCTTGGCTATTGTAAATAGTGCTGCTACGAACATGAGGGTACACATAGCTTTTCAAGTTCGTGTTTTCATTCCCTTTGGATATACTCCCAGAAGTGGAAATGCTGGATCATATGGTACCTCTAGTTTTAGTTTTTTGAGAATCCTTCCTACTGTTTCCCATAGTGGCTGTACCAATTTATAATCCCACAGTAGTGCACAAGGGTTCCCTTTTCTCCACATCCTCTTTACCATTTGTTCTCTCTTATCTTTTGATGATGTTTCTTATCTCTTATTACTCTAACAGGCGTGAGGTGAGATCTTGTTCTGGTTTTGATTTGCATTTCCCTAATGATTAGTGATGTTGAGCTTCTTTTCATGTACCTTTGGCCTTTTGTATATATTCTTTGGAAACATGTCTGCTCAGGTCCTTTGCCCATTTTTAATTGTTTTTGTTTGTTTGTTTTTTGTTTTTTGTTTTTTGTTTTTGTGCTATTGACTTGTAGGCATTTTTTCCAAAAATATTTTTTGAACATTGACTCCTTATCAGATAAATGGTTCACAAATATTTTTTTTCCATTCTGTAGGTTGTCTATTCATTTTGTTGATGTTTTGTGTATGTTTGTTTTGCTATGCAGAAAGTTCTTAGTTTAATGTAGTCTGAGTTATTTTTTTTTTAATTTTGTTGCTCATGCTTTAGGTATCATATCAGAAAAAATCATTAACAAGAATCATTACCAAGACCCATGTAGAAAAGCCTTCTTTCTATGTTTCCTTCTAGGAGTTTCATAGTTTCAGATCTTACACTTAAGTCTTTAGTCCATTTTGACTTAATTTTTATGAGTGGTGTGAGATAGGACTCCAGTTTCAGTCTTTTACATGTGAATATCCAAGTATCTCTACACCATTTATTGAAGAGAGTATCTTTTCTCCATTGAGTATTCTTGGCTCTCTCATCAGATATTAATTGACCATATATATTTGGGTTTATTTCTGGGCTCTTGGTTTTGTTTCATTGGTCTGTTTGTCTATTTTTATCTCAGTACCATCTGGTTTGATGACTATAGCTTTACTTTGCTTGAAATCAGAAACTGTGATGGCTCCCACTTTGCTTTTCTTTCTCAGATTTCTTAGGCTCTTTGGGGTCTTTTGTGGTTCCATATAAATTTTAGTAGGTTTGTTGTTTTGTTTTGTTTTTCCTACTTCCGTAAAAAAATGCCATAAGATCTTGCTAGGGATTGCATCGAATATATCACTTTTGGTAGTATTGACATTTTAGTAATATGAATTTTTCCAATCCATGAGCCTGGGATACCTCTCCATTTATTTGTATCTTCTATTTCTTTCATCAGTGTCTTATTGTTTTCAGAGTAGGTAATTTTTACTCCTTAGTTTAATTTATTTTTAAAGATTTTATTGTTTTTGATGCTATTGTAAATGGCATTGATTTCTTTATTTCTCCTTCAGAAAATTCACTCTTAGTGTGTAGAAACACTATTGATTTTTGCATATTAATTTTGTACTTTACAACTTTACTGAATTCATTGATTTGATTTAACAGTGTTTTTTTGGTTGAGTCTTTAGGATTTTTTTTTTTTATATATATACAAAATCATATCATTTGCAACAGAGGTAGCTTTACTTTTTCCTTTTGAATTCTGACACCTTTTATTTCTTTTTCTTGCCTGATTGCTCTAGCTAGGATTTCTAGTATGATGTTGAATAAGAGTGGTGACACTGGGTACACTTGTTTTGTTGCTTAGGAGAACCTTTTTTTTTTTTAACTGAGAATTTGATTTACCTAGTAGAAGGATTAGATTTGTTTTTTTTTTTTCTTTTTTTTACAAAGGCCTATATATTAAAGAAGAGCTCATTCATCTACTACATAGACTTGCAGTGTGTAGAGTTTGACTGTATTTAGATTTGTCTTTTAATTACACCCATATATAGGAATGGTGGTAGAAAATTGGAACAGTAAAAGTAAGAAAATAAAACATTGTCCATATGCCCATTTTAAACATTTGTTTTTTTTTTTTTTTTAGGAAATGCATTTTTTTTTGGCCTCATGAAACTCTTATTACACTTAATGCATTTAGTATCCTACTATTTAAACTCAATATTATATGAGAAATTGGTGATTCTGTACATGTAATTTTTTTCTTATTATTGAATGGTGACTTAGCAAAGGAACATTTCCTCTTCTTTTAGACATTTAAGTTGCTTCCGATTTTTAATAATACAACATTGAACACCTCTGTGTAAAAATCCTTATCTGAATTGCAGATGTCTTTAAGATAGGTGCCCATAACTCCATCTCTCATCTAAACTGTTTTTGAGATCCTTGGTACATGTTGTCCAATTGCTTTCCAGAAACTGTAAAAGATGATATAAAGAAAAACATATACATATATATAAAGGAAAAATACACATCAATGAAAACAAAATATAGGAAGAATATAGAGGAAGCTATAATTCAACACAAGGACTCTGAAATTCTGGTTTCCATTTACATCAGCTGGATGGTTAAAGAGCTTATCCAGAGTCTTCCCTTTTCTGGAAAGCATCATTGGAATCTTATAGGATGACAGTGAACCACTATAGGGTCAAGACTACTTTTTCCTTGAACTAGTTCACTCAAGCCTCTATAATATGAAAGCACACATGAAATCCTTGAAGTTTATAGTCTGCTGGGTTGAGAAGGAGAAATTTCAGTTTTCATATTGTCAATCTCAAGCCTTTTCTGAAATTGGAAGTGACAGTCTAGCCATGTGTATATATACTATATATATATATATATATATATATATATGGAATGGAACCTGAGTCTAGGGCTAGGTTTGGGAAGTGAACTATTTCCTACCATAGATTAAGCTGAACTAGACCGTATGTCAAAAAAAGAGTCTCAATGTCAACTTAATCCATTGTCACAGCTATAAAATGCTATTTCATTATACAAGCAATTCCCTTGTGGATTTCTCCTGACTTCCTATGCAGCTCAACTCTATTTTAATCTCTTGTGGCTTTTCTCCCCTCTCTGGCAACTACCAGCATTTTGGAATCGTTAAATCTATTTGCTTCCAAGTCACCTGTTTGATATTTACACAAATTATGTAGGTAAAGTAAGGATGAAGCACCAGCAGCAAGATGTACTTAAAAATAAATAAACAACAACAAAAACCCTTAAGAAATAGCTAGAAACAATACAGAACTTTCCAGGACATTTTAATCATTGGCCAGGGACGTTGAACAAGTGGCTGAAAATCCCAAGCCCGACTGTGCAGTGTGTGCGTGTGCAGGGAAGGGTCAGATATAATGATGTAGGGGTGGCTTCCATACAGAAGTTGTGTTTGAATCCCCCAAGTCTTTTACAGATAAGCGTTTTCCGGTTGTGACAAAAGGAAAGAAAATTTCCAAATCAAAATTCCCATTTGCCTTTCGGGGTGTTGAATTTTCTTCACATTTGTGCAATTAAGGGTTTTGCTGAGTGAGCTTAGGACTCTGTCCCTTTAAGTGTTTAACAGTAATTGGTTCATGTCCTAGCGTTCATTGAAAATCCTAGACATTTCATGTAAAATCTTCTTAATGAGGGGATGAATTTTTCATTCACATTAGAAAGCTCACTCTGACAAACAATTTCTAAATAAAACTTTGGCGACATGACATCCTACATTGGACCTGACAGAGAGGACAGGTGCATTAGAATATAACTGTATGGCGATCCTTCAAGCTGTCAGCCATGAATATTTTATTTCTTAATGAATCATCTTTGTGAAATGAACTTTCTTGTTGTAGTGTCAGTGCCATTTACAACAAAAAGCTGGCTCCTTTTAAAAGGTGAGCGCCGTAAAGATGCTGATGCCTGCATAAAATGCTTAACCCTACCTGAGGTGTCGGGCAATTTGGGGCTCTGCATTTCCCTTCCCTTTCTGAAAGTGACTTGAGAACTCACTTCAGCTAGCATGACTACATCGCAGAGAACACTTTCCCTTGGTTCACTGCTTCTATTCTCAGAACTCGGATTCCAGGTAACCACCCAGTGGCAGCCACTTTGGCACTGAGCTCCCCTGGGTCTGAGGCATCGCTGCTGGTCTGCTCACTATTGGATGATCTGGCTTCCGGCAGGCTGAGACCCACAAGGTGCTCTTAGCAGGTGCTAACTGGCCGCTCCAGGCAGTTCCCAGCTCCCCCTCATCTCGTCTGGGAGACCACTTACGTTTGTTTATTTGTTTCGAGGTTGGAGGAAGCTTTCATTCTGACAGTGGCTTAAGTGTCTCCCCACTCAAGAAGCCAAAACTTATTTTTACGTTGCCACTAAGAGCTTTCTGAGATATTCGTGTGGCTCAGCATGGAATCATTCAACTCATCTCCAGACACAACACAGACAACAGAATCTGTTCCCCCAAAATAGTCCGCAGTGAATTCTACACCCTTCACCACTAATTGGGCTCTTGGTATAGTTGTGAGCCAATACTGATTTTCCTTTCTTCTCTTTTCTTCTCTTCTCTTTTCTTTCATTCATTCATTCATTCATTCATGGTCTCAACTGAGTTCCGAAGACTGCCTAGCAATCCTGTTTACTGAGCCTGGTTTCTCTTTGGTTGCTCACAGTGGTTATTTCAAGCTTCTGCATGTTCCCCAATCCCCATAATTTGCCACCTCTCCCAATTGTCTTTCCTCTGAGATCAAAGAAACCTCACCTGTCAGCCTCCAACACAATCCCCAACTCCCCACCCTCAGTTCCCTGCAAAACCAGCCTGACGTTTCCCTCCATCCTCGCTTCCCTACCTTTAACAATTTGGGGGTCAATTCAATTTGGGGGTCAGGTGGGCCACCTGTGCTGTGGACCCCACCCTCAGTCCTGGCCTTCAGGAATACGGCTTCATCAGTAAAGGGACCAGGATCTGTGCCAGGGATTGGCAAATTTCAGCCATCATCTATGTTTATAAGTAAAATTATATTGAAATACAGCCATGCTCATTTGCTTATGTTCTGTCTAGGGCTGCCTTCATACCCCAACAGCAGAGTTGAGTATCTCGGGATTGTATGGCCCACAGAGCTCATGATGTTTTCTCTCTGGCCCTTTACAGAAAATGTTTGCCAGCCCTGATTTATACCCTGGGTCAGAAGCCTGAACCTTGCAAACTGGGCTCCCCATCTTAGGGTTTGCTATGAAACCCACATGGAGTCCACGTGTCTCAGAGTAATCATTCTTGCTCTGCGCAGCTCACACCTCACTCTTGCAGTGTCGCATGTATTTTAGTGCACCGTAATGGCCACGAGAACTGGCCCGTGTCCACGTGGCTCCACGCAGGAGAAAAGCGGGCCAAGTTTGAAAGCTCTAAGCAGGCCCAGAGGAAATGGAATAAGCTAGAAATTTGTTGTTTCCTCTTCGTTAGGTTTAAGTGAGAATTGTGTTTTTTAGCAAACTCTCAGTGTGGGCAGGTGACAATTTTTGTAGGTATTTTTTTTTCCTCCCTTTTAACTTGTGCAAATGCAGCTCTGTGTTTTGTTCCACGTTTTGTATAATAGCTGCCACCCCAAGGCTTAAAGACATGTTATTCTCACCTCCAGTAAAAAGGGTTTCCTTTGCAGTCTCTGGAGAAAGGCCATACTATAGGATGAATTTTCTATTACCTTCCACTGTTTACAAGTCACTGAAATTATTTGGATTAAATTAGAAAAGTAGATGTATACAAATTTATATCTCTTCTTCCAGCAAAAATACGGATTTTTTTTTCCTCACTCTCCCCCGCTCCCTTTCCTCCGTGTTAGGAATTTTCTGAAATACGAAACCAAGTGACACAAAAGCATTGTATTTATTAACAAAATTGTATCCAGGACACACACACACACACACACACACACACACACACACACTCTTCTAAACAAAACCCATGTCATAGCCGTTTTGAAGCAAATGGACATACATAAACCCATATGCATTTGGTAAAAGAGAAAATATGCTACTGAAATGTAACTGCTTAAAAATGAAGTCACTAAAAATAAATATGAATGAATACAAATGGAAAAAAGCTAAAAACCCTCTCCTGACGCTGTCATTTGACCTCCTGCTCGCTGTCGCTCTCAACCCTTGTTTTCTTACTGAGTGTCCCTGCACCACCTGCAGGTCTTCTGAGGCTGCCCTGCTGCCTGTGGTCAGGGCCGCTTGTCCCCGGGTCTCTGCGGGAGCCGGACAGGCCCCCTGGCTTCCCTGAAATGGTGCCGATGTGTTCACTTCCCCTTGCAGCCAGCCCGCCCTTGCTCCCTCTCTCTGGGTGAAGGGTGAACACAGTGAGGGAGAGAGGAGAGCGCCAGTGTCTTGGCTTGGTTGCTCACGCACCAGTATCTCCCAAATTCAGTCTTCCCCCAGACCAGCATCCAGATCAGGCCTGAGCTGAGTACCCCCGTATCCCACCCACTGTTGTACCTAAATACAAACTTGAGCCTTGTTCAAGGTAACTCTGTATAGGAAATCCTGGGCTTTATGCTTTTTGGTCACTATTCGGTAAAATGCATTCATAGCTATTATCATAAAGATCTTAGAACCTCCTTCTGCCAGGGCAAGGAACCTCTCTTTGGTTCTCACTGCTCGAGGCTTCAAGGGGGAGCACGCAGTGGACCTCATTCTTTTAAATTCGCCATAAATCACAGGTTGCCTTTCCCAAATCCCTCCAAATGATTGCTAGTCTGTTTCAAAATTTATCCCAGGGGAGGAATAGTTACAGTGGAATTTAGACATTTTTTTTGCTCAGAAATGACATTATTTAAATCCCCTTTCTTAAAATTTCTTTTCTTTTTTTTTTTTTTTTTGCACTCCCCCCATCCACCCGGGGTTTCACCCCTGTTCTCTCATCCCATCTGATACCCGAATGTAATTCCAGATTTAGGATCTGCTATCTGTAAATCTCTGTGTAATGTTTCTCAACTGCCACCTTTCCCCCCCCGAGCTCGTGCATCCTCCTCCCCACCCCCAGCTCTGCGAGGACTCTTAAAGATTGCACTTCATTAAATTATTTTTATAATGAGTTCCTGTTACCAGGGAATACAGAGTTAAAAAGGTGATCTCACTTAAAGTAATTAGCATAAGACCTGCTGGACCCGTAGAAGTGACTGGATGGTAATCAATAGCAATATGATTACACCCATGCAGCAATTATAAATTATTTAAAACACTACCCCTAGGTTACTGACTAGTTGCCTTTAAATTAAATTCTCTGTCAATAATTGATGCAAAGAATTAATGTGAGAACACCTTCAGTTCCTGAAACTTTTTTAAGGTGGCATAAAATATTGAACTGTTGCCCATCATTAGCAGCGAGGCTGTCTGTTTGCTGTAACATCCTTCTTTTCTAAATTGGTCAAGAAAGACTCTCAGATCTTGAAAGATGACAAATGATTCTGAATCCACGGTGGGATAATCTTATAAGGACGCTGAAATGCCCAATAGAAATTGTATATATTAAGGCAAAAGAGAAAAAAATGCCTCTAAATAATAACTGATTTTATTTCTTCATCACTTTTAGCAAAGGCCTAGGTAGACTTGGGTTTGTTCTGTGGTTCTGTGTTTTTTGTTTTGGATTTTTTTGTTTTTGGGGGTTTTAAAAAATTTTGTTTGTTTGTTTTGTTTTGGGGGTTTTTTGGCCTATATTACTGTTCTTTGATATGATTAGTAGGTTAGAGAAATCTTAACCTGCTTGAGAAGTCATGATCTATAATATTTAAGCAATCAAAAATCTTTACAAAAATATCAGGCCTACAATAATATAAAAAAGTGTGCCTTTGACAAAATGGGTTATTTTCTTTGCTTAATTAATGCCTCCCGTTTCTTTTCTTTTTTTTTTTAAAAGATTTTATTTATTTATTTGACAGATAGAGATCACAAGTAGGCAGAGAGGCAGGCAGAGAGAGAGAGGAGGAAGCAGGCTCCCCGCAGAGCAGAGAGCCTGATGTGGGGCTCGATCCTAGGACCCTGAGATCATGACCCGAGCCGAAGGCAGAGGCTTTAACCCACTGAGCCACCCAGGTGCCCCTAATGCCTCCCGTTTCTATCTAAGCATTGTGTGCTATTGTTTCCTCTTCCACACTATTTCTTCACTAGCAATGAGAACAGTGGAATCTAGACAATTATACAGGACCTTCAAGGATGAGAAAGAAGTTGCCCATCTGGGACCCCTGTCTCCTGTCTGATTTCACCAGGCAAGGGAAACTCAGGGGATGGAAGTGATGCAAGAGATGAGCCAAGCTCCAAAGTCAAGAAAGTACTTCCTTAATTTGAGTATTCTAAGCCAGGCCTTCTGCTTGGGTCCAGTGCCCGGTGAGATGCCATCTCTACCCTCAGGTATTCACAGCAGGTTAACAGGCCCCTCTTGACCATCCCATGCCTAAAATGAGGAACAACCTTGTCTTTTGTCTGTCAAGCTCCCAGCGCTGATCTAGGCACAGAGTCCAGGCATGAAAAATGTCAACCCCTTGCCTTTCCCTTCTTGTATCTAATTTGAATATTTGAGGTTATCATAACGGGCTCACCATTGTCAGTATATTTCCTTTATTTTTGCACCATCTAGGTTAACTTCTCTCTTACTTTCTTTGGCTTCTTGAGAAACCATCTCTGTGGTAAAGCAGATGCCAGGAATGGCGAAGGATGGGGTTACACCCCAGACACTTTCTACCCCCTGCACTCCAAGTTCAGACTCATCTCCTGCTTCATCCCACACGGCTGCCATGTTCATCTGTGCTTACAGCCGTTGTCTCACGTACAGTTCTATTTTCTTCCCTGTCTGGGATATTGCTGTTTGGGACTCCCTCCTAGTCCCAAAGGGCCTTTCTGACACTGCTCTAGACTCATTAGCATCCCTCTTATTCCAGAAAATGCCCTTTCTGTATTACTTTTTAACGTACCTTTCCCTGCCTGCCTCAATGTCACCCATCATACTTTCTGTGGAAAGAGGAAACCAGAGTCAGAGAGTGTCTTCTGTTTCCCACCAACCCAGAACAGAAGATTATCTAGACAGGTATTTTGAGCTGATGCACAATATTTTCCTTGGCGAATTTGCCACTGGCTGAGCAAGATGTCTCATTGGTGATCTAGTAGAATAACAAGGACTCCCAAATGCCACGAAATAATTTCTCTGGTTGTGACAATTTTACATATTTACTTTACATTCCCCAGTTCAATTTTGTCTTCTTTTTGTCTTCTAATTAAAGCGTGTACACACACACACACACACACACATCCACATACATACTTAACTGTTGTGCTGTTGGGTTAATAGGATCCTCTGGATTCAAGTCTATCAAAGTTCCTTTGCCAACTCGAACCCGGTAAAGGACCCCTGGCTTTCACCAGATGCATTACTGAATGCCAGACTTTCAATGGGGCTTAAGCACGTAGAGAGTAAAGCCATAGACTGTTTAGTTTGTCTGTTTTGGGTCTAGGTTGTGTTTTAGGTCAACATTTCTACCAGTTGGATGTGCATGGACTTTGGAGACCTAACTCTCTGTTCTACCAAATTCTCAGTCCAGCCTGAGTCTAATTTTTAACTCGCAATGATTGTCTTCTTGTCATTTCCATGAAGCAAATTGATTCACGGGCCCAGGGAACAGCCTGGGGCTCACTCACACCTGCCCAGCCCGTAGTGTGCTTCTCAAGACTGATGGGAAAGCTGTGGGAAGAACAGAGAAGGTGAAGGCCACGCTAGAGCTGAACAGGTTCGAGGAAGAAGACAGGATTGAAACTGTGCCTAGCAAGTGTTTACAAGCACCTGACATTGACCTTCAGACCCTAGGACGGGGCGGCTTTGGTTTCCCACATCGTAGCTCTTTTGAGAAAAACGGTGACTAACCAGCACAGTGCGTAACTCACTTCTCAGAACTTTCGATCAGAAA
The DNA here is from genome assembly GCF_002288905.1 of Enhydra lutris kenyoni. Classification (NCBI taxonomy): domain Eukaryota; kingdom Metazoa; phylum Chordata; class Mammalia; order Carnivora; family Mustelidae; genus Enhydra; species Enhydra lutris. The sequence continues at coordinate 13,996,463 of NW_019154114.1, forward strand.
TTATCTGATGACTGGACCAATTCTGATCACCGCTGTTTGAGCAGACCAACCCAGGCCCCTCAGTGGCGAGGCAGGCAGAAGACCGAGATCCTACGCATACTTGCTGCGACCCAGGGCGCCTGCGCTTCCCACCACGCACCAGGCACCTGTTTACAAGAACTCACTGGGGTTCTAAGTATGTGTCTTATCTGGGCAGAATGATCAGGAAAATAAATTCACTGGTTTGTCTTAAATGTTTCCATCGTGAGGGTAGTTATTAGCCATGTGCTAAAGCGTAATATCCGCTTCTTCAAACCACATTTCAGCGTTGATAGCATCACTAGATTGAGAACACTTTTAAAGAGCCGGACTTAACCAATTAAGAGCAATAAAATCTGCCTGTTCATCAGTGGGTTTGCTTTACTCGCCTGTGGGCTTCTCTTCTTTTCTCAATTAAGTGTTATTTACCAGAGGACCCAAGTTTCAATGCACGCTATGTCTTCCGTTCTGGTTCCTGGTTGGAAACGCGGTGGTTCACCGAAGAGAAGTTGTATGTTGTCTTAGTTGAGGCCAGGCCTCATGGCACTGCCTATCCTGTCACATGGTGCTGGTGGCAGCCGCCTTGCTCTCACCACAAGGCTTCCATCCTGGGGTTTCCGCTGCCCTTTCAGCCCACCGTGCTGCTGGCCCTGCACCGTACACAGGAGGAGGTCTGCTCCCCTGTAAAGTGTAACGGGGCCATTTGGGAACTTCCGTTTTTGAGACCCTGCCCAGTTGGACCCAAGCAAGTCATCACTGTTACTGAGTTAAATCACTTCTACTCTTTAGTTCTTATCCCACCATTCTTTTAAAAAGTGCCTCGGCCACTGGATGGAAGAACACAAGACTTCAACATACAACGGTTCTGGTAAATTCAGGGATTCTAGCAAAAATAACTTTCTGAAGAACCATGTTGATTGATTCGTAGTACTGGCTCTGTTAAGGTCAATGGTGTGCCCTCGCATCAGGAAGCTGATAACCACAGTTCAGAAAAACCTCGATCTTGTTTTCACATTACCCCTGTGTGCTCTTTAGGAAAAAAAAAAGAAAAATCATCTCATGAATTTGGTCCTAACAATAACTTAACATCCTAGGCCATAGATATCTGATTTGGTGCTTCCTTTAAGAAAACAACAGCTATCAAGCTTGGTATAAAAATTCTTTTTCACAGATGAGTAATCACCAAAGATATTTCTGAAAGGACACCAAAGACACACAGGCAATCGTTCTTTTAAAAAAAGTTAGGAACATGGGGCGCCTGGGTGGCTCAGTGGGTTAAGCCGCTGCCTTCGGCTCAGGTCATGATCCCAGGTCCTGGGTTCGAGCCCCGCATCGGGCTTTCTGCTCAGCAGGGAGCCTGCTTCCTCCTCTCTCTCTGCCTGCCTCTCTGCTTACTTGTGATTTCTCTCTGTCAAATAAATAAATAAAATCTAAAAAAAAAAAAAAAAGTTAGGAACATTGTGTTTTATAAGAGAAGGAAATAGAAATACCACCCCTTGCCACCCCCTCCCAAAAAAGGCATGCTAAATTACGTTTTAAAAATAATTACTTCCAGAATGTTCTTACCCATTTAAAAAAAAAAAAAAAAAAGGTCACCCAATTGTTTTCATAGATCCACTTGGTCATCCTCAGAAATGAGAGCTTAGAAAAGGATCGTGCAGTGACTGGTTTCCCGAAGCCACTTTGCCTTCACAAAGTTATCACCAGCAGGCTGGGGCTGCCGATGGTAGTAACAAGAACTGGGCCCCTTAATCTGTGCCTTGTGCATGAGCCATCACACTAAAGGGCCACCAAAGTCTTGCAAAACCCAGGTTGCTTCCTGGGCTTCTTGAGGTGAAGAAGTTGCTGAAGCTGATCATTAACTTGCTCAAGGTCAACACTGCTCAGGAGAAGCAAAGCCGCGACAATAACCCGGGACGCCGGACTCCTGAGCCTGTTCTTTTTCCACAAAGCATGATTTACTCGAATAGTAGTTATAAAGCAATTTCCTAAGTCATCTTTTTTTTTTTTTTAAGATTTATGTATTTATTTATTTATTTGAGAAAGAGAACATGAGCAGGGAGGGCAGAGGTGGGGAGAGAGAGAGAGAATCTCAAGCAGACTCTGGGCTGAGCCCTGAGCCCCACGTGGGGCTCAGCTCATGACCCTGAGATCACGACCTGAGCTGAGACCAAGAATTGGACGCTTAACTGACTGCACCCCCGAGGTGCCCCAATTTCATAAGCGATCTTAAGATAAAACTTCCAGGTCCTTTGGTGGATTGGATTCTAAGCCTAAAATATAAAGTATGTTTCATGAATGTAAAATTTGACCTGTCCAGTGACTCTCATGGACAGTGTGTGAGATAGTGGTGGGGAGAATATGTATACACACGTATGCATGTATAAGCGAGGTGTATTTCTCAGACCATAAAGTTAACATATTTTAATTATACTGTTTTCTGGATTCCAACAAATGTGCATATGGACACACCACCATTCATATGTAGAGCGTTCCCCTAACCCCAATAAATTCCATCATTCTTCTTTCCAGAAAATCCCTCCACTTCCGGAGGCAAACACTGTTGTATTCCTATCACCATTTGACTTGGTCTTACCTATCCTACAACTTCATTTAATGGAAATCATACCTCTTCTTTTTCATCTGGCTCCTTTTGCTGTATTTTGGAGATCCATCTATGTTGATGTGCTTATCAGTAGTTTTTTTTGTTTTTTTGTTTTTTTGTTTTTTTTCCCAGTGCTGAGTAGTGTGCTGTTGTGAAAATATCCCACAATTTGTGTATCCATGCACTTGTCAGTTAGGACAGAGTCCTTTCTGTTTTTAGCTATTTTGAGTAAAGCTGTTGTGAATATTCTTGTATGAATACTTTGCACCTTTAAATTTTTATTTCTTTTTGAAATCAAAAGTGTACAATGGTTGCTTCTCAGGGCATGCATGTGCAACTTTTTAAGATGTTGTCAAGCTGTTGTCTAACGTGGTTTTACCATTTTAAACTCCCACTGGAAGTGTGTGAGAATTTGTATCGCTTCACATCCTCGCCAATACTTGGTATTTTCAGTCTTTTTAATTATAGCCATTCTCGTGGGTGTGAAATGGTATCTCTTGGTTTGATTTTACATTTTCCTGATGACTAATGCCTCTTTTTTATGATCTCATTAGCCAGTCATGTTTTCTTTCTGTGAAGTGATTATTCACATATTTGGCCTTTTTTTTTTTTTAAAGGGTTGTTTCTCCTTACATTATTAAGCTATAGAGCTTCTTTATGTATATTTTAGATACAAGTCTTTATCAGATAGCATTGTGAATTTTCTCATCTGTATCTTCTGTATTCCTTCCTTAATGATGTCTTTTGAAAAGCAAGCCATTTTAATCTTGATAATGTCTGGTTTATCTTTTTCTTTTTTGGTTAGTGGGTTTTTGTTGTTGTTCTAATGAAATCTTCACTGATCCTACGGTCACAAAGATACTTTCCTATGTTTGTTTGTTTGTTTGTTTGTTTTCCTGGAAGGTCCACTTTGTTTTACATATAGGTCTTTCTTCTATCTCAAATTAATTTTTGTATATGGTGTGAGGTAAAGGTAGAAGTTTATTTTCCCCCCATATGGACCTTCAGTTGTTGTTCCTACCCCATTTGTTGAAAGACTGATCTCCTTATTGAATTTCCCAGGCTCTTTTGTCTAAAATCAATTGACTATATATTTGTGCATCTATTTCTAGACTATTATACTCCATTGATCTATGTTTTTTTCTTATGTCTGTATCTACTTTATTGATGACTGTGAATTTACAGTAAATGTTGAAAGTAGGTAGTATAAGGATTGCGATATTGTTCTCTATTTCAAGATTGTCTTGGTATTCTAGATACTTTGGCTTTCTGTTCAAATTTTAGGGTCAGCTTCTCAACTTCTGTTAAAAGCCCTGCTGAGATTTTATTTGTATGGTATTAAATATATACTGATCATTTTGAGGAGGATTGAAATCTTCACAATATTGAATATCTTAATCCATAAGCCTGTATCTTCCTATTTATTCAGGTCTTCTTTAATTTCTCTCAGTGATGTTTTATGATTTTCAATATAGAGGTCATGTACCTTTTTATTTATTCTTAAACCTTTTGCTTCTTATGCTATTATAAATGATACTTTTTTTTTAAAAGATTTTATTTATTTATTTGACAGAGAGAGATCACAAGTAGGCAGAGAGGCAGGCAGAGAGAGAGGGAAGCAGGCTCCTCGCAGAGCAGAGAGCCCGATGTGGGGCTCGATCCCAGGACCCTCAGATCATGACCTGAGCTGAAGGCAGAGGCTTTAACCCACTGAGCCACCCAGGCACCCCTGTAAATGATACTTTAAAGTTTGTTTTTTTCTAATTGTCTCTTGCTAATATGTAGAATAAAATAGATTCTAGCAAATGATCTTATATCCTGTGACCTTGAAGCCTATTAGTTCCTTCCTTTTTTTTTTTTTTTTTTTTTTTAACATTCCATAAGAATTTCTACATCTTGGAACGGATAGATTTACTTCTTCCACTGGGATTTTTACCTTGTTTCTTTTTCTTATGTTAATGCACTTGTAGAGCCAGTAGGAATGTTGAATAGATGTGTAGAGAGGAGATATCATTGCCTTATTTAGTATTTTTCCATTAGGTATGATGCTAACTGTAGACTATACATGTTCTTTATTAGATTGAAAACTTTGTATTTATTTCAGTTTGCTGGGAGCTCTATTGTAAATAGGCAGTTACACATATTTTACCTTCTTATTATTACCTGTGTATTAAAGGTAGTTTAGCTCCTTGGTAGAAGGGGTCGGTGCGGGAAACCTAGCCCCAGATCTTTGAGCGGCCCACAAACACAGCCAGCAGTAAGTAGCTTACTTCCTCTGTAAATCAGTTTCCTCATCTTTTAACTGGAAAATGTCCACAAAGGGCTCACATAGTTACTGACATACAGTGAGCGCTCTGTAAATGTTAGCCAGTCTTTTCATATGGCATTTATGGGAGAAAATGGGGTGCCTGTCCCAGCGTCATGAAAAGCAGCTGTCCTGAACACTGAGAACGTGAGCCCTGCTGGCCACTGTCAGCGGCGAAGGCAAGATAAAATCACGGGCTTCTGGAAATGATCTTGGTAGACCTTTACAGATACCCCCAGATGACGCTAGTTTTTCACATTCCACTTTTCTAGTTTTTTAAAAAAGTTTAAGTAGATCTGTGTGATCCCTGTAGAATTATATGCAAACCAGCATTCAGATGAAAATCTTTTATATTTGTTCTGTAGCTTGGAAAGCTAGTGCATGGTCTGTTTTATTCCACTGGCTCCTAAGGTTCAGGTATTAACATAAATACAGCCCATTAACACTTGTTCCTTTCTGTCAGGACATAAATTAAGTCTGCAGGTGTTCCATGAAGCTGTACCCTTGGTACTAATTAAGCCTTGATAATTAGGTTTGTTAAATTCAGGACTTTAAGCTTATATTCCCTCTTTGGGCTACCAAAACGGAGATGTGCAACATACAAGCCCTCCCCCCACCTTTTTTATTTTTTTCCTGCAGAGAGCTTTGTTGCTCCTTCTCCATTTTATCCCGTTAATATTAGTATTAGTATGAGTATTATTAGTATTAGTATTAAAATGAAGAAGAAGTCAGTAACAAACCCTTCACTGTTGTGCAAATGCTGGATATAAATGTTGAAGGAGATCTGTACATTTGTTTACGATGAGATTAAAGTTGTTTCTTCTCCTGTTTTGTGTCAGCTCAGACACTGAAGTGGAAAATTTCCAGCCTGGCTTGCCCAAATGCCAAACATGCCCAGATCGGTGCCTCAAACCCCAATGAACTATCACTTAAAAATGTACGTTACTATCATTAAAAACTCTGCATGTAATGAGCTCAGCACTCAAGTAATTTATGCTCTTTTTTTTTCTTTCTTATAAAAATGAGACATTTTATTGATAGGAAGGTAGAATTTTAAAATGAAAAGCTCCTGGAGCAGTACCTGTTCCCACTGGAGTTTCCGGAACAGAGATCCTTGTTTGGAGCACCAGGAGAATATTCTGAGGCTGTCAGGTTATTTGTAACCAGTACACAAACCACAAAATCATCTAATCAAAATAGATTTTCTCTTCAGTTCATCTTTCCTCTTTGGTTGCTTTATAAATCTTATTACTCATCAGATCTGATGTTTGGCTTGTGCCATTTTTCATTTTGAATAAATGGAATCATAAAAACAACTCCATTAGCGCTGCTTTCAATAATATTCATGGTGCTCATGCTACCCTATTAGTCTCTTCTTTTATTTCAAGGATATTACATAAAGTTATACTTTTAATCGGGAGCATTAAAAAAAAAATACAGCGTGCATTGCAGGAGATTGCCGTTAACACAGACCCCGTTGTGTGTTTTCTTTGGCATTTTCTTCCCGAGAAGCCTGGTGATTAATCTCTCCAGAAAACTAGCAGTTTTCACAAGCGTTGATATCCTGAAGCTTTAAAGAACTCATTGGACAAAAGGAGCCACCCCTCTCTTTTCTGACCCAACCTGGCTGTGAGACTTTGCTCACAGCCAGAAGCCCTGCTTTCTCCTTCAAGCACAGTGTTCAAAGTCCATCTTCAAAGTCCCAAGTGCAAAACTCCCAGACTCCAGGGATTCTCCCAGAGGACAGCAAGAAAGGGAGAAGACCCAGCAATGCAGAGATGAACTTTGAAGGAGCCATTCTGGCAGTAATCCAGAGGCTTCCCTTTGTTTTGCTAAATGTGGGAGGGCGGCAGATCAGGGGACGTGTCTGTGCAGGGCCGGACTGTTTGATCAAGGTCGTAGAGTGGCTCCCGTGTTAGAGCGGGACGCTTGAGAGCCCTGTCGCCATGGGAACTGGGCTTTTTTGTCTGATTTCTTCCTTTTCCTCTTTGGTTCTCCCTCTTCTTTGTGTGGCCCTTACCCATCCTCCCCAGGCCCCGGCCAAACTAGCTGGCCGTCCCTGTGCCAACCCCAACCCCCCACCTGCGGGTGCAGGATGATGCTGTCCCGCTGGGCGCACCGCGGGTGAAGCAGGAACCCCCCCGTGTCACCCAGTGTCTCCCAGCCGGTGACTTTTGGGGAGGCCCGGAACAGAGAAGGGGGTGACAGCCTCTTGGTGTAGAGCTGCATGTTTGCCACCTGTCTCAGGGCTGGCTGGCTGTCCATCCGTCTAAGTCTTACGGGAAACGCCAGAAATACTTCTCCTGGTGAAAATCGGACAGGCTGGCGGCAGACCTCGCGGTGTTTGAGGCGGTCTTGCCCGTTCCGTGCTCTCTGCCCTGTCAAAAGCTGAGCCGCGTTCCTTTGCAATAAAACCCCACCACATCCCTTTGTATCTTTTTTGGACCTGCTTCTGCACTGCATAATTGATATTACAGGGAGGAAAAGTGCTCTGAGTAGTATTATTCACCGAGTGAAGAGTCACCGCTGATTAATTACCTCAAGGACGAGGGGATGGCGACTTTTTTCTCTTCTCATTGGAAGCCCCTTGCCTCCCGCAGCTGCACGTGGGGCAGGGAGGGAAGGCCAGGGCTGAGAGGTGGGCGCACAGCTGGGGTTAAGGCATTTCAAATGTCAGGCAGCCCCTTGGACTGTGGCATATCAGACCTTCCCCGCGACTGCAGCACGAGCCTGGGTCAAGGCTATGCCCTGAGCAGAAAATCTTCCACCAGCTTCCAAACGTTCTCTCCGTGTCCTGAGCTGTAACCCGCAAGCGTTGGCTAAACCATCAGGCCCAGCTCTGCGGGGGCTGTGGGACCAGAGCAGCTCAATATTTCCTGCTTGGTGAGAAAGGCCAGCTCTTTTCTTAGTGGGAATCCACTTTCCCACCCACTGCCTTCTAAGAATGAAAGCAAATCTCTTGTGCTTTTTTTTTTTTTTTTCCTCTCCAGTTTCAGCCTAGGTCTGCCTCGTTGTTTCTGCTCCTCCAACTCTCCGTCTCAGGTTAGCTTCCCAACTGAGGAAGAAGTTAAGAACGAGTAGGGACTGGACAGTGTCTCCCAGGGCCTTGCAAAGCGTGGATCTCTGCTGGGTCAGGGCTTAACAGTTCTGCTTGCCCTCTGGACCCCCCAGGACACTTCACTCAGGGCATGCAGCCTCTTCAGGGCGCCTTTCCTCATCCCTTACATGAAGGCAGTGGGGTAGGTTACCGTAAGCTCCTTTCTTTCTAGTCGTGCCAGTAGAGCAGGGCGTTTGTGCCGTAATTTGCCAGGTGCGATAATTATTCATTCAACAAACACTCACTGAGAACCTCCTGTGTGCCGAGAGAGCTGCTGAGCCCGAGGAGAATAGATCTGCAAGCCGGAGCACGGAAAACGGGTTTGGCACAGAATAGAGGGAGGCTCCATGAACCCCGCAGGTGGGATACCAAACAGCCTCAGACACGCGTGCTAAGCTAGATGCGGAGGAAGTACAGAGAAAGACCAGTCCTAGCCCGAGCTCTCAGCCCTTCCTGGAGTCGCACAAGAAAACAGACTTACATGGGAATTTCTCACCTGCTTCATTAGCTTTTGAACAAAGAAGAAAAGGGAGGGAAGAAAGATCAGTAGTGACCAACACTAATTTTTTTTTTTTTTGAGTATTGAAGCTTTCTTATTTTTTAAATAGTAGATACTTTATTCTGAAAGCATTAAATTCAGGAAACATAAGCCTACGCTAAATGTTACATTAGTTTTACATCAGTTACTTCTCTGGCTCCGTTGACGTTCGCTGGAAAAGAAACTTGGCTTTATGCTTCTTTGCCTGCTTCCTCTTCAGCCCCAGCCGTGGGAGTTAAGGATACGGTCAGCCTCTCTGGTCTGTCTGAGGATTCAAAGAAGTGTGGAGGGGGCTTAACACATCACCTGGCAGGTGGTTATTAGCCAATAATTTCTCAAAAATTCCTAGGTCAGTAAGTACCTCTTACGAATGTATGCATCGACTTAACCAGGAATACCACCCACACCCATTCCTGTGTGGCCTGGCTGTGGTGCGGTGGGGCCTGGAGGCTAATGGGGCAAAGAGAACAGACCCCCAGAGTTAAACCTAGTTCGAGCCCTCCCCACCCCACTTATTATTTGCTCTGAGAGCTTATTTTCTTTAACTGCAAAATGAGCTTGATAGTAACAAGGATACAGAAGAGTGGGATAACGGTAATGACAGGAACAATGACAATTATAATGATGGCAGCATTGACCACATGGTACCTCGGGTTCCCGCCATGCACCAGGAACTGGGCCTGTTCCGTTTCGTTCTTGGAGCTCTGTGGGGCTATCGTCAATCCCGATATACAAAGGAGGAGCTGAAAGTACCAAGTAGATAAGTCATTTTCTGCCAGTCACAGAGCTGAGGAGTGGAGATTCCCCGTGTCTGGCAAATAGTCCAGACTGTTCCATCAGCAACACCTTTATCTGATCATCAACATTATCTCTGTCCTGAGAGGAGTAGGGACCCCCACTGATGACAGCAAAGTGGGAAAACCCTTCTGTAAAAAAAAAAAAAAAAAAAAAAAAACCACCACCACCACAGCAAAAAATTATCACAAAACTAGCAACAGACACAAAGTTGAACACCAGTGTTAGGGCTTTTCTCAAAAGAAGAAATTGCCAGTTATTGGCACTAAAATGTCATCACTTAGATGATCTCATAAATGTTTTCTCTGGGTGGGAGAGTCGCTAAGAAGGTAAATAGTTCCTTTGCCACACATTCGGTCTGCCTTCCAAGTGTTTGTGCTATGATTACGGTGGCAATATCTTAATCACCCAGTCCAGGACCTTTTGGAGAGAGCAAGGGGACAGTGGGCATAAGTTAGGACACCTGGTCATCCTAATTATGACCCATCCTACTTTCTAAAATTCTGGGGTCTTTGCATTTGGCCCTTCTGTCAATCTTTGGTCTTATTCTAGTGAATCCTTCTCGGTTGAGTAGGGGCGAGGGGAATAACCGTCTTTCCCGCCTTTAAAAAAAGCATAATAATCACCTCTCTTTCCGGCTTGTTGCCCCCGTTGATTCTCTGCATTATAGCTTACATTCTACCCTACTCCCAGCGGAGTAGTACCCCGCCCTGCAGTGCATTATAAGTGTGTAAGATAAAGTATATTGTCATCCTCTGCTGCTTTTAACCAGAACTGTGAATCACTGAGATGTGTATCTTTGCGGTCACTTGGAAGTACTGTGTATTGAAGTCGTCCATGGCCCTATCCTATGACCAACCCTCTATGATGGGTTGTACCCTCGGTCACCAAACTGCTGCTCTAGGCATGAGGTTGATGGCAGGCCCCAGGAGAGGAGAAGAAGGACTAATTGCTGATTTCACGTATGTGTTGGGTCCACATATATTTGCTTCCAACTTGAAGAAAATCTGAGATAGGAAAATTCTGATCTAAAAGAAAGAAACAAACAAAAACAAGTCAAGCAAATAGACTGTTAATGGCCCCCGGAAAGAATCCTCCCATTAATAAAAAGGAGGGGCCATGAGCTTTAAGATGTTAGTCACCTGAATGCAAGAAGAAGAGTATTCATTTTTTAAAAGAATTTCTTAGGAACATAGGCCAAGGAGCTCTGAATTTCAAATGTTAGTTGTGTAGGAGAGAATAAAGTTTTCCTCAGTTCTCCGAGAGTCCCTGGCTGGGTCTGAAAATTAAACTGAAAAACATAGGTCAGCGAGAGAAAGACATAGATTTACTTAATATAAGTTTTATGTGACATGGCAACCTTTGTAAGGGAACAGTTAGACCTGGGAATTTTCATGGTAGATCTGAGGAAGAGTGGGCAAACATGGATGAATATGGCTGGTTGAGGAGTGTGAAGTATGTGTAGTAAACTGGTGGAAAGTAGCAAGTCCTGCTTTCTTAAAACATTCAGAGATAAGGGTGTTCTTTTCTTCTGGGTTTAGGGAGGGCACTTCTCACATGAGAGTTTTATGACCTCTTTCAGGATAGATGAGCAAGAGAAAGTCCCAGGAACTTTCCTGTTTCTGCCATTTTGTCAAACTCCTTCAGCTTAAATATTCAGTATTGCAAAATGCCATATATGGGGGGAGCTTGTCCTGAACCCCATCAGTTGCATCAAACACATTTCTACCCAAAGTGTCAGAACTTGGCCTAAGTGGTTAGTTGGAATGCCCCCAACTCAGCCATCCCAGACCCCTCCTCCCATCCCTCAGTCAACTGAAGACCAGAGGTCCAGAAAGGAGAACAAAGCTTTTGTGCTAGGGACTTAGTGGTGATTCAGTACATGCCTGTGGGATGGGAAGATAAGTGGGTGAGTGGGTGGGTGGATGGATGGACGGTTGGACAGACGGACGAGTGAATGAGTGAATGAATGACCTGGGCTGCGGTATTTCTGTTGCCTTGGTTGCAGGCCTTGGGTAAGCTCTGGAGTCTGAGGCGAATCCCACGTAACTCCTGGAAACCAAGGATTCCTCAGCAAAGCTTCAGCCACCTAAACAGCAAACCAACCTTCCAGATGAATTCTGTCACAGGGTGCTTTGGGACACAACTATTTTGTCTCCCCAAGGGAGGAGGAAGAGGAAGGGCAGAATTTTGCTTCAGAGGAAAGCTTCCAGGCCTTGAAGGAGATGACTTTGTGACTACTGTGTAAGCCCAGCAAGAAGGGCTCTTTGAAGTGTAAAGGTGGCCTGAGAAGGACTTCCTCTGATCCCTCACCCCGGGCTGGAATGAATTCTCTCCAGAGGACGTCCCTCCAGGCCCCTCCAGTCCTGAGCCCTGCTGCCAGCTCTCTGCTTCCTTGGCCCCGTCAGCTGTGCCCTGCAGAATCAAGCCCGGTTTACAAGATACGGTCCAGGGCTTCCGGAGAGACGCAGAATACGGTTACATCTTCCAGCGGATGAGGGAGGCAGGAGAGGGAAGATCCTGAAGAAATGCTTCAGGAAAGACAGAGGTTTCATTTGGCTCCGGGTCTGCGCGGATGCGGGAAGGAGCGGGTTCTCCTCTGTGAGAGCGCGCCTCCTTCCCCCGCCCGCGCTCCCGCAGCTCGGCCGGGACAAGGTCCCCTGACCTTTCATTAGCTTTATTACCCTAGGTGTTCTGTTCCCTCGCTCAGAACCAGCACTGAATGAAACAGGAACAATAGGATAGTATGGCAGATTCCGCGCGGTCTCGTGTGTGTGTGTGTGTGTGTGTGTGTGTGTGTGTGTGTGATAGAGAGAGTGAGAGAATAAACAAGGAAACAAGTGCACAGATGAGCCATCAGCCATCGGCAGTGCTTGTAAGTGCAGTTTCGGAAATAAAGTTGGGCAGCAGCGCCCGGGGCGTTACTTCAGTTGGGGTCCGGAGGGCTTCTCTGAGGAGGTCACATTTCACCAGGACAGAGGATGACATGAAGCCTATACAAGGGAGAAAAGATAAGACCCGTCACCAGAGAAAGGGATAGCTGGTGCTAAGGCCCGGGGCAGGGCCGGGGCTGGTGTATTTACAGACCCAAGGGGCAGGAGGCCGGACACAGGGAGGAGGTGAGGAAGGAGGGGAGCCTGAGAGCCTCGTGAGCGCGGACTGTGCATGGCTTCGGCATCACAGGCCTTGGGAAGGCATTTGGTGCTCGTTTCCGGCGTTCCATCAGTCTGACCGAACCCTGGCACGCTAACCCTGTGGACCCTTGTAGTTCCCAAATTCCAGGGTAACCAGGCTCCCCAATCCCCAGATCCCCAAGGCCCGAACTACTCTGAAGGCCAAGTGTGTAGCTGCTTCACTCGTTCAGAGACAACAGAGCGCCCTTTTGAATCCCTTTTCACCTCCCCTTTATCCCGTCTGGCCCACGGAGAGGGATGGGCACGCTGTATACCTCAAGATGCCCAAGGGGAAAAAGAATGGAAAATCTAGATCCCCTTTGGTAAGAGTGGCCTTCGAGCCTCGTGTGCTCTCTATTCAGCTGTTAAGATTGTTATTAAACTTTATGGACCATAAACCCCACGGCAACAAGGAGAGTGAACATCCATGCTATTACAAGAGTGTCAAAACAGGAGCCATATTTCATGGCCTGAAAAGTATGCACGGTTGGCCTCCCGCAAGCCTGGAGTTGCCTCCTGACTGGCTTTAACCCTCAGCCTCTCTTTTGCCTCTGAGCGAGACAGTTGGTGCAGAGCCTTTCTGCAAATGACACTCCTCCTCAGTGGAATACCCTTGCAGAAATCTAGGCGGAGGGTCAATTCTGAAGGGATGGGATCTTGACATTCCCTAACTCTGAGCCCGTCCCGCCAGTATATTTATGACCAGGAGTGCATAGTCCATTCTCCAAAAGAAAACATGTGCCCCCTGTTTTAAATGAAGGGTGTGATGGTTCTACACGTCGGCTCAGCCCTCATGCAAAGAGGCAGGCAAAGGAGGGTGTGGGAAGATGCCAGGCGTGTCCGAAGCCAGTGACTAAGTGTCTCGGCCAGGAGAAGCGTGGCCCGGCCCGCGTGGGTTGCATGTATGTCTCTGAGGCATTCATTTGGCAAAACAGGAGATCGAGCTAGTTTTCATGTTATTTCTTCCCAAGTTTCCCTGGTCCCTCTCAGGTCTGTGCGAGGACGAAATGCCATCTGATCTGGCATCGAGATGCAGTTGTGCAGAGTATGCTTATATTTTATTTAATCCCCAGGAAACCCAGATACCATGAATTTATATTATCTTTTTTGTGTGTTTGTTTTCCTTTGGATACGTGTACCTGCCCTTGGTGGTGTTCCAAATGTTCCTCCTGTCCTTGGGGATGACATTCCTCTACCCCTTCAGAATCAGGTGGAGACAGGCTACTTGCTTTGGCCAAGAGAGCATGAACGCAAGTGTCCCGCCAAGGAGCATGTTTAAAAGCCAGGATGTGGGGATTTGATGCTTTTCTCTAAGAGTAGGATCATGGGGTCACTTGATGGGACGGATTCTCTGGCATCCGGGGTCGCTGAGCAACTAAGAGTCACAGAGCCCCCTGCCAGCCTCGCCTGGACTCATACTCTGAGCAAGGATTAAGCTTGTGCCGCGTTAAGCCTCTGAGCTCCGGGAGCTGTTCCTTACTCAGCAGAACCTTCGTCCTGACTGGAGCAGGGCCTCCTGTTTCCTGGGACAACAGTGTATTGAGGCCTTCCATGCTCATAGCAAAAAGGGGTGATTTTCCTCCAAATAAAGTGCATTACCCTTCACAACAACCTTTCCTTTCTCTTGGTAGCGTAGGTTCATCCACCCCTGCTTTCTGTGAGGACACGGAAGTGCCCGAAAGGACAGTGGCTCAGAGACAGAGGCAGGAGGAGTGGACGGCTCTTCAGGTGTGGCGTCAGAATTCAACCCCTGCGAGCCCTTCTCCCCACCTGCCGTGTCTGGCTCACAAGGCACTACCGCGTTCATTGCTCTTGAGCTCAGCGTGTGCCGCGGTCACCTGGGTGACGCCTGTTCCACGTGCGCAGAATCAGGCCCTGCTTCTGGGGATTCTGAGTCCGTAGAGAAGCGTGGGGCCTACAAGTTCGGATGAGGAACAGGCCCCCCATCCTGGGCTGTGGGCCTTGCACTGTAGAGCCCTGGGCGGGGCGGCCAAGCGCGCCGGCTCCCAGAGCCCGAGCAGGCCAGGTGCTGAGTCCAGCTGTCGGCGTCATCACACGTGTTACTGTGGTCGAGTTTTCCAACGGCTCCGAGCTCCGTTTCCTCACCTGTGAAATGCAGGCGGTTCGAGGACGGCTGGCTGGCACACAGCGCGCAACCCACGTTAGCTCTCGTCTCTCCAAACTGAACCAAACCGCCCTTCCTCTTTGTCTTATCATTCATGGTGGTGACAATGGTGGTGATAACGGAAGGCTCCCCATGTGCCCGGGCACTGTGCTCTGCACTTTTACCTGCGCTGTCCCACTGAACTCGTGTGCTAATGCCACGAGGCGGTCACCGTCCTTGCCCGCATTTTGCACTTGGCAAGTCTGAGGCTCGCAGAACGGGCCCGGGGTCACACAGCTGTCGCGTGGTCATTTCCAGGGTTTCTCTTCTGTACCTTCTCCTGAAACCGCTTCCTGAAATGCCCTCGGTTGTGCTACTGGTGACCAGGGAACGGGTTTCTGTCCTGTTCCTTGGTGCCTTGGGGGAGAGCTCCCCAGCAGGAGCGCACCCCCGGCACCGCAATGCGGCTTGACAGTCCAGGGGGAAAAACACCTTGTAGAATTTCATTTCTTATCATTTATGCCCCCTTTAATTTTCATTTAAGTTCCCCTCCGTAAAAGGCAGTCCCTTTGGCTCTCGTAAAACGTTATGGTCTTTACTTGTGACTAGGCAATGGTACAATTGATTCCCTAAAACCAACTTCGAGTCAAGTTATGTAATTAGCCAGTAAGGGAGGCCAAGACAGGAAGATGCACCAGGCTCCCCCTTAAGAGGTCAGACATATTATCTTGGTTAGAGGCCGTATCTTTAAAACACCATCAGCTTGGAAAATATTATCCATTAGCAAGAGATCAGAGCAATGAGAAACCTCAAAAGGTCGAACAGTCCATTCTGAGGGCCCTACAAAGAACTCAACGTCCCAGAAGGACGATTAGCCTTCGAGCTCTGGAACGGTCTGAGTGCACAACAGGTCTGGGTGTTGTGTTTTTCTGTGTGTTTATTTTTTTTTTCCTTCTTCAGTGAATTAACCCGTTGGATTTCAGCTCTTAGCTTTTGCTTCCCACATCCAACCTCCCACATGACATCCAGCCAGAACAGATGTTTTGATCGTGTCATCGCAAGTAGCTGAGGCAGTGTAAGGAGATCTGAGACCTTGGGCTTAGAGACAGAAAACTCGCAATGACTCTTCTGAGGGGTGTGCTTCTTGTTTTGTGTAAACAGAAGCCCTGAGCATACGTTCCCTGATTTCTGGCACACAACTAGACCACGTTTCCCAGCTTCTCCAGCATCAGCTGTGACCACACGGCTGGTCCTGGCCACTGGCATATTGGCAGTAGCGATGTTGGCCTTTCTCGCTCTGCCCCACGAAAACCTTCCTGGCACAACCCTCCTTGCTGTCACCCCTGCAGGTCTGCAGGCCACACGGTAAAGACGGTAGGGCTGTGAGATGAAGACAGGCCCAAGTGACTGTCAGAGCCAAGCCACCCACTGGCCAGGAATATCAAATTTTGGACTTTACGTGAGCAAAGCACCTTTTATCACATCACAGTGGCCAGCATGACCCTGCTCGCACAGGTGTTCATCTGCCGGTTTTGGCAAGGAATTATGGCCGAAGGTTCCCTGATATTGCTGGTCAGTCTGAGGGACGTGAGAGCTTGAGACTTGCCAGCCCCATTTGGAAATGGAGGAGGGCTCCATCGTTCTGCTGTGGCCACATTATCTCCTCATGGGCGCCCCCCCCTCCAGCCATCCTGTACAAAGAAACCACCTGCATTTCCTCTTGCTCTTATTTCCCTGCCTGGCACTTAACACTGTCTCGTCCATCTATCCATCCACTCGTTTCCTGCTAGCTTATCGTTTTTGTTTTCTTCCCACGGACTGTCAGCTGCAGGAAAGCAGAGACCCCGTGTTTCTCTTGTCCACTCTGGGTCTTGAGCACATAGAACAGTGTCAGATATGTAGGCGGAGCCGTAGGGATATTTGCTGATGAATGAATGAACGAACGAACGAACGAACCAACGGTAGAGTGGCAGCTTGCAGCTGTACTTTTGAGAAAGCTCCAGTTCCGTGCGATTTTTTTCTTTACATAAGTCACAGAACGAGAACTGGTGTTTTATTTAATCAGAACGTATGCAGTACCGACTCAGAGCCAGAAACAATGGTTTAATGTGCTAGGCGTCATGAGAAGAACATGTGGCCCTGCCCTTGAGCAGCTTTTGGTCTGGCTACAGTGGAGAGACAGAACCGGGCAATTCCCAGGTCATCTGTTAGGGTGTAAGGTAGTGGTTGATACCCGAAATATGGAGGATGAGCACTTGACCTGGTCTGGAAGTTCCAAGTAGAGATCTGGAGGAAGATGGAGAATTCCTTGCTGGTCTTGAACCATTCACATTCAGCAGACAAGGAATATTGGTAGAACTTCTATTCTGGGCAGAAGGCACAACAATTGAAACCGCTTGGTATATACAAAGGGGTACGAGCAATTTATTTTTATTAGAGCATGAGTTACAGCTCAGAAGAGATAGGCAACAAGGTAGAGAAATAAATAGGACATTGGTCACTTGACATCTTTTACCCTGAGGTGGGGAGGTGGGATTAAGTTGTTCTTCTGATGGGCTGGAGGAAAGCGATAATGAATGCCAGTGTCAGTGGTGGCGAGAGGTGGGACAGGAAGTTGAGATGCTTCACCCGTGGTGGCCTCAAGTGCATCAAGGAAGTAGTAGGAAGCCAAATGCCAGCTGAGAATAGGGAAGGAGAGGTTAGGGAGGGCCCAAACAGATCCGGTGAGGGACCAGTGGTGTTGGCAGTAGGACTTGCAGGCTTAGCCGTTGCCTCCCGTTTCACTCAGGTGCCATCCTAGTCCATGTGGGCTTTATGAAAAATACCACGGACGGTGGGGTGGGGGGTTGTAGAGAGCAGGAATTATTTCTCACAGTTCTGGAGGCTGGAAGTTCAAGGTAGGATGGCAGTACAGTCAGATGAGGGCCGTCTTCTGGGTCACAGACTGCTTGTTGAATCCTCATCACTGGGGCTAGGTCACCCTGTAAGATTTTTTTTTTTTTAAGATTGTATTTATTTATTTGACAGACAGAGATCACAAGTAGGCAGAGAGGCAGGCAGAGAAAGAGGAGGCGGAGAGAGAGGAGGAAGCAGACTCCCTGCCAAGCAGAGAGCCCAATGTGGGACCCTGAGATCATGACCTGAGCTGAAGGCAGAGGCTTTAACCCACTGAGCCACCCAGGCGCCCCAAGATCTTTTTTTTTTTTTTTTTAAATAAGAGCACTAATCCCATTCATGAGGGCTCCCCCGTTTGGTTAGGATTTTCACATATGAATCTTCTGGGGACACAAACATTTGAGCACAGCAGGTGGCATAAGGCACGGCCACCACTATGTTCATAAGCCTTAACCAGATCTACATGTAATACAGAACAACCCTAAGTGAGACAGACATGTGTGCTCTTGCTGTTCTCATCCAGAAGTGTTCAGACGCTACCCAGGCTTTGTATTTACCCGGGGTGCTCTTCTCGCTGCTGTCCTGAGCTCTCCCTTACGGCGCAAGAGCCCTGCGCACCAGCCATCCCAAGCAACGGGAAGGAGGAAGGGGCAAGAAGGGAGTGTCCTCTCCGGAAGCCATCAGGAGGCCCTAGCGGTGCTTCCGTCAGCAGCTCTGTTGCAGAGAGGGAGGCTGACTTGGCATCTTCCAGTTTAGAAGCCGTGTACCACAAGCAGTTCGGGTTCTACTGGCCCCCAATAGCTGGAGTGCGGGGCACAGACGGCACGCCACGGACTGATGGGAGTTCGGCCGTCTGCAAGGCAGAATTGAGAGGCACTGGCGGGCAGTCCGTTTGCTGACAGAGCCTACCGACCAGACCAAGAGCGTCTGCATGCCAGATGCCAGCAACAGAGCAGCCGAAGCAGGACAGGCTGGAGTTTAGGATTTTCAAAACAGAGAAGGTCTGAGTGGTGCCAGGTTCTGGTTTGCCGTCCTGAGACTGATGGCCAGAAGACGAGGACAAGGATCCCCAGAGCTGAGGTCAGGGAGCCGTGATGGGATGTTGGGTGGGACAACCAGATAATGAAAGGACGCATGACAGACAGAAGATTGGAATTTCATAGGACTCTTCACCTAAATATCTTCACACATCAATAACAATGCGGCAGGTTGCCTGGTACTTACCGTAACCCATGTGTTCAATAAAGATGGCATGGCAGGTTGGACTGGTGTTGCGTTGAAAATATCGCCTTCCAGTCTTCTTTACGCTCCTCCCCATCCCCTTCTTTACCATTTGGCCTGTAGAGATTGAGAGGGTTTTCTTTGCAGGATCGTTCCGGTCACTGAGCATAGAATTTGGTAACCCGGTCACCTGATCCTCCACCATTTTGGCCAGTGGATTCCATAAGAGCGAAATGTTGCGTATCTGCAGTACAGAAGACCCCTTTGCAGGAGCCCCGCAGAGTTTTCTGTCTAACCAGCGTCACTGTTACTCTGCAAGGCAGTCACAAAGTGTAATCTGGCTTAATATGGCTTATTGCTAGTGATGATTTTTGTCTCTCCAAAGATGCTCCTGGATAGGTAAGTCCTATGCAGAATTCTTGGGCAAATGCTACTATGCAGATCAATGCACCAAACATCACCAGGGTACTGAGCATTGCAAATTAAAAAAAAAAAAAAAAAAAAAAAAAGTCACACTGTGACATTGCTGATTCCCATTAGCGAAATAACAGATGATGTACCATTAATTGACTTGTCCGCCATTTAGGGAAGGTGCTTGTCTGTGTCTTTCCTTGACCGGAACAGTTGTCGAAACAATTTCTTCATGACCTCACATCCCAGCGTCTGCCTTGATCAAACATTTGCTTATTGGAATCACTTTGAAAGGGAACTTGTTACTGTTCACAAGTGTATATAACTCTCTACTCTTCCACTTCCGACTTTTAATCTCTGTCACCCCAGCTTTATAACAAGATGAACACTCCAGGAAGAAAAATGGAAGAAGTCTGCCTTTTAATTTGCTGTTTCTTCACACACACAAAACAACCTCTGCTCAATCAATGCCCAGAAATGAAGGCCAATAGATAATGATAACAGGGCCTCGTATTTCCCACCTATTGTTCCAGACTCTAATTAGGAAAAAGGAATCGGGGAGCATTGTCTTCTCCCAGTGTGCAGACACGATGTTATCATTGTGTTTACAGCGTGGTCAGGTTCCCAGCACAGCGCGCTCCCACACGGATAACCGTCCCATCTTGATAAAACAATGCCCTTAGCTGAATCCTAAACATGCTGCACGAGGAAGATCTTGTGCTGACGGCAGGGAGGAAGCCACACGCTAACAAACAAGTTTTCAAGCCAGGAAGTTTTAATCAGTTCTTTCTACTCCAGGGGGTATGATGGATGGAGGTCCCGTTTCAGAGGGGTTTCCTTTAGATAAAACAATAATACCGTGCTCTCAAGAACCTCATTCGACAGCAGAAAGCTGTGATTAATCCCCCAAAAGTCAAACATGGGAAGACTGGCAAGATGAGATTATTTGCTGAGTATAATTAGCTACAATTATCACTGAAAAGAATTTGGGGAAGGGGTGTGGGATTCCACTTTTAAAGGAAAAAACTTTGTAAAAAAGAATTATGAACAGAGTAACCTTCCAAGTCGCCATTTTATCAATCTTGGATATTTGTTTAAAATGAAAGTAGAGGCGAGTAAGAATTATTCCAGGAGAATAGGCATCAGTTAGGATTGTCCCAGACCATTTGGGATGAATGGCCACCATTCGCAGATTTGAAAAAAATCAAAGTGGCACTGTCTGGGATCGACTTTAACTTAAATGACTGATGGATTCTGGGGGAATTACTTCAAACTGTAACAACTCAAAGTCAAGAATAGTTTTTCCTTTTCCACTGTTTGGAGTTGCCAGTGTTTAGGACTTTCTATTGCAAATGAAAGAAAACTTCACCCAAGTAAGCTTTACTAACTGGAAAATGTAGCTGTGACAGGGAGATCAGGTAAAGCTTGATCCAGAAGCTAAATGATCAGTACGTGATTTCCCTCTTTTCATCCCTTGGTTTTATTTCCTCAGTATCGGCACCATTTTCTGATAAGCTCATTCTTTGGATGTCAAGACAAATGTCACCACCTCAAAAACCACATCTTTCTAGGTTCAAACCAGTGGGAAAAGACCAGACCATCTTTTTTTTCCCCTTGGATTCAGTCTGACTTAGCTCTGATTACCTGCCCATCCTACGTTAATCTCTTTGGTTAGAGAGATTTGGAAATTTGACAAAGCATGAGTCACAGGATTCACCCCAGAGCATGTACTGCAGAACCTCCAAAGGTCATAAACCAAGAGCAGGGGAGGCTGTGGTTCCCCAAAATCTATGGCTTTTTTTTAAATTGAGAAGATCTGTGTTATGGGATGAAAATGCTACTTATCATTTATCAAGCAATATGTATAGATCAAGAAATACTGCTAACCTAGGTGGAATCTTACTACATTTCCTATCTTCTTTTCAAAGGAGCCCTTTCTCAATCTATATCTGTAAAATTGTTGCTTTTCTGCTTTCCTTGATGTAAACCCCCACAATCCTTATTTTCTGGCAGGGTTGTAGGAAGGCTTGGTCATTCTCAGTTTCAGGACAGGTATCCTTGTCTCTGTTATGTATGTATTCAGAGGTCTCTGCAAGGGTAGGCTGGCTTTTATGAAGGCTTGTTCTTTTCCTCCCAACATGGGCTGCACTATGCTTGCTATGGTTTGGGGGATTTCTAGCAGTATTAGTATTATTAGTTGTATTAATAATGATAATAACAGCTCATGTTGCCCGAGGCTGATGAGATCAGCTCCATATTGAAAGTACTAAATATCTTACCTTATCCTATCCTCAGGCCCTGGTGGCTTTTCTTCCCACCATCCCCATTATACAGATTAAGAACTTCATGCTCAGAAGGGTCAACTTATTTGTCCAAGCGCTGTGTCACAGAACCTGCTCTTAACATGATCAGCGAGCATCTTGTGTTTCCCTTCCTGAGCTGTCTCCTGCAAGAATACCGAAGGGTAGTTCTTTCTGTTACATGTGGTAGAAAGACTAGCTTTCTGTTTGGGCCCAGGGGCCCAGAGAAAAGGTCTCTGGTCTAAGTCATGGTGGCACTTCCTGTGCAGGTCCTTAAGGGCAGTCATGGTGGCAGCAGCCAACGGGTTATTCCATTTATCACTTCCACCTCGAATTAATAGGACACCCGAGGTCTGTCACTAGGTAGGTGGGAGAGAAGTATTAACAGTGGTGTGGCTAAGAAGAGAAATAAGAACCACAATGACCAACATACTTTGAGCAGTTACCATATGGCTAGCCTCTGTGCTATTCCTTTAAGAGCATGAAATTATCTAACTCCTTCACCAGTTGTATGTGATAGGGGCTCCCTTGTGAACCCACTTTACAGATAAGTAAACAAAGGCTCAGGGAAGTTAGGCAACCCATTCAGGAGCAGGCAGAGAGCAAATGGTAGATTCTAGAATTTACATCTAGCTGGTTGAGTCCAGACTTTGTCCTTATGTAATTTGCTCTACAATGTACCCTGAGATCAGCACTGGATGATCCTTAAAAGCCATTACTATCATTTACTGAACAGCCGTTGTTGCTCTTAGGCAGCTGTATTTTCTAACATGGGGATCCTGGAGAGTTGCCATGTGTTACTGTGTTTCCAGTCCAGTCCGAGCAGTTGATTCTGGATAGGTTGATGCCCCACTCCAGAGCTAGGAAATGATTTAGAAATACAGACCGACATGCACATAGGCTTGCTCCCTGAATGCATCCTTCTCACACACTTTCAGGAAGGAAGAACAGAAGGGATACTTTATCAGTCCGTATAGACTAGGTGTGCTGCTGTAACAAACAGTCCCACAATCTCCATGGCTTACAGGAACAAAGAGGGGCCTGCGTGCACAGAACAGATCTGGGCTGATGGCATAGCATATCTGTAGGACTCATTTCCTAGGGACACAGAGACAAGACATGCTCTGAAAGCCTCTTGCTAGAGGTGACACCTGTCATTGTAGCCCTATCTCCTTGGCCAAAGGAAGTGACCTGAGCACTCCGGGGCAGGGATGCATAATCTCCTCCTGGTGTGGAGACTAAATAATCATGCACAATAGTATCATCTCCTCTGGGGGCTAATGTGACTTTTCTTCTAGTGCCTCTTTCCTGCCTTACCGCCCCAGATCCCGAGGTCGTAGCCACCAACCGTCCTTTAAACTTGTGGTTCTTACTTGTCCCAGAAGCCTGGATGATCTGCTGTCTTCAAGTCCCACCCAGCCCTTAGAGTTACTGTTTCCATGGCCCCTGCCTTCATTAAACATCAGCCAGGGACTGAAAATGCTCCTAATTTTACTCATAATGCAAAGAACACTCAGGTCAGAGGCTTGACCCTACTTGATTCACATCTTGGAAACCCTCCTTTGTCTTTTCAGAGAAAGTAACGAGAGATGGAGATAGAGAAAGTGTGACCTACTTTTTACTATCAGCCCCAGTTCATCTGCAAAACACGACTTTTCTCTTCTGATTACGCTGAGCATGAAAATAAAATGTTTTCCAAAAGACCTGGCTTTGGCTGTCGTGAGAAAGGCCAGGGACTTGTTCAAAACTCTGATCAACTCTTTGAGCAAATGATTCCAATTTTTTTAAATCATAATTGACTTCCAAACTGTTCTCACTGTCCACGAATAACATGTGGCACTTTTCTACAAATATCAGCAGCAAGGTGGGACGAAACCAGCTCCCAAACTAGCTGTTTGCTTGATATTAAGCTCCGCCCGTTCAATATAGGTCACATTTCCAACCAGATTTTGTGCTCATCTCTGCATTACACCTTGTAGCGAGGGGGGAAAAAAAAGAGCTTCTTGACATCTTTTTGAAGAATGGCGCTCTTTAAAAAAACATAAGGGAACTTTTTTTCAAACACTATAATGAGGGTATTCAAGTCTGCAGGCAAAACAGAGCTGTTTGAAAAGACATTAGCCTCGAAACCGCACTGTGCTGGGATAGACACGGCTACGTCAAAATGCTGCATTTGTTTCACTGCGACTTTTCCCCGACTCAGATCGTTTGCTAATGAAAGTTCTAGCTGACATAATTTCAGCACCTGCCAATGAAGACAAGAGGAGTTCACCGGCCACGGGAAATAACAATAAAGGAGGGAGAGTGAATATCATCCTGCAACCCCAAAACACCAACATCAGAGGAACGGTCGCTCTTAATATCCCATCGTGGAGAAAGAGTTTCAGAGAATTTTCACAGTCATTACCTTAATCGAGTCTCATAATAACATTGTCATTTAGACTAAGCAACTCACTCAATTCCTCATTTTCCTGGCGAGGAGACTGGAGTTCAGGGTGCTTGTGTGGACTCTGGCTCGGTGTCTGTCAGTCATGGTGGCGGTAGAGGGACGCAGGGACCCTGCTGCCAGCTCTGTCCAAATACCATTTAACGCTGAGCAGGGGCCCGGGAAGACTTGGGGGCCAGCCGCCATCTCCCAGATTGTCTTCTGACAGCATCTACACGTTGGCGGCGGGTGGGGAGGCGAGGGGACGTTCTCCCTAAAACACCCCCCCCAGGTTTGAGAAGGTCTCACAGAACACCCTGAAAGCCATTATATTCACAACAACGGTTTATTACAAGGAAGGGACATGAGTTAAAAGAAACCAAAGCAAGAGACACCCAGAGCAGAGTCTGGGAACAGCGGCAAAGGCAGAGCTTCCGTGGTTCCCTCCCCGGGAAGTGCTGTCGCTCTTCGGTACTGCCGTGTGAGCACACTGCTGGCCGTGGCCGCTTGCCTGAGCCTCCGTGTTCAGAGCTTTCACTGGGGCTTCACAGTGTAGGCATTACTGGTTGATGGATTGCCCCACAGCGGATCTTAGTTTCCAGGTCAATTGATACCGTGTGATAAGGTCCCCATACTGCCGCACTGTTGGCCTTTCTGGAATGGCTCACCCCCACCCCAAGACCATCTGGGTGCGGCTGCTCCCCACCCTGAATTGCATTGTCAACACTACTCAGTATGACCCAAGGCCCCAGGCCAAAAAAGACCCTCCTATCAGGCATATATTCTGCATACATGTAGTAATACTAAAAGCAAGAACTTAAAACTAAGGTTTTATTTGGCTCAACATATTAAAATCTGTAGGGGAAAAAAAAAAAAAGATTCCACATCCGGAAGTCAAAATTCTCTCTTCCTCCTCTCTTTCTACCTTGCCCACTTGCGCTACACCTCACCAAGAGAGCAGCAGCATCTTTATTTCTAGCCCAGACTATTCCAGAATGGAAGGGGCAGTTTTCTTCCATGTGACCCGTTGACCCATCCTGCTATGTTTTACACCTGCCTTTCCTAATACCTAGTTTATATATTGTACATTATCTTTCCTCGGGGGTGAGAGGCAGCATAGCAACGGTTTCAAGAAACAGCTTTGGAAATGCTACACACACACACACACACACACACACACACACACACAGTTTCAGCTCATAGTATGCTAGCAGCTTTCATCTAGAAATCTCTTGAGGGAGGACTGACATCTCAATCTTCCATGGAATCAAGTAGTTGATCACTTTTTCCTGTTAGAGAAAATCAGTCATGTAAACTTTATTCTTCCAGAATAATTAGCTTTTACCTGCTTCAGAAGTGTCAGAGGGAGGATTCGATTCAGGAGTTTCATACGTGGTGGCCGGCTTGATTGCTACAAATTATTATCCCATCGAGAGGGCCCCGTTTAGAGAACGGCAACCGGAGGAAAGTTCCTGTAAGGGTTTTTGCTTTGAGCAAGCTTGACGACCCTGTGCCTTCTATAAGGATTTTGACTTGAAGTTCAGAATTCACATGCATTTTAGAAAGAAATTTTTTTAAGTAGTTAGAGGGATGGTGTAACACTTTAAGATCAACTGTGCTCTTTTTTTTTCCCCCCTTTTGAGTTTGGTTTTTGGGGGGTTGCTTCTAAAAAGCGTGTTTAAAAAATGGAACTTGCTGTCATCATTTCTATCAAGAAATATATATTGACAAATCAGGATAATGACATAATGGAGAGAATCCAAGCTTTGTAGTCAAAACATCTCCCTTAAAACTTGTCTCTGCCACCTGCTCACTGGTTGACTTTGTGTCAATTACTAAAACTTTCTGCAACCCAGAGTCTTTATCTGTAAAATCCTGGCATGGTTGTTAGGAGAGTGAGGAAGCAGATGTTGGTAAGATACATGTCACAGTCCTATGGAGTGTTTAGAAAGTGTTAATTTCTTCCCCTAGTATTCATCCAACATTTATTAGTTGGTTTCTGTGTGTTTGTGTAACTGTTTAGGTGTTTGATAAGCTTACAATCTGGTCATTCCGTGGGGTCTGCTGTTTAAGGGTCAGTAACTTTTGCTGTTATTTTAGGGTGGTCTGTTTAAGTGATCCTATAATATTTCCTGTTCATCATTTTTAAAACCACTTTGTTGCAATGTATTTTAAATGTATGGGCGTATGTCTGAATGTAGATATCTCTCTCATTATATTCTAGCAGCAATGGGCTCTCCATGTTTATTTTTTTAAAATAGTAAGTACATTTCTCATCCTTGTCTTATAAAAAGCGTGTTCGTTAGCTAAGCTTTGTGTAAGCCACGTGACCGAGGCTGATCATTGCTGCCACTGGGTGGCGGCATCCCAGGACTGAGAAAACAGCCCCTCAACTGCTCAGCTTGCAAACATCAAGTTCTAAAATGGCATCAAAGTGAGATCCGGGCTTCTTGGGCAAAATATGTTAATGACGTTTGAGAGAAAAGTTCCAGGGGCAAGTATGTCAGTGAAGTCGGGTAATAATTGCCTTCCTTGGTGGTAAGAACTGCCCTAAAATCGCCTGTGTTTAGTTCCCAGTGTCTTACCCAGGAACCCACTTGCATGTGTTGTTTCCTGCATATTTTCACTGGGGAGCCATAACTGTAAAACAGAAAGGATAGTATTACAGCGAGGAGGTGCACATTTTTAATACATTCATGCTTCACAAACTGCAAAGAACTCTGTTTCCCACTGAGAACCAGGCTTTCATACTTGTCCTTTGCCAGCGATTTTAGAAGGGGGGTTTCCACCTTCAAGACCTTTGGTGATATTTCGTTTCTCTACGAGGGTGAAGATACCGTTCACTTTTGGAGAGCGATGCTTTGGCCAGCAATTAAGTACTGGTCGCCAGAAGGCAGTCTGGCTCAGGCCCTGGCCCCGTCCTAACGGGGTTCGGTCACTTCTCAGTCCCTTCGTTTTTCATTTGATCACACTCTTGCCTACTCAAGAAAGAAGGGGACATAACGGAACTGTTTCCAATCAGGAACGTGGCTGGGCAGAAAGAAGCCGAGCCTAGAGGAGAGGGGGTAGGGGAAGAGAAAAAGCTAACTGTGGATTATAGATCCTACCATCGATTCAAAGGGAAGGAGATCGCAGGGAAGGACAGACTGCTGTCCTCAAGCGCACATTACAGGGTCCTAAGAAAGTAAAGCGTGGCCCATTCAACTTAATGCAGTTCTCCGTAATCCTTTCAGTTCCTTGAGTTGTAAGTTTGGTTTGGGCAGCATTTGTCTTCGAGGGGCAGAAGCAGTTACGTTAGAGGCATTTAGACACCTGTTTTTGCTCATTTTGCAGAAAGCGAACATTCTTCTTTGCAGATGTTCTGTGGCTGCTGGAGTAGTTTGTGTCCATTCATTCACAGGCCTGATGGCTCAGGCAGCCTGTGCCGGTTTTGTCCATTAGCGGTTGTTAACGTGTTAGAAGCCTGCAGTGCCGGTGGGTAATAGCTGGGACAAGCTTCCCCCCCGATCCAGCAACTAAAGAGTTACACCTAGCACAGCCGAGGCCTGGGCTCCAGTGTGAAGACTTTAACAGCTGTGTCTGTTCTGAATGGCCAGTGCTCGTGCCATAAACGCTGTGTAATATTTCAAATAGGGCGGCTGCATCCCCAGATTCTTCCTGGGTCAGGAGCCTGTGCTGGAGCGTGTTCCCTGAGCAATGCACCTGCCCGCCCCCGCCTGCGGACAAGGTGCGTTCTAGCCCAGATCAGAGAATGGCCGCCAGGTACTGGGGGGAAGAGGGCTTAACACCGAAGTTCAAGGTGTTTAGGGGAAGATCTGGCAGAGCCCTGCAGTGTTTGGAGAAGCAGAGACACAGACACCAAGCAAATCACTGACTTCTGAAGATTCGAGAAACAGAGAGGGGTCTGAAGGAAGAGCTCCAGGTCCAGCCCCCAGCAGCCTCGCCTGGGGCTCTGGACATTAGCCAGCCTTTCTCCACCCTCTTGCCTTCCAGAAAGCTGTTGGGAACATTGTTTCAGTTTTTAAAAGATGTGATAGAATCAGCCGGCAGTTCTGGAAGAATCTGGGTCTAGGCAGCAAGAGATAGAGTGCCGATTTCGACCTTGCCCCAGTAGCAAGGGGGGGCTTGGGGAAGACTTGTAGTACTTCTCCAAGTCTGAGTTTCCTCCTGTATAATATGAGTCTTGTTTTGAGGAAGGAGTAAGAAATCTATTGCCTGTGAACAGGACTGTCAGTGTGTGGCCAGTTGTTACTATGACATGGAAGTCACTTGAGTTTGAGCTTTGTGGAATGAACAGAGGCCTTTTTTTTTTTTTTTAAAGATTTTATCCGTTTATTTGAGAGAGGGAGAGAGGCAGAGTGACAAGCAGATTCCCCCTAAGCTCAGAGCCTTGACACAAGGCTCCATCCCAGGACCCTGAGACCTGACCTGAGCCAAAGGTGGGTGCTTAACCCACCAAGCCACCCAGGGGCCCCTCTCAGTCCACTTTTTATCTGGATGACCTTGGGCAGGTCATTAAATTTCTCTTGGCTTTGGTTTCTTCATGTATAAAACAGAAATAGTAATAATAAGTCACACTCAGTGGGTTGTTTCAAGGACTCTCCTGGATAGCACCTGCCAAGGGTTATTGAAGTTCTTGGTACAGGATGGACCACCAGGGAATGTGATTATTTCTACTGTTATCACATGTGTCTGTTTCCACGTCTGTTTCTAAGTTCATTGGAGATAGAAATGAACACACAGCGTGCGTGCAGCCCAGAGCATGACTCAGGGTAGGCATCCAGTCGATATTTGATAGATGGACGCTGGTTATTTGATCTCTGAAATCACGTTAACACCAGCACGGTGACGCTACATGAGCTGATGGACTATTTGCGGTCGTGCGTTCTCCTTTAAATCCAAACTGGAGAGAAGAAAGGTAATTAAGGCATAATTATGAGACTTAATCAAGTACTTATTTATTGACCGTGCTTGGTGCCCGGGTTTGTGTATTTTGAGTCTGATTTTAGTTTCATCTCAGTGCCCCAGTGTGGGGGAATTTGCCCATGTCCCCTTGAATAAGTGTCTTTCTTTAGAAGACAGATTAAGCAGGGATTTCTCTTACTGTGTTTATTTTCGTTTCTAACTCTGAAGCCTCAGTGAGTTATTCTTCTGCCCAGACACTTACACATTCTTAGCCATCCCTTTTGCTTAAGCTTGCAGAGATTTGTGCTTAAAACTAAATAAACAGTCTCAGTCGTGTGTGTGTGTGTGTGTGTGTGTGTGTGTGTGTGTGTGTGTGTGTGACGAAGTCTTACTAGGACGCATAAACAAGAAAAAGAAAAATCGTCATCATAGACCCTGGATACTGTGGTCATCTAGACTTCAAAAGCCCTTTGTCCGTATGTATTTACATAATGCATTCTCCATGTTTGGGTTTTATTAAACCCATGAGTTTAATAATAAAGTGTTTAGACATATGCTTTCCTACCGCTTTTCTTGTTCTGAAAATGTTTCCCCTTTTGAAGTGGATCCTGATTTTTTTTTTTCCTTTTTGGTACAGATATTTGATGCTTTTGGGGCCTGTTAAAATAATGATATAGACTTTTCCTAAATAGAAGAAATGTAAGAAATTCTGAGAAGGGGTTTCTCTGACTTACAGGGAAAAAAAAAAAAAATAGGAAAGACAAAATGAGAGCACATTTGGTTCTCATTCGTCAACACTTTTATGGACCTGCATTGCTGTGTCTCTGTAATGTTGTGAATAAAACACAGTTTAAGTGATCATGCAGCCTCAGTCTTAGAAAATAAAAAGATATGAACTTGAACCCAAGCTTCCCTGTCAAGAGAATTACAATGTGTTTCAGCCCTCAGCTTCATCCGAGTTAAATTTACAATATTTTCTGCCTACAATAACAACAACACAAAGCACACCTTTAAGTTGAAATGTTTGTTAAACTCTGTATATACGCAAGCATATAAATGTACTTCTCTGTATATATAATGTATAGTCACATATACTTAATGTTCGATTTTTAGGGGATTTCCTCCTTGCTTTCAAATCATTGCACAGAATATCCAAGCAGACATCGTGTCAGAATAATCAAAATGTATTTAATGCTCTCTCAAAAAACCCATTTAAGAATAAGATCGTGGTTTGGGGGTGATTTTCAGACCATAAATTGAAGTGTAAATATTCAAATTATTTTCATAAACTCTTCAGTTCTGTTGGGCTTTTATGTTATCATACAGTGAATTTTTTGTATTTAACTTTTCTAGCAGTTCTTTTTTAAGAGCCTCAAGTGTCCCATAAAAAGCAAATACTTGAATTTTCAGTTTCTAGGCGCTGCATATTTTTCCTTCTGCTTGCCTTATTTTTATAACGGTGATTTATAAAGACATTACTAAAGAAAAGGAAAGAAGGATTTTGAAGAGGAACTGCTATATAACACTGCTTAAAAATCTATTTCCAGTGCTAAGGAGAGAAAAACAAAATTTTGGCATCGTATCAGTGTGTGATGTGGGATCTGAGTGTGACAGCCATACCTTGAGTCATTATCGTCCCAAAATATTTATTGAGCCCAGTGGAGAAGGAGAGCAGAATGGGGTTGCCAGGCTCCATTTCCTTTTCTGGGGGCGGGGGAGGGGGACTGGAAGGTCAGCCAAGTGCCCCCCAGCGCAGGCAGCGCACCTTGTCTGGGGAAGAGCCATCGTGGAGAAGGTGGCTTTAAAAAGAAAATGGAAGGACAAGGTCCCAAAGGGTCTGGGAGGGATGACCAGAATCTGACCTCAGGCGGTGCAGTAGAGCCAAGGAAGGCAGGGATTCAGCAGATGCTAGTGCCTGAGAACTCCTGCTTGTCCCCTAATAGCCAATCCATTCTTTCTTAGCAACAGAATTTTTTGAGGGTTACATGTTGGTTCAGAGTAAGAGCTCCAGGTCCTACCCGCCCTCTCTGTGCTCTGTGATACATGTCCAGTGGGATGGTAGGGAAGTCCCAGGCCTCCCTGCCTACTT
The DNA here is from genome assembly GCF_002288905.1 of Enhydra lutris kenyoni. Taxonomy (NCBI): domain Eukaryota; kingdom Metazoa; phylum Chordata; class Mammalia; order Carnivora; family Mustelidae; genus Enhydra; species Enhydra lutris. Next base: position 14,027,344 of record NW_019154114.1, read on the forward strand.
CAGGTGCTACTTTCCCTTCCTGCAGTCTGGGATGGCGGCCCAGGGGCTGATAAAGGCACCCTGTTGAGCGTGGAGAAAGGTGAGGTGCCCCAATTTCTATCATGCCTAGGACTGATTATTCTAGGATTTTTGTTTGTTTTGACACAAACTTCTCTTGGATTGAAGTCACTGTATTTTAGGGTTTTCTGTTAATTATAGCCAGTCTTATCTAATAGATTTATCAAGGACAAGTAGTAGAATTAAAAAAAAATGAGTGAGTAAAGTGAAGGGGAAGGACTAATTGAAAAGCCCTAGAAATATTCTGTGGTGCCTTTGAAACATCCGCCCCACAAGTTTGTTGACTGCTCGCTGTTCATAGGTCATGCCCTGTTCTAGACACTGAGGGAACAAAGACATGACAGATGGCAGATCAGTGTAGAAGTAGCTTTGGAATGAATGATTTCTGGGTTGACATCCAGGTTCCACCTCTAACTAGTTCCCATATGGCCCCAGGCATGGTACCAGCCACCTCCGTTTCTTCATCCATATAATGAGCATAATAATATATACCTCCCGTGGTTGATGTGGACATCACACAAGGGAATGCACATGACAACTTTCGTATAGTGACCAGCATATGGTAGATGAGAGAACTTAAATTTTGGTTTAAAATGTTCAATTATTGCCCTCAAGGAGCTTACAGTCTCACAGGGAAGACGGATTCCTGTCAGTGCCCGAGTAGACAGTCCTCGCACGTAGGAATCATGAGAAGCTGGCAAGAGCCCGGGCCCACTGTATGATGAGTGACACGGGAGCTCAGGTCGGGTGCTCTGGGAACAGGTAGGAGAAGTTCTCAGCCTGGACTGGGGGGAGCAGGGATAGCCAGGGAAGTTCCCATTTTACTCTGAGACCGGAAGGAGCCCATTCTGATGAAGGACGATGGAAAATGGATGGCGCTTGGCACCTGTTGGTTGAGCCAGAAATGGAACATCCGGCTGTGCATGGTCAGAAGAGATCGCTGGGCGGGGGCATGCTGGTCAGTGAGTATTACTGGGCATCCGCTCTGGGGACAAAGGTGAGGATATGAATGCAATTAGGACGTGATCCTTGACCTTGAGAAGCCTGTAGTGTAATGGAAGAGGCAGAAACAACAGGCAGTGAGCGTAGTATAGCACAGAACAGGCGGTCATGGGATCATCTACAGGCCTGGCTAGAATACAGCAGGACAAGTATTTCATTGTGTCCATCTGGGGAAGACATTGAAGGGTTCACAGAGGAAAAGATACTTGGGCAGAGGTTTGAAGGCTGTTCCAACTTGGCAATACCATGCTCAGTTGCTGGTGTGTCCAAGAGGCTTTAGCCCTACCCTCCAAACACAGAGGCAGCCCTTTTCCTGAACTGCTTCTAAAGTGCTGGGTCAAACTCAGGAGGAACTAAGATGTCTGGTGTGACCACCAAGTAGAGAGGTTTTTCTTAAACTGACCGGGCAGTGACCTGAGGCAGCCCCTGAGACAATCCCAGGTGCCCCGCGGCCGCTTTTCCACTCTGGCACTTTTCTTCGTACGGACACAGCCCAGGGCTGGATAAGAACATGCTGCGTAAGACAGTTCTTTTTCACTTCGCCCCTCAAAATGTGCAAACCGACAACCACAGATAGATCCCAGATGCCGTTTCCCTGCTCTCGCAAACCTTGAAGTGGGCCCTGCCAGCAGGCACACCTGCCAAGGAAAATGCTGTCCTCGAAACGTTCCTGGCACCACCTTCAAGAGATGCTGACCGAGGGCTGAAATCGCTGACGTCCCTGAAAGAGAAGCCTACAGCTGCGGCCCCAGGGGGTGACCCCCCCCCCCACTGGGAGGGCCCTGTGGGATCAGAACAGACTTAATCCACATCACAGACAGCGGCCCACCGCTCACAGCTGGGGCAGTGGTGGTTTGTAGGAGGAACCTTCCCAGAAGGCTGATGACTCGGGTTGGTCCCAGGCACCTCCTGAAGCCTGAACAGACAAGGTAAGGAGCAAGGAGGCACCCGGCAATCACTGGTCCAGCGCTGGGTGCAGAGGACACATTTGGTTCCCATGTCAACCAGTGGGAGATTACGGTGAAGACGGAACTATGTCCCCTTTCCAGCAGTGTAAAGAGAGGACCACTTACGCCCCAACCTGGACGTTCTGTGGAAACAAGACACATCAAACGCTCTGATAAGACTCTCTACAAAATGTCTAGCTAGGTTGGCGGAGCAGGGCTTGGGACTCAAAGGGACCAGTTGGTAGCCTGAGTGCTTTCTCCCATGGGACACTGTTTCCGAGTTTTGATTTTTTAAAAGGTGCCGTGATGGTTGCTAAAACCAAGGTGGTTGGACGGCTTAGCTAAGATCGGTTGGAGGAAATAGAATGAATCCTTGCTGGCCACACCCTGAGGCCTATGGTGAGGGCGGTCAGAGGGTGGCATCTCTTTCTCTGTGCCCAGCTCCCCCACCAGCCCCCGCGCAGGGTCATTTGTGGAGGAACTCTAGGGCCAGAACCAGAAGTTTAAAATTTTATTTAGTTGGTGGTGGGGCCAGGGCAGGCTTGTTAAATAGGACAATAACATGTTCACAAGGGTGATTGTAGAAGATTCAAATGGAGGTAGACAGACAGACAGACAGATGGCAGATGTCAAGGAAGAAGAAGCTGGAACCTGGAAAGAAGTTACAAAGTGGCGACTGTATTTTCGTCTCAGGGAACCCGGAGAATGGTGGCCCATGGACTGAGAGAGGGAAGGCAGGATCGGTAGCTGGAAGGGAGGGAGGTGATGGGTTAAGGGCTGACTTTGGATACCTGCAGTGCGTCCTCCTTACCTCCGGGCTCAGTCCTCATTCCTTGGACTGAGCTCCAGGTGACTGCCTGTGGTGCTCTATCCCAAGCAGGTTTTTCCAGGTCTATCCTGGATGGTTCTGAGCCTTCTGAAGATCTGGGAACCCAAGTTTTGCGTGGTCGCCCCAGGGTGGATAACGCTCTTACTGGCCGGAGCTCTTTCCTCTGTAGGCTCACCTACCCGTGAGTAAACCAGGCATGCGTGGATGCTGCCAGGTAGTCGAAGTCGCCCGTTAACCTTTTTTAAAGATTAAACATTTTTAATTAAAAATCAGCCCACTCGATCTTCATTGTGGTGGAATGACCATAACATAAATTGGACCGTCTTGGGCATTTTTAAGCATCTGGCTCCATAGTACGAAATGCATCCACCGTCATCTGTTCCCGTGACTCTAACCAGAAACTCCAATTCTATACCTGTTCAATACTAACTACCCTGTCTCCCCTCTCTCCAACCCCTGGCAACCACCAGTCCACTTTCTGCCTTTATCTCAGTACTTGGTATAAGTGGAATCTGTAGTATTTCTCCTTTTGTGACTGGCTCATCTCATTTAGCATGAAGTCTTCAGGGTCCGTCCACACTGCAGCCAGGTCCGAGCTTCCTCCCGCTTTACAGCTAAATTATTATCCATCGCGTATATATGTCACATTTTGCGTATTCATTCCTTCATTGATGGGCACTTGGGCTGCTTCCATGTTTTAGCTGTTTTGGATAAGCCTACTATGAACGTGGGTGTACCAGTCTTGAATTTTCACCTGCTCTGAGTAAAACTTTCACAACATGAGAACCTCTCGGATTCCTCCTTGGGCGGAGCCCATAGGCTGCATGGGTTTTGGAACACGTCTTGGTTGTACTTTTTCCTCCTGGTTTAGAAAGCCACTCAGAGCAGGCCAGGAGACTTTCTGACAACAGCTCACCAGCAAATGGCTCCAGTAGGTCAACCATGAGTTAAGTTAAGAAAAAGTAAGTGTTACTTTTTGAGGTATGTCTAGAGTATGGTTTCATCCATCACTGTCAGGTTCATATAAAATTCCAGGCTTCTGTAGCTCTTTAACTTGAACTATCAGTGGACATTGCATGTAAACTGGAAGCTAAGAGAAGCAAGGAGTTTTGTTCATGGTTAAATCTTATGAAGATGCTTTTTAAAGCACATTAATCCATTAGTATTCCATTTAGGTTTTGGAATATGGTCACAGATTGCTTAGGACCTGGTCCTGGAAAATTAGGTAGAAATATAGTTTTAAGCTACAGGCCCTAGGAAGTGGTTTTTCAATAATTTCTTCTCCTCTAGTTATCCCTGTTCCTAGATTTTTTTTTATTTAAATAAATGGTATCTCAAATTTCCACTAAGAGGGGCACACCTAGGGGTGTGCTTTGGGGGTAAGGAAGAGCTTTAAATTTTAATAGCATTTCAAATTTACCAACAAGTTGCCAGAATAGTATGGACAACTTTTTACCCAGATTCACAAATACATTTGTGCTTTTAATGATGCTAATTCGATACAAGTATAAGGATTACACATTAACAAAATGATCCTTTATATTCAAGTGGGTGTTTTCTGTGGGAGTGCTGCACATACATTTCCTGAGCTTTCTCATGTGCCAGGCTCTGTGTTAGGCATTGTCTTTTATGGTTTAATTGTCCTCCCATACCTCTCATGAGGAATTGTCATCCTTGTTGTCCTCTGAGAGGCTAGGTGACTTTCTGAAAGCTGGGAAGCTGGCAGCACACTCACACCCTGTGACTTCAAATCCTGGATCCCTGAAATGTCATCATTTGGCATTATGTGTCAGGACCTTCCTGGATCACAGGAAAGACATAGGATTTCTGTTTTTAGAGGAAAGTGAAAAAATATTCAGGCCAGATTTCTGTGTGTCTGGAAGTGAGCTAGGGTGCGGTGGGGAAAGAGGATGCGGATCAGCGTTTGCTCAACTCTCCCTCCTTCAGATTAGGGTATGGACAGACTTCAGAGCTTGACCTCCGTGTCAGAATCAGGGGTATCCCTGACGATGGTTATGGGAATGGTCTTACTACCAGGTGAAGGAGCAGCCAAGGCATAAACACAGAGAAGCCTGAGGACACTGTGTGCGGCGGGAAGCCTCTCGGTGCCAAGGGCTCTGCTTCATTCATATTTCTGTCCCCACAGGCTTTCTTAGTGGGTGTGACCCACTTGTTTTTCAGCTGTTGGAGCCATCATGTCCCCCTGAGTGTTCAGGATCCCCATCAGCAGGATTCCGTTACATACAGCCAATATTAAGGTCATTTCTGGATATTTTAGTACATTCATTCATTCCGTAGGTATGTACTGAGCACCTCCCATGTACCAGTTGTGGGGATAGAGCCGTGAAGGCAGATGGAGGCTCTTTGTTCAGTGCACTCAGACAGTCAATGAGGAATGAATGAGCAAGATGCAAGTTGGAGAGAAGTGATGTGTGGCCAATTATACTGGGTAAAAGCGATAGAAAGGGACTGGGGATAAGACTAGGCTAATTTGGGACGCCTGGGTGGCTCAGTGAGTTAAGCCTCTGCCTCCGGCTCAGGTCATGATCTCCGAGTTCTGGGATCGAGTCCCGATTTGGGCTCTCTGCTCAACAGGGAGCCTGCTTCCTCCTCTCTCTCTGCCTGCCTCTTTGCCTACGTGTGATCTCTCTGTCAAAAAATAAATAAGGGACGCCTGGGTGGCTCAGTTGGTTAAGCAGCTGCCTTCGGCTCAGGTCATGATCCCAGCGTCCTGGGATCGAGTCCCACATCAGGCTCCTTGCTTGGCGGGGAGCCTGCTTCTCCCTCTGTCTCTGCCTACCATTCTGTCTGCCTGTGCTTGCTCTCTCCCCCTCTCTCTCTAAAAAATAAATAAATAAATAAATAAATAAATAAATAAATAAAATAAAATCTTAAAAAAAAAAACAAAACTAGGCTAATTTGATTTGGGGTCAGGAGGACCCTTAATGACTCTGAGGCCTGAATTGCGAAGGCAGCAAAGGGGTGCTGAAAGCATGAGGTGCAGGCAGGGGAACACGAATGTTCAGTGCCTGCTGGCACGGCTGAAAAACAGAAAGGAGATGAAGTGTAATGGTGTGGGTTTAGAGTGAAATCCGATGAGGTTGAAGAGGTGGCCCTCAGAGCCTGAGTAAGGAACTGAGAATTTTTAAGCGCTATGGGCAAGACAAAGGCCCCATCAGATCTGTGCCCATCAAGGGGACTCTAGTCGAGGTCACGAGGCTCATTACTGATGCCACTAGGAACAGAGACAGTTGCGTATTAGAGTCAACATATATTCTCTGAGCGTCTTTTGTCTGTTGGACCCCAAATGGGCTGCTGGGCTTTAAAGATGAATGAGAGGCAGTACTTGGCCTCCAAAGGCTTCCTACCTGGAGCGGGTGTTCACCAGGCCCCATGACGCGTTCCATGTAGGTACTAACGCCTGGTTGTGCAGTTGCTGGAATTCTTAATTCTTTCTTTGGTGGCAAATGGTTGTCCTTTGAGGGTGGGCTTAATTTTTTGGAAATAGCCAGTAGTTCTTTTAAGTCTGCTCTTTGTGAATAAAGTAGGAGATCGGATTTTAGAAAACAAGTCAATAAATAAACAAGGTTGACTTTTGCATTTTTCTAAAATGGCCCAGGATGCCTTTTCATCTAATTGTCACATCCTCAGATATCAAATCATCTCAAAGACGTTCCTTGAAATAGAAAAGTGTTCGGATTTAGGAGTACCCAAGTCTGCTGGGAGAGGTCCCTATTTGGCGGTCACCCTGGCCTTATGATGGCAATTTATAATCCTCTGATCTCCAGCCCCCATGCAGCCCGTCCCACTTCCCTGTTCCTTCAAGAGACATAAGCCTGATGATCTTTTTGGCATCGAGATACAGATGCTAATTTTGATATTTGTCTGTGCTTCTGATGAAGCTCTCCAAATCTGGTTGGGAAGACCCAAGGTTACCCTGTTCAGCATCTCCACCCACACAGGATGTTCATGATTAGACGATGGAACCTACATAACTGGAAAATTTAAATCTATTTATATTTTTTAAAATCATGGTCCTGAAGCTTTTAAAAATACATATTACTTCCATCCCATTATACAAAACTCGTTTGAGGAGGTCGTCATTTTATTTGGGCCATGGTCTTCCAAGACTTGGGACAATAATATGTTTTCTCTCTTATGCAAATGCACACAGATTTTTAAGGAATGCAGGCATGTGTTACACACTTTGTAAATTCAAGTAATAGAAATGTTTGTGTATATAAATAGATAGAATAAGGAGTATACACTTTGTATAAAATAACTTCTTTGGTATTTGTTTACCCTGATTTTTTGATTTATGAGTCGTCATTGCTCACTATAGAAGAAGAAAAATAAATATGCAAAACACTGGTAGACTTTTAATGGGGTTACTTCCCATCTTAGCTCAGTGTTTCTCCACTGAAGCTGACCTTGAAATTGCTTTTTAAATACAAGTCAAAATATGCAAATACCAGAGTATCGGGGAGAGTATGATGTGAGGAGTTCTTTCAAATTCATATTTTTACATCATTTCCATCTTATATCCTGTGCTTTATCTGCTTCCTAATCCCGTAGTATCTGAGGGGTGGGTGTACAGGTTTTCCCAAATGCAGCAATCCCCACTGAGGTTAAAAAACCCAAAATGTATGCAAGTATGGCTTGCTTTCCTCTCCTGCTTTTTTTTTAATTTAGCTGTTTTTCCCCACTTTCTAATGAACACGAAGCATTTCCTGCCTAGCGGATTTACTTTCTTTGCTTCTCAGTGTCCATGACACCAGGGTGCCATGTGTCATGCTGCCCCTGTCTGCCGTATGACTCGTCTGTGCCGTTCAGGCATGTGTTTTAGTCACTCCTTGTGCCGGTGCTGTCCATGTCGTTGCATCCCAAGGAACCTTCCTCTGTCCTCTGCTCATATTTCATGACGGTTTCCCGGAGCCTGCATAGCCCTGTTATGTATATATCACTTGTCCCTCCGTATGGCCAGAAAAAACTCACAACCATGAATTTCACGAAAGTTTATGATTGGTCCCCGACTGCCTCCTCTGTCGCGCTCGGCACAGACTCCTCTGCCGGCCGCGATCTTGCAGTTAGATAAACAAGCAGATACACCGAAGCGGTGCGTGAATGAATAGGAAATACCCCAGTTCCAAAGGATAAATCTATCATGTGTTGGAAAGGGTATTCAGGCAAAACATTTGGTTCCGCGGTCGCTTAGAGGATTGGGCCCGTGTTATAATTAATGCCACTAGCAGTAAAAGGACATCAGGGATGTCGCGCGTGTTGATTATTTCTTCATTTTGTTTATCCAAGTTTCCCCACCTTGGAAGCTCTGTGGCCATTGCCAAAGAAAGCCCTGGAGACAGAGCGTTAGCCGCTGCTCCCTTGTAAGTGCATCATTACCTCGCTCCAAACAAAGTCCTTTTTTTTTTTTTTTTTTTTCTTCTTTTTTTTTTTTTTTTTTTGGTCAATAGAGGATGAAAACATTATTGGATTCAGGAGTTCATAGTAGTCCTGTATCCGGCTGGGGACGAGGGGGATAGATTTATGAAATGGACCATTTCAAATGGCATTATCTTCCCACAGTGAGGTACACCTTTCATAAATCATGGGAGAGCGCTCAGAAAACAGAGCATTTGTTATTCCTCCTCTGCATTGTATTTGCATCCCCCATAATCATAGGAAAGAAGAAATTCTCAGGTTTCCTTTCCTGGGTCGGAAAAGCCAAATAATCCCCGTAAAGAGAGGAAGAAATGTAGTAAAATAAAAGAGTACTTCATGTAAGTCAAGAATTGTGCTTTTTCCTACTTTTTTGGTTTTTTATAAATCATGGTGATTTTTTTTCCCCCTGCTTACTTGGGCCTTAATTTAATGATGGCATTAATCCAGAACTTTGGTTTTATTTTTCACTGAAGACTTCGTGCTGTATTCTGTAGGATCATGGAGAGGAATGTGGCTCTGCTAGGAAAGCAAGTAGATGGGAATAGTGGCTGCGATTTCCTTTGCCTCTGTCTGCCTTTCCCCATCTCAGGACTGGCAGGTACTTAGTCTTTAGTATGTCTAAGCCCAAATTATGGATCGTTATGTTTCTGACATGGAGAACCCTTCTTGTCTGGTACCTTGGGTGAATTTGCATGGAGAGGCAAAATGGATTCTTCTTTGTGTGCCCTTGGCATAAACTACCAAGTAACAGTCCATTCCCCATAAAGAATTAGACTTCTTACATGTGTCTAGCTGCTTCCCACACTGCTGGCCCATCTGGCAGAATTATACTTCAGTGGTAAAAGTCACCATTCTAATTAGAAGGCAATAGTCCCAAACACAGTCTACCCCATGTCCAAGGTTCCTGTGATGCCCTGGAGAATAGTCTGGGGAGAGGTTATGAAAATGTATGACAGTGGTTTGAAAAGTCCTGAAGATAAGTCTATCTCCCCCAGAATATCATCCCCCCTCCCAAGATAGAGAACATAAGAAAAACTGACCTCTGTAACCCTGGGGTGGAGGAGGAAGGAACAAAAACCTGCCAACATGTATCATATTAGACAGTTTAGGAAAGTCACATTTTAAAGGTAGCTTCATCTCAGAAAATTTGAAGCATTTCTTCCACACATGTGACATGCCAAGATAAAATTGAATTACGTGGACACTTCAGAGGACCTTGAACTTGACTAACTGAACTCGACGGTCATCACAAGACACAGAGGGAAAATATCTCATTGTTGAGATATTTTGAGACATCATTGTTCAGGCAAACGTGAGCTAGAAATTGAGAAATCTATTCATATTCTTCTTTGTGGTCGCCTGGAAGGAATTAATGCCAAATACCATGGCTGAGGTCCCAGGCGAAAACCAGCTCTTCAGAAGGACACGTTCTTTGCCTGTGCCTTTTCTGCCTGCCCACCCCCTCTCTTCACCCATGGAAATAGGTGTTTATCTCCATGTATGTAATAGAGCAGTCTTGGATTTGTATCAGATGGACCTTGGCTTGAAGCCTGCCTTCATTTTTCCTTACCTTTCCTGCTTCTGTTTCCTATTTTATAAAAAACAAAAAACAAACAATAACAACAACAAAAGACAACAAAGGCAACCATTCAAAATTCTTATAAAGATTTAGCGAAATAATGAATCAAGGTGGGACCACAGAGTAGGTGCCTAAGACACATAATAGTCATTTATTGAGGGCTTTCTATATGACATGAATTCAATTTTGTACTTTGGGGACAACCTCTGTCTTTTTCTCTTTAATCTTCAAACTATCCTGTGACATAAGCATTATCATGCCCACTTCCTAGATGAGGAAACTAAGGTACAGGGATAATAAGTCATTCATCTCATAAAAATCAAACCAAAGTTCCAAACTCTGATCTCTTTGACATCAAAGACGTACTATCGCTTATTACATATTTCTCTTCCGTGGTCCTACTCCTGGGACTGCAGATCCCTTACCCCCAGGTCAGATCACCTGTCCAGGACAGGAAACTCCCAGAGAGAGAAACAAGGAAGATGCAGGAACATGAACTTCAAGAGCAGCTGAGTTACCAGAACATCTAAGCTAGATGCTTATAGGGCTTCATTAGAGCTTTCTCTCTCACTATTTCGGACACATCACAGTTGGATCAGCTCCGGGAAATAAACAGAAAGGAGGGAAATGGCTCCACCTTTCAGTACCTTGGACACACGTGGAAAAATCTAGAATGAGAGTGGGATACCTAAAGGAAGCTGGGTGTGAACTGGCCATCACAGTAGCCCTGCCAGGAGTCTCAAGGTCTTTACAGCTCCTTCTGGGTTCCACCATTTGACTCTTTCCCACCACAGAGCATGACTTGGTTTGTTCAGTGGCTCTCCGTTGACCCAAGAGAGAAAGTGTGGCACGTGCTCTCAAAGATGAGGCGTCAGTCAAAGGGAACCCAGAATCCATATTAGCTAAGCCCTGGGTTGCTGATATCCACTATCAGCTCCAAAGCCTGATTTTCTGGTTTCCAAGAGTCTGTTTCCAGGTCCATGGTCAGATATTTAAGAAGCTCATCAAGAGAAGGAGGTTGAAGAAAAAACAAAAACCAAGGATATATTGATTTCTGAGAATTCTTCTTGAGTTTCTCGTGGCTGTGGTACTGTCAGCCCGTGATGAGATTGTTGTTGAGTTTGGATTGATTTTTGTCTTTCAAGACTCAGCACAAAACAACCCTTCCTCTGGGTAGTCTTTTCTACTCCCCCTTCCCAGACAGAGTTGACCTTCATAATTGAGATTCTCTTCTACTTTATCAGCTTCTGCTATTTTCAAGTGCTGTCACATTGAATCGAAATAATTTCTTGTCTTTGTCCCCCTACAAGACTATGTACTCCTTGAAGACAGGAACTATGTTATCTTCAAGGTGCCCAGGAACTCTTTGTTGCATCAGTGAAAGGAATCACCTTGTATTCACAAGTAAAGAGAGCAGAGAGCACAATAACATTAAACCTGAAACATCTACAAACATTGGTGGATGTTTGTAGACTACAGTGGATCTCACTTGCTGTAGCCAAATCAAGTTGTAGCCTGAGTTTGATAAACGTCCCTGTAAATACTCTGAGTTCGGCGACTTCTTCCCAATCTGCAACGAGTGGCAAGTCACCAGTCCGGTTGTTTGCTCAAGCATGTGGGTATTGCAAGTCACAGTATCTGGGACAGGCCCTCTGGAGACATCCCTGGATCCCACTGCTGCCTGTGAACCTGGCTGTTGACCTCTGTAGATAAGTGAGCATGGCCCTGCAGGGAGAAGGGGAGACACCTTGACACTGCCAGGTAGCCACGTCGCTAATGATTCCATTCCGCTGGATCCAAAACACAAGAGGGAGATTCTAATTGAAAAAGCTTTGCCTGAATGTCTAGAACTAGTAAGAAACAGTCTCTCTGGCAGTAATTCCTCTTTCCTTTTCCACGGAATATTGAGGTTAGTCATCATCTTTAAAGGGTGACATCCCGAGGTGGACATCTTTTGGAACAAAGAGGCAGTTTGCATTTAGAATTGGACTCTGTTATTTGGTTGCTTTTCTTTTTCTTTTTTTTTTTTTTTAAGTTTTTTTTTTTAAGATTTTATTTATTTATTTGAGAGAGAGAGAGCATGAGAGGAGAGAGGTCAGCGGGAGAAGCAGACTCCCGGCCGAGTAGGGAGCCCAATACGGGACTTCATCCTGGGACTCCAGGATCACGACCTGAGCTGAAGGCAGTCGCTTAACCACCTGAGCCACCCAGGTACCCTTGGTTGCTTTTCTTAAGTATGTCACCTCAGCCTTCAGAATGAGGCTGTTCGTCCTTGCACTTGTGAAATTTACTCGTCGCCTAATTTTAATGCATCTGAAGTTTTCATGCCAAAAATATCAAATTCAGATTTGAAAGTCTATATACTCTAACCAAAAGTTGGTTTTTTTGTGTGTTTGTTTTACCACTATTATTTTTTAAAATCTCTTTTGACATTGCTACTCCTTCCGTACTCTGCCAAACTTTCCCAAACACCCTGGACTTCTTGTGTTGTGGTTTCTCCCTTTCTTGTTCATTCAGTTGTGCTCCTCATTTGATCTGACTACTGGGTTTTTTTGTTGTTGTTGTTGTTTTGTTTTTAAGGAATTATTTATTTATTTGAGGTTGGGGGTTGGGGAGAGAATCTCAAGCAGACTCTGTGCTGAGCATGGAGCCAGCCTTGGGACTTAATCCCATGACCTTGAGATCATGAGCTGAAATCAAGAGTCAGATGCTTAACCAACTGAGCTGCCCAGGCACCCCTGTAAGGACTTTTTTTAAAGTTGGCGTCTTCATTTGACCCTCCCTGTATACCCCTCCCCCTTTACCTTAACATATTTTGACTTGTTTCATTCATTACTTTCAAAACTCCTGAAAATTCTTTTTCTTTAGACCTCACTTTATATGTGTGCTGTCTTTTGCGGGAGAGAGAAGCTGGCTTTAATTGACATGGCCTGAGCACCCAGTAGACTTTATCTCGTAGACACCGTGTGTGGAGGCCAATCCTGGCTCTTCCCTTAACTTCCCTTGTGACCTTGAACATGTCGTTTCATCCCTCCATCTTTTCATTGTCATCCATCCCTTTAGGCTAATTAGTGCCTAACCCACCTTCCTCACAGGCTTGCTGGGCAGCTCAAAAGAGCACCCACATGGCACGGCACTTGTGAATTCAGCTGAGCTCTGGAAACTCTGGGTCATCACACTGATTCCCTAAATGAGGTGATTGTTGGAGAAATCCTTCAAAGTAATTTTACTTCCTTTTCTCTCCCTGCATCCAAGAACACCAGAACAACTCAGCCTACTTTCTCTTTCTGTGTTTGAAGAGTCCAGGAGTTCCTAGGCTGACAGGATATGACCACATTAGTCCTCGCACACACCTCCTTGTGCAATGAAGGGATGTCAGTCCTCAGCCCAGAGGAGGCAGCTTCTCTCTCCCTCCATCCTGGGGCACTGGAGAAATATAACAATTACTGGCTCCACTCTGCAGACATATTACAGGCCTGGAAACACGGCTGATACATTTATTTATCAGATTGTCGATATAGTCGGGTGGGCCATTTGGATGAAGGGGTCCACTCCACGGGCCTTGGCAGTGGGCCCTGGGGGAAAGGTAGCCCAGAGCCAGGCTCTGAAGCGAGAACCCCAGCCACAAGGGGCTGGGGTCCTGCCTGATGCCCTCCTCCAAGTTGGTTAGGATAGTTTTCCCTCCCAGAAGATTCAAGTGAAATAAAGCTTTAGGAATTGGGAACAGAGACATTAAATATGGATTACAAAGCGGGAATTTCTCCCCCTCAGTCCCATCTTTGCTTCTATAAAGGAGTAGGTTAAAAAAGAAAAGTTCTTAAAAAAAAAAAAAAAGTCTTACTGCTCAATAAATCCCTGTGGGAAGAAAAGGGGTGGGTGGGGGAGAAATGCACATTAGTCTTCCATTAAAAATAGATCAAAAAAGTACCCAAAAGAAAAAACCCCACAACAATGAAATAAATTAGGATAATACAACTGGAGGCCAGCAAATGAGTTTGCTAAATTTTATATTTTCTCAAGCCACTTAGATTTCTGACTTCCTGTTTCTGCCTGGAGCACTAAAGGCAGGAACACTGTCATTAGCTTCAAAAACCATTTTTTAGCCCCTAGCTGCATTTATTATTATTCTCCCCCACCCCAAGCTGTATCCCTGCATTTATTACAGCACAGGTGCATCTAGCTCTGGAATGTTAAGGGAGATGAAAGGAAGGAGGGGATGCTCCCTTCCCCTCCTTGCAGGAGCTTGGGGCCAACCCGGAGAATGCCGGGCTGGGTAGGGGGCTTTCTGGGATGGCTCCCAGCAATGCCAGAGTGTCTTTCCACTGCACGCTGCTATCAGATAACCCGAGATCATAGTAAGCCAGAGGATAACCCCTTGCATTTTTCAATAAAGTAATTACTTTGTCCCCTCACTTAGCCCCTTAAAAAGAGCCAAAAAGAATGTGGCACCTAGATGCTATTTATAACCATTTTTACCTCATGCCTCTAGGGCCAAAATTGGAAACCTAATTTTAGATCCATAAAAGCCAAAAGATGTGTATAAGAAGCCTCAAAATAAAATATTCCAGGGCGGACCCGAACAGGTTCAGCTTGATTTATCTCATGGTGGATATTTAATTATGTCATTGAAAAAACACCGGCAATTAAATCATTATTTCTTGGGTGTTGGGTCCAAGGACATTCTGGAGGAAATCACAGGCCGAGGGAGGAAGGAAGAGAAATGCAGGATGGGCCAAGGAGGCTGCGAGCTGGTTCAGAGGGTGAGTAGTGGCTTTCGGATTAAACGGAGCTGACCTTCCATCGTCCTTCCTGTGTGTCCTGCTCAAGCCTCCCCGGGCCTCCGTCCGCCACTCAAGGTGGGGGGGATCCTGCCCACCTCATGGATGTGTTGTGGGCTTTAGAAATGCAGCATTCAGGGTGTCTGGGTGGCTCATTCGGTTAAGCATCTGCCTTTGGCTCAGGTCAATGTCCCGGGGAGGGTCTTGGGATCGAGTCCCGCATCAGGCTCCTTGCTCAGCGGGAGCCTCCCTCTCCCCCCGCTTGTGCTTTCTCTCTCTTTCTCTGGCAAATAAATAAATAAAATCTTAACCAAAAAAAGAGAAAAAGGCAAGGCAAGGCAGCCTTCTGTTCGGCACCGGGCAGGCTGGAGGTTCATCCACACATGGTAGCAGTGGTGGTTATTATCTGTTCTTGTTACTGCTCGGGAGACCTGACACTGTCTCTCCTCCCCACCCCCAAACCCTGGCTGCCGCCCTATTAGAAGTTCCCTGCATGACTTCGTGATGGCGCATAGAGCACTCACGCCTCACGGATCTCAGAGCCTGTGTCTTTTCTGGGTGGCCAGGCTGAAAAGTGCACAGTCTTCCAAGAGGGCCAGAAGTAGGGCTCTAACGGCATTTCGCTTTTGAAGACCTCCCAGATCCTGAACAGTCCCAGCCCCCACAGCAACCCTGCTCCCTGTCGCACGGATGCCCACGGCCACTCAGCCTGATTCCCACTGCCTGCTCGTCTCTCCAGCTGTGTTGTCTGCCAAGCTGCAGAAGCCTTGGGAGTTTGAGTCCGGGAGACGTGCCAGCTAGTGCCCATTTGTCAGGGGAGCCACGTCTAGGGCTGTGGTCGGCCTGCTTTTGGCCCGTGAGCTTCCACTCTGCTGTTACACCCATGGTTACGTCCCATGAGCAAAGGGCCCTTCCGGGTGTCATTAAGGTAACTAATCAGCCGAGTAAGGTAGGGAGATAACTGGATTCTCAGGGCAGGTTCAGGGCAATCACCGGAGCCCTTCAGAGCAGAAGAGGAAGCAGCGGAGGGAATGAGCGAGCCGTGGCGGGGTAGAGGGGACGGGTGCAGAGAGATGGCGAGCGGGACAAGGATTCCATGTTCTGTTGCTGACTCAGAAGACAGAGGGGCTGCATGGCGAGAAATACAGGCCTCTGGGAGCTGGTGCCGGCTCTGGCTGGCAGCCAGAAGGAAGTGGGGAACTCACTCCTGTGACCACACGAAGATGGGGAGCTCATTTCTCCAGCCGTAAGGGAAGTGCAGAGCTCAGGCTTACTGCCACCAGGAAAACGGGCGCTCAGTCCTACAACTGCATGGGACTGACTCCTGCCCTTGAGTGTTGACTGACTTGAGTGTTCTGCAAGCAGATTCTTTCCTCGGGGCCTCTAGACAGGAGCCATGAAGGTCAACACCTTGGCCTGGTGAGCCCCACTGTGCCTGGACTTGAGCGATAGAAACAGATGTGTTGTTTAAGCCAATGATCTGGTCACTTTGCTTGGCCATGAACAAAGCTCCTGCGCTCCCCCGGGGCCTCCTGGGGGGCAGGTCGTGCCCGGCCCTGCGACCCTTTCGCTCTTTCCCGAGTACATCTGCTCCTTTCGGCTGTTTCCCCTCCCGGGAGAATCATTGCGCCTCATTCGGTGGAATTGCTTTTGTTTGATTATGAGCGTGTTCAGAGTCATACTCAGCCTAATTATTGCTTTTGACTAACCCCAACACATAATGTTGTGTGTCATGCTGTACTACTTTTAATTTCACAGATGAACACGTTTCTATTCTTTAATCCCCTCTCCAAGTCTCGTGTTAACTCCATCCGGACAAAGCGCTGAGGTGTGCTGTGTGTACGGCTTCCTCCGAGCTGAATGCCGTAGTCGCCCGAGAGTCACCCTGCGGGGTCCGGACAACAAGGAACAGGTTTTCCTCTTGAGTGACGAAAGCCTTACGGTGTGGAATTCGTTGCGCTGGCCTGAGAAGGCTCGCCTGGAGATGGCACGCGCCGCCCCACATCTCCATGACTGTCCGGCTCCCGGACCTGCCTTCTCAGTAGCAACGGCAGTATTTCCTTCGTGTCTCCCCTAGGCCAGGCAGGGGATAGGCTAAGGGCTTTGCAGGCTTTATTCGACTTAATGACAATACTCCCATTTGGCAGATGAGAGGACGGAGGTTCATAGACTTTTCAGAGCTGAGTAGCTCTAAGTTTTAGACATTTCAACCCAGGTGATGATACCAGAGACTTTGTTCTTAACTATGGAATACTGCATGTGTTTTGGGGGTTTGTTTTGGTTATGGTTAGAAAAGAGAGAGAGGGGGGCGCCTGGGTGGCTCAGTCGGTTAAGCTGCTGCCTTCGGCTTGGGTCATGATCCCATGATCCCATGATCATGGGGTCATTCGATCCCATGATCGAATCCCACCTCGGGATCCTTGCTGAGCGGGGAGCCTGCTTCTCTCTCTGCCTCTGCCTGCTTGTGCTCTTTCTCTCTTTCTCTGACAAATAAGTAAATAAATAAAACCTTTAAAGAGAGAGAGTGATCCCAGTGTTTTTCATCTTGAGACATCCTTTTCCAAAACTCCCTCCCAGTCTGTGGACTGCGTGTATAGTCTCCAACCCAGATGCATTACACAGAGTGTGTGTGTGCGTGTGTGTATGTGAGAGAGAGAGAGAGAGAGAGAGAGAGATGGGTGGGGCACGGGGAGTTAGTGGCTATTTCCTTGAAGAAAAGGGAGAAGAACAGTAGGCTGCTTTCAGTGTTTGTTCCTGCCAAAGCACAGTGGCATGGCATTGTTCCAAGAGGAAGGGGCTTGTTTATCTTATCAGCTCCTGATGAAATAGGATAGTGGGTCGGAAAGCTAAGTTATAGCGGGTGCAGTTGAATTTGAGGGGGAGACGCAAAGCAAAAGCCCTGGCTCTTCAAGGTCTATTTTTTTCCTCTTCGGGCATACCACACGCATACATATGCATACACAGGTTTTTGGTATTAGGATTTGTGGATTTCTAAACCCATAAATGATAAAACTTAACATGACTTCCATTAATGTGGGGTAAAAATTTGAGCTAACATCCTTTATGCTTGGGTTACACTTTCTGTAAGCATTTTAGTAATAGTTCCTCTTAAGACACTTGGCAGTGAGGGGTGCCTGTGTGGCTCAGTGGGTTAAAGCCTCTGCCTTCGGCTCAGGTCATGATCTCGGGGTCCTGGGATCGAGCCCCGCATCGGGCTCCCTGCTCAGCGGGGAGCCTGCTTCCCCCCCCTCTCTCTGCCTGCCTCTCTGCCTATTTGTGATCTCTGTCTGTCAAATAAATAAATAAAATCTTAAAGAAAAAAAAAGACACCTGCAGTGATGAAATTGGGAGTTTTCAAAAGAATTCTAAAATCCGAAATCTGCAATCATGGTGCCCTGGACTTTGGGAAACAGAGAAGGTTGGCACCAGACGTCCATAGTCATGGTTCTGAGTGTGTCCCCGGATTCCAGTGCGCCTTTCCCCGGGGTGTGGTAGTGGACGGCTGAGGGGCTGAGCTGGAGGGAGGTCTTTCCACCCTATCCAAGCCCCTCCCCTAATTCTACCCCCACTTGACTTCCTCCCAGACAAGAAGGGGGTAGGGTGGCAGCAGTCACTAGAGGACAATGACAAGAGACCAGATGAGACTGAAGTTTTTATTTCCAGCTGGGAGTGACAATACCCACCCCAAACTGGCGGAGGCAGAAAGGGAAGTTCATGCGTTCCCGAAACTGGGAAGCTCGGAGGGGTAGATCTGGCACTGTCGGGCCCAGGCAATCAAACGGCTCGGGCATGATTGTGTTTCTCTCCGTCCTTCAGCTGAACTTTGCTCTGCGTCACCTTCATTTTCAGGCAGTGTCAGCCCGGGAGGGCAGAGATGCCCACCGTGGGGCCACATCCTTCACGTTCAAGGGCCCGTGGGAAAGGTGTGTGTTGGGCTCCTTCTGGAGAGCTCCAGCGGGAGTCCCGCGCCTGACTCTCTTTGGCCCTCAGCGGGCCACATGTCAGCCCCCGAGCCAATCCCTGCAGCCCTGGCCCCCTTGGAGCTGGAGAATCACGTCACTTAACACAAGCCACACAGATTGTGAGAGATGGCGCAAAGCAGGTACGCCATCGCTGGGAAAAGTGGGATGCGTGTTAGAAAGATGAAAACAGCAGACCTCTGTTACAGCAGCTATGGTGCTACCGCTGTACCCATTCCTAGAGACAGTGAAAGTCTTACTTGATGTTGATCTTGCTCTAGACTCACCCTCACTAGAATTGGAGACTGTTGCACCTGGGAGAGACTCATTTCTTGTACTGGGAGTCAGAGGATGGGGCCCCAGACATGCACCCATGGAAGCGGGTGGAGAGAGGAGAGAGGGGTGTACACGGAGTCATGATGGGGTCCAGCTAGGATTGCAGATGGCAGGGACGGTCTGACAGGACAAGAGGCAGTCCCTGGCCTAAGCATGCCAAGGGTGAGTAGCAGCATCCTTGCTATGGAAGGAGACAGGGCACAGCTGAAGCCAGCAGGGAAATGGGGAGATGGTTTTCAAACTACAGCCAACGTGATCGTCTCGAAACTCAGATCTGAGTGTGCTGTTCCTCCTCCTTCTACCCCTAATTAAATCACACCAATGATATTCTATAGCTGTTAGGATAAAGACAGACCCCTGAACATAACCTGCAATCCATCCACACACACACACACACACACACCACGCCGTGATCTAGCCCCTCCCTCCCTTCCTAGTCTCATTGCTCATGGCTCTCTCCTTAATTCTTTGCCCTACCACGCTGACTTTTTCCCAGTTTCTGGAATGTCCCCCACTGCCTCCTGCCACAGGGCCTTTATGCATGCTGGTTTTCCCCTTCTTTGTCTTTTCTCATTTTGTGTATTTCAACTTAATTGTCACTCCCTCTGGGAAGCCTTCCTGGACAGCATTAAACCTCTTATAAGTTCTCATAGGTCCACACATTTCCTCATGAGAGGAATGCTGTGATTTTGCATATATTTTTGTTCACTTATCAATTCCTATTTTTTCCACCAGACTGTGAGTTCCATAGGCCAGGTGTCACCGGTGTCTCCCTCATGCCCTAACGAGGGCTCATCAGTCAATAAATATTTATGGAATGAGCGAGTGAATTAGGTTGTGCTTCTAAGGTACTTTTTTGGGCTTCCAGAATAATTCTGGCATTGCAGAGGGAAGCAGGAACCAAAGAGAAAGCTGGATCATGGATGCATGGGCCAGCAAAGGTCCCCAAATATTCATGAGAAATCACTCATTTCCATGCTTTCACTTTGTTTCCTTGGGACTTTTTTTTTTCTTCCAGTAGTAGTTGGTGGTGGTGGTAGTGGTTGTGGTGAAACTGACCATATGCTGAGTAACTGTTCACTTGAACCACACATGACCAGTCCTGACACTCAGACCTCCTAAGTTAGAGCCCTTGGAAAATCCGGCCCTTGTTCTGAACAGATGGTCCAGATAAAATCCAAGTGTTTTCCTTTGGACCTAAACTGGACTGAAGTCCATCTTTAGTCAACACAGAATAATAAATCCGTGTAACCCATCACTACTGCCGGCACAACTGCACGGGGGTGTGTGTGCATATTTAACCGACTTTAGAGAACAAACTCTTTTTAAGGGCTTTGCACACTAATTGTATGCAAATGGATGCTGCTAATTGCAAACACAAGATTCGAACTTAGTCAAATTAGAAACCTATTCATCAACAGTCCCTTTAGGACCTCCACTGTCCTCTGGGCTGTTTGATGACACACACTACCATCTTTCTCACCCCAGTGTACACGAGCTTCCAGTACAGCCCCAGCAGACTCTGTGAGGGCACAAACTTTGTCCCCTTCAGTTTTACCTAATGTCCAGCTCAGCCTGGCACGTGCCTCACTTCAAAACAGGAACACGTGGGGCGCCTGGGTGGCTCATTGGGTTAAAAGCCTCTGCCTTCGGCTCAGGTCATGGTCCCAGAGTCCTGGGATCGAGCCCCGCATCGGGCTCTCTGCTCCGCAGAGAGCCTGCTTCTTCCCCTCTCTCTCTGCCTGCCTCTCTGCCTACTTGTAATCTCTTTCTCTGTCAAATAAATAAATAAAATCTTAAAAAAAAAAAAAAAAAACCAGGAACACGTATTGAGGTCCTCCTCTGTGCCAAGCATTGTGATGGGCCGTGACAGTAGAGATTGCACGCATGCGTGGGTAAAGCTTTTCTGGAATGCCTTGCTCTCATCACCCTGTTCCAAATCTGAGCCAGCCCTTCTGTCCTAACTCACATTCTGCCTTCTCTGAGGTGCTTAGCTCAATGTGATCAGCCCACCCTCCACTCTTCTGTAGCCTTTTGTCTGTTGCATTTACTTGACACTTTTCACTTACTGTCCTGTATTGTATTTGTTTTCATGCATTAATTCACCAGTCACTTAACTGAGTGCTACTGAATAAAGTCTCTGTGCAAGACACTGTAGCAGACAAAAAGATGGACAAGATATGGTCCTTGCTTTCATGTATTATTTCTCCAATTCAGCAGCGCCATATGTCAAGGCAAGGACTTTATCTTATTCTTTTTCTAGACATCTTTTTTTTTTTTATCACCCATAAAAAGGCATGGCAGAGTAGGTATTATTGCACATTTTTTCGGTGGATGGATGGGTGGATGGATGGATGATGAATGGACAGTTACATGGATGGATGGATGGATGGATGGATGGATGGATACATGTACAGATGAGTGGTTGGATAGATGGATAAATGATGCATAGTTAGATGAATGGTGGGATTTTTATATTTTATTGAAAATCTGTAATGATATCCTGCTGGCTTACTAGAAATAACGTAGCTGCCCAAATGTCCAATTACCCTTCTGTACTTGTGAGCATCAGTGACATGCCAAGCCCATGCCAGGAACCAGAAATTAGACACACAAATAAGAACAATTAAGATACACACCCTGGCCTTAAGGACCTCTTAGTACAGGGGCAGAGGCACATAAGCAAATGTCTCTTAACATGAGAATGGGGGTGGGTCTGGGGATGAGGATACCAATGATGTAAACACCACAGAATGCAGATACTCCCTCAGTTTGTTCCTTCTTGATCTGGAAACTCTGCAGAGAGGAGATGACTATCGAAGGCTGTATAGGATTTGCCCCATGGAAGAGGGGAGGCATCAGGGTCAGGAGGAGAGACTGCAGGTGTCACAGACCTGGGCTACTTCTGATGAGCAGGAGAGGTGGTCTGTGATGATGTTCTGCTCATCGTCAAGAATGAGCCACCAATGTCCCTCATGACCTGAAAGAGCTGTTTTCTCCACACACGGTATCCGGGAAATTGGTCAGGGTTGTGCTGTGACACTCGGGGCAAATTCAAGATGAGGGGGAGTTACAAGGTCTACGGTCTCAGATTTTGTTTTTACTGGACCATGTGAATACAGATTCTGGTGAGGACAGTAAAAGGTTCTCTTCAAATAGGGACACTGAGCTGCAATTAACAACTGGACATTTTTACCATGATATTTTTCAAATATGCTTTTTATTAAAGCTGTTTCCATTTTTTTTTTAAATGGGCTTTGCTTTTTAGAGTAGTTTTAGGTTCACAACCAAACTGAGAAGAAAGTATGGGACGTTCCCGTATCCCCTCGCCCCACACATGCCCAGGCTCCCCACCACCCACATCCCCCACCGAATTCATTTGTTACCATCGAAGAATCTACCCTGACACGTCATTGTCACATATATGACACATATGTCACCCAAAGGCCATACTTTCTATCAGGGCTCACTCTTGGCATTGGTCACTCTGGGAGTTTGTACAAACGGATCATGACATGAACCCATGATTGCAGTATCATGCAGAGTAGTTTTACTGCCCTAAAAATCCTCTGTTTTCACGTGTGTGTGTGTGTGTGTGTGTGTGTGTGTGTGTGTGTGTGTGTGTTTGGGGCATGCATCAGAAATTCTTTTTGAGTTTTTATGTTTTGAAAGTGTACCACAAACACAGAATTTGAGCTCTCCTAAGCATTGCCCCAGATCCCTGGGGAGAAAGAGGACAGTCAGCCGGGGTCTGGGCAGGTGGGCTCAGAAACCGTCGAGGGACCTGTCTCAAACACGTAAGTTTGAGCCACTCAACATTCTGAGAAATAGGATGTTTCCTAAAGAAGGTTTGCCATCATTTCTGAGTAATTGTGGTCCTTCCAAGTACGTGAGTATCTTTGACAAGAACAAATCTGCCGGCAGCTCAAGGATTCTGTTCAGTCTTAAAGATCTCAGCATCATAA
This sequence comes from Enhydra lutris kenyoni, assembly GCF_002288905.1. NCBI lineage: Eukaryota > Metazoa > Chordata > Mammalia > Carnivora > Mustelidae > Enhydra > Enhydra lutris. Next base: position 14,050,235 of record NW_019154114.1, read on the forward strand.
TGCTTGTTACCATGTGCTTTACGTAATAGACTCGTCTCAAGTGACGCTTTATATCATCCTTTGTCTCTAAGTGAATCGCTGCTAGGAAGATAATAAACATTCCAGGTTTATATTCAGAAAGTCAAATATGCCACGAATAGTTGCATTCTGAGGTATTTGCACTTTAAGAGGAAATATTTACTGACACCGGGGCACTTGACTTTCCTAACAAACCACACCACCATCCCTTTCTGTGAGCAAATAAATAGTTGTGTTGAACTACTGACACGCATGATGGCCAGACGAATTATCTGAGAATAACTTAGCATCTAATGATATTCTTTTGAGATCACAAGGAAGAATTCTATTTGCTGGAGCCGAGGTATTTTTTTTTTCCTATTCCTTCCTTCCTTCCTTCCTTCCTTCCTTCCTTCCTTCCTTCCTTCCTTCCTTTCTATCCCTCCGCAGTTGTAACAACAGTCACAAATGTGAGTGCTCCGGGCTTGAACTTGTCAACAGTCAGTGGCCCGCTGTGGAGATAGAGATGTCACCTGTCTTTGGGGCCGAGACTCCAGAGCAGGTGTTTCTGTGGGAACCAGGGGCCTCAGCCACTGTGCACCTTTAATCTTGGATCTTCTTTCTGGTGAAACGCCCGTGATTCATAACTCAGTCACGTTGCTGAGGGCTGTCTCTTCAGATAGATTCTATCTCTAAGAACTTAAGTCACAGGATTTTCAAACAGTCGCTTGATTTATGTACGTGAACCTCTCACTCAGGAAAAGAACTTTATTTGGCAAGCACCATATGAACAGAGGCCTGAAAGAAAGAATTAGGACTCCCTTCTCCCTTTTTAATCTCAAAGGTTTCCCTGCACGGGTGTGGACAGGGTGCATTTGTGAATTTGCCGGGAAGATGGGGGGCGGTGGGGGGGGTGTGGTGCCGCATGGCCGATCCCACTTCTTCACTTTCTTTTGTTTGTGCGACAACTCAATTCACTGTCACCACATCAGCACATTTTGCTGCAAATCTCAGTGCCCTCTCGCTTTCGTTTTATTTAATGCGTTTCTGCGTTTACCCAAGGCCACAGGAGCTGTTTTCTCGCGAGTAGCATACCTGCCTCAAATAACTGAAATTGCCTGGGTCTCAGAATCAGAGCCTTCATATTCTCCCATATATTATTTGGTCCTATTGTTCCTTAACTTGCTCATCATTCACACAGTGAAGGAAATTCCATTTGGTCCTTTTAAGACCGCCAGACTCACAGACTTAAACACTCAGCCCCGGTTACTTCTGGATATTTCAGTTCTTTATTGAAATGGTCCTTTTAATGTCATCTTTAATTTAATCAAATAGTGTCATCAAAATAACATTTACTCTATTACTGCAAATTCACTGCATTATTAACTAGTGTAACTAGACAAAAAAGATGGTACAAACCCCCATGGAAATATATACTTACTGTAAAAATGGATACAGTTCATAGATGTTCTATATTTAATTTGCAGTTTCAAAGCACTCTCTATGGAGAGGTTTTATGGTTCTGAAATAATTTAAAAACACACTTTACTACAATCCATAGCAGGTAGTTTTTGCCAATTTGGAAAGTTATGGTGCCTTGTACTTTCCAAAGTAACCTGAACTGTATTTCTTATAGCGATGTACCTCTCCCATTACAAACGAGCGTCAGTCTTCACACCACAGGTGGTACAGCCAAGGACTTGCTAGTTTTCTCTCAAACAACCCAAATATAATAGCATAAATAGTTTTGCAGGTGCCATTGGAATCCAAGTGGCTTGATGAGAAATACCAGCTCATTGATGCCATTTTGGAGAATTTGATCAGAAAACGGGTCATTCTTGGGGCAGGGGTAAAGGGTAAGAGGGTTGTGCAATTTAAAAATTCCTCCTTTGATCCAAAAGAATAACATGGACTGGGAGACAAGAGTTCTGGGTTCAAGACTTTGAATAAGTCACTTGCTAGGCCTTAGTTTTCTTATCACCGTAAAGAGGGAGTTCTATGATAGTAAGACACTTGCTATCCAAATAATCCAATATTTTAAAAATGCTGTCTACTCACTTTGTATTGAGATCAATAATGCCATCTTCCAATTAGAATTTTTTATTAGAATTTGCCATTAGCTACTTCTTTGTGTAGTATAAAACTAAAATATCAGTGGTACACTTCTCTTTCAATATTTCATTCATCTCCCTATCAAGAAATTCTATTCTTAGAAGGATATTGGGTAGACTTACAAATAAGGGTGTTGAACTACAGTCATTTATTTTCCAAAGGCATATATTTTTCACCTGTTGCTATACCTGCCCACCAACCAAGTGCTACATGCTAGGCCCTGAGGAAACAAAGACAGATAGGTTCAAGGTCTCTGTCTTACGGAATTTAAAGTCTAATAGGGAACACAACATTTGAGGAGAATGATGAAGTAATTCAGATGTTAGGATGAAAGTCTTCACAGGGTCAACCATTCATTTGTCCCATCTGCCCATCCATCCACCCATCCATCCATCCATCCATCCACCCATCCATCCATCCATCCATCCATCCATCCATCCACCTACCTACCTCTAGGATGTCAGAACCATCAGTGCCAAATCGCAGTGAAATATGAAGGCTCTGGAAAATCAAAGAACTTGTCAAAGTCTGTAGAATGAAGTAGAGGTCCAGGATACTAATGAGACCTTATATAAATAGGACATGAAAAGGTCTGGAAACCTTGCGAGGCAAGAGTCACAAATTGATGAATCTGAGAAAAGTGGGGGTAAAGATGTGCCCCATCAGTGGTTCTCAGCCCTACTGGAATCATCTCGGAAACTGTAAAAAAGATCCCAGTGCCCGGGCTCTTCCTCTAGGAAGCGCAGCTTAACTGGGTTAGGTTCTAGCATGGACATCAGGATTTTTAAAAGCTCCCTAAGTGACTCTAATTTGCAACCAAGATGGGAATAAAGGATATGTGTGAGGGGAAATCTTCCTGGATGATTAAAGGAGATACCAGTGGTGTTTGTGACTTCGGTTAGTGGGTATATGGTGCATGGGAGGAGGGAGACTAGTTTAATGGGCATCTGGTGGGGCACATGCCATGAGGGTGAGGAGAAAGGCAGTATGTCATTGAATTGCACAACAGAGACGAGACTCGGGTTGCAGGACTAACCCCAGCTACCCATGTTTTGTTATAGAGAATTGCTAATACCTGACTTGTAATGTTTGAGCAAAGCTGGCCATAATTAGGGTCACAGGTCAAAGACACCCTTACTTCTGATTAGGAATGACAGAAAATGATAGGACTGGAGCTTCCTATCTGCTTGCTTAGTGCTCACCTTGGGACATTCAACAACAAATCAGTGTTTGTGGCTGAGTGCCTGGCTGACATCACTCATTCTTCAGTCACAGAGGCTTACTCTGTAGCAACCTCACTGCTTAACATGAAAGGCAACTCTTACCCAATGGAAATCATTCACTTGGCTGAGGTTGAAGCCATTGAGAATCACAATGATGTCTCATTTTGTCACATTCTTTCCAGGGAAGGACATACATCCATGACTTAGCAGATATTTACTGAGTCAGGCACTAACGGGCATGGAACAGATCCAGTGGTAAGAAAGAGAAAAATGGTCTTTGCCTTCTGAGATCTTGCAATCTGGAGGGGACAGGGGGCTAGATAAAGAAACTCAATACAGTGCAGCAATCATAATAATTCCTATGTCACCAGCCACTGTTGTATGGATCTATGACAGAGGTATACAGCAGTTAATCTAAAAGGAGCATATCTAGCTTTGGGAGTTCTTTTCAATTTAGTTGCTTTATTTATTTATTTATTTATTTATTTTTAAATTGGCATAATCTTTTATTGAATCTCTGTCTTGGTTATCCTATCTCTCTCTCTCTCTCTCTCTCTCTCTCTCACACACACACACACACACACACACACACACACAGATGTTTTGAAGACTTTACATTAAAGGTACAGAACTTCAAAACCTGTGGATTTGCTTTGGTATCCAAATCCCCTAACCTCCTCATAACAAAGAATCTATAACATATTCTCCACAGGGTATCTTTGGGGGGAAGGAAATTGCTCACTTGTAATTGGACATCTCAGAAAGTAATCAGCTGCGTGGATTGGCATTTGACGACCTGCAGACCCGTGAGACTTGGGTGTTCTTAGCTGAAGGTACAAGTTCCCTTGAAAAAGAGACTCAAGCCAAAATGGTTTGTTCCAGATCATACTCTCTTTAAAATCCAGGCAGTCTTTCATACAGGATGGGTGATATCTGAAGACAGGTTTATATAGGCTGGTGAGAAAAAGGGGGACATTACCATTATAAGTGGTTTTTGGCGATGATGATTATGTGATTAGACTATTGATCATATAGTTAAACGTGGCTAAGTTGGTGTATTCTCTGTAAAACTCACTGGTGTAGGGAAATTTTGTTTTTGACTATCAGGGAAGGTGCAGTCTGTGGCATGACACACAGAAAGTGCTCGGTGGCTATGGAGTTATAGGATGGATGGTTGGATGGATGGATGCATGGATGGATGGATGGATGGTTGGATGATAGATGGGTGGATGGATGGATGGATGGAGGATGGCTAGATAGATGGGTGCATGGATGGATGATGGATGGGTGGGTAAAGGGATGGATGAACAGTCCTGTTCCCCTTAAGGAAATCTTCACAAAGAAGTCCTGATCCTCCAATTTGCACATGCAAGGGAATCCCCAGTATGAGCTTGTTAAAATAAGAATGTTTAGGGGTACCATTCCCAGATATTCTGATTCAGTAGTTTTGGAGAGAACTTTGGGGATCTGGGTTGTTTAAACAAGTACCCCAGGTGATCATGGTATGGGTAGGTAGTCTTGCCCTTCTGGATCCTAATTCATCTCTATTCTTACACTGACTTCTGTTTTATTGATTTTGCAGAAATCCTTATGTAGTTCCATTTTGCCTGCATTTTGAAGGAGCTGCATTCAAATTTGTATCAAAGGCAGTTTGGAAGGGATTTGGGGGAGAATTGGTGGCCAGGTCTATTGCTCGTGACAGCTGTCCTATCTCCCACTGGGACCTCCTTTTGGATGATCCTGAAGAAGCCCAGGGGTGCCTTCTACCTTTGATCCAGTGGGCCAGTCCAAAAGGAAGCTTTGGAAAGGGATTATATTAGGGTGAGTGAGAATGAGAGGTTTGTCTTCTGAACTGAATTATTTCCCAGAAGAGAGAAGGAAAGCAACCCTTTGACCAGGATTTCACCCTCTAGGTGACTCTCCATGTGGTATGGTTTGGACATGGCTTCTCCATACTCCTTCTTGATGGCTGAATCTCATGCCAGAGGACAGGAATTTGGGGTCAGTGGGGTATCATTTTTCTTTCCTGGGAATAATCTGATTATGAAGGAGAGAAGACAAGGCCCAAGGGTGCTGGACAAGGGCTACTAGGTAGGTGAGGAGTTTCACACATCCGTGATTTCCTTGTAGGCCAAGTTTACTCTCGGGGATGACAGTCATTTTCCAAGAAAGTGAGATTGCTTCACATCGCGTTTAAAGGCTTAAATAATGTATTCTGTCAGACAATTCTCTGAAATGGTTTTCCAAGTGAATGCATCAGAAAGTGCCTAGAAAGAATGCCAGCCACGGGGAGAGGAGGGCATTCAGAGAATGTGAGCTTCTCGAATCAGAATGTAAATGGAGGTGTACCAAATACACGGTAAGGGGCACACACATTAGGGCCAGTTCAAAGAATTTGTACACCCATGTAACTTATTTACACATCCGTGTAAACACCACCCCAATCCAAGTAGAGAACATTTCCACCATCCCAGAAGGCTTACCTATACCCGTTTCCAATCGATAAATCCCATCATTACCAAGAGCTAACCACCATTGTCATCTCTTGAGTTTTATATACAGAGAATCAGCCAGCATGCCCTCCTTAGTGCCTGGCTGCTTCTGCTCCTCGTTGGGTTGTAGGATTCATCCACGGTATTTCATTCTTCTCTACTGCTGTGTAGTATGCCATCCATCCAGCATTTTATTATTATGAAAAAGTCAAACATGTTTAAAGAAGAAAGAATTGCATAGTGAACACTCATCAATTTGACAATTGATTTGACAATTAACATCTCCCTACTTAGACCTCACCCATTTATCCATCCCTCTAACCATCCATCCCTCCATCCATTCATCAGTCCATCTTATTTCCCCATTCATTTCCAAATATGTTGGAAACATCAGTCACTTCATTCCTAAACACTTTAGGAGATGTTTCATTATTGCATTATTGAACTAGAGTTTGGTATTTGTGTGCAATTTTGTTGAGGGTACACTTTTTTTTAATAATTAGAGTGATTTAATGATAAAACTATTAAGAGCCAGCATTTATTGGGTATGAATTTTGTACCAGGCATTGCACTAAGCACTTGACATGCGTACACATATTTTTTTTTTTAAGATTTTATTTATTTATTTGACAGAGAGAGAGATCGCAAGTAGATGGAGAGGCAGGCAGAGAGAGAGAGAGAAGCAGGCTCCCTGCTGAGCAGAGAGCCCGATGCGGGACTCGATCCCAGGACCCTGAGATCATGACCTGAGCTGAAGGCAGCGGCTTAACCCACTGAGCCACCCAGGCGCCCCCACGTACACATATTTTTACTTCCATTTTGAGATATGGAAACTGAGCCTTGAAGGGGCTATTGATTTGCCTACATTTACGGAGAAAGCAGATCAACCCTGGCTTGGGGCTGAACTCCAGAGCCAGTTTGCCAGCATGTGATTCACGTTAATTTGAGTTGAAAAGCTTGGATTCAGTGCCCACCTCTGCCACTTACCAGTTGGGTGATTTTGGGCAAGTGAACTAACCTGTCTGAGTCTGAAATTTACCCAACAGTAAAATGGGGGTGATAGTAACAATGCCACAAAGTTGTTATTGATGACTGAAGGACACTTGTAAATGTCTAGGAAAATACCTGCCTCATTCAGATTTACAATCTCACACTTTCCAGTAGAAGATTCTGGAACCCTCGAAGTCTATAGAGCAAACTGTGTGACTCTGCCTAGTTTTGTTGGTGCTGTTGTTTGTTTTGTCCTCGCTGAACTGTGATTTGATTCCATTTAAGCAGTACTCTGCAAACACGAACTCTGCTCTTCTCTATCTCGTCACTCCATGATGTTATAATATCTAGAGGGTTATTGATTATTTGTTTGATTCTATTGTGGGCACAGGAGCAGTTTTTAGATTAAGACTATTAGATTTTCCCAAACGGTATTGCCGTGGTTTATACAATTGGACGAAACGGGTGATCTGATTTGGACTCAATTTGCTCCAAAGTACAGCTGGAGGAAGGAGGTGCAGTGATTCGGTTCTGAGCCTGCGAACAAGTGGAAAAAAGTTATCTCCAGGTGATATCTCTGTGCCTCATCAATTCCGGATATACTGCATGAGCAGGTCTGAGAATTCAGAGCTTTTTTTTTGCTTGGTTTCTTTTCTTTTCTGTGAGCTAAAGAACCTAGCTTTACCTATCCAACTGAGATATTAAACCCACTGATATAATTTATTTTTCCACGTGAAATATCTCAGAAAAAAAAATAAAGTACCAGGTTGAGTTTTCTTGAGGCACTGGATTAAGAGGAGATAATAGATATGCCGGAAAAAAATTGTTCTCTGATAGTTGCTTTGGATGGAACCAAATGGAAAATGATTCTTTTCTTTCACTGTATGCCCCCCACCCCAGCATCCAAACATAATTTGATCATACCAAGAGAAGGTTCAGTTCTGCATTTTGCCTTAACATTACAACACAGTTCCAGGATATTATTGACTCTTCATGAATATCATTTTTAATGATGGCTATAAATTCCATTTATTGGCTATTACAGTAGTTTATTGAACCATTCCCCTAATATTGAAAATGTAGATAGCATCCAGATTTTACTTATTATAAATAAGGCTAAAAAGTAGCATGTGAGTGTTTTGAATTAATAAATATAATATATAATATTCCAGTGTTTCCTAAGATTAGATTTCCAGGAATGGAATTACTGAGTCAAAGAGTATACACTTTTTTAGGGACTTAAATATATTGCACAATTGTTTTAATGACTTGTCAGCGTCATCGAAAATGATGTTTTGGGTTCAAATCCCATGTACTGCCTATTCTATGTTTGGGAAATTACTGCACCATTCTGCGCCTTGGTTTCCAAATGTGTGATATAGGAAAAATAATGCCTATTTCATAGAGGTATTGTGAGGATTGAATGAATTAATAAAGATAAAGCTTGTAGAATATGTCTGGCACATAGAGCTTAGTAAATATGATCTGTGACTTTATTATTAACTACTATTACTGCCTTAATCGGGGAAGGATCTGTGGAATACATAAAACTCATCCAAAGTCTCCCCTTGATCCATTGTTTCCATTTCTCCCCCTCTAGAACTTTCCCCATAGTTATACACGGGCCCCTAAGATATCCCAGGTGGGTTTCAGCCTGTTTTCCCAAGGTTAGCTGCCTCTCTGAAAAGCTCATCAGTACTGAATGGTATTAGAGAAAGAAAGGCAAACTCCTAATCCCCACATCCCAGGATCAGATGAAGAGTCTGATCTACCATCCCGAGCTACGTCAGGCTGCCGCGGGCAGTGGCACAGAGCTCTGAGTCTGGGCCCGGGGCAGGGGTTGTCTAGAGAAACAAGAGGGTTGGTGGGGGGTGGACCAGATGGGAGCCGGTTCACATGAACAGGCCCTATTCCTGCATCCTGGGACACAGTCGTGGCAGCAGGGTGAGGAGGGGGAGGTGGCAGCCTTCTTACAACTCGCTTCCTCCCACCCCCAGGCTTCTGTTCTTACATATCATTTAGCACTTACCCCAAGGTATCAAAAGTGTGTGTGTGTGTGTGTGTGTGTGTGTGTGTGTGTGTGTGTTTAATCTCCCTTTCTTCTGAGTTCTCTAAGAGCAAGGAATGGGTCTTACTCATCCCCTCATTTCCGACTCCCGGCATAGTGCACGGCCTGTAGGAGATGGTCTGTCTGTATAGATGAGTGCATGGCGAGTGAATAAATGAATGGGGTATTTCCAGACTATCTTGAAACTACGCCCCATGGTCCTACCCACACAGACTCTTTAAGAGGACTGAGGCTGCCAGCCTCGGACAGGGCTCTACGCCCTCGGCATTCAGTGTGGCTGGACAGAAAATGCCATTTGCTAATTGGCAAAAATGCCAGGTTCTGGTGGTGACCAAGCCATTCCCGGCGGAGTTCTCACCAACATTGCAAAATGGGGCAGCAGTCTTAATTATGGATGCAGTTGTGTTTCATTGTTAACCATCATGAGCAGAGGGACAGTATGATGGCTGTGACCAGTTCATTTCACATGTAAACTCTGACCTCAGAGCAGTAGGGTGAGCTTTTCCCAAGGACCTTGTTGATGTGACAATAAGTACCAGCCCCAGCTGCCAAGAAGGCTGATAACGGGAGAGCAGAATGTGTCATGTCTTTCTTTTTCTTCTCTCTTTCTTTCTTTCCTTCCTTTTTTTTTTTTTTTTTAAACCATGCTCATTGGTTTTAGGAATCATTAGCATGGTAAAGATTAAAGCTATTGGAGATTGCACAGATTGTTTCATTTTATTATGTTCAATTGGATTGGATCCGAGCCATTTGCAAAGTGCAGTATTACCATAAGAAGGGACTTGGAATGTTTGTCACATAATACCCCTTCCTGGAGAAGGCAGTTTCTTAAAATTAAAAAAAAAAAAAAAGATTAGAAATAGCACAGCTTCTTCTGCTTTCAAATAAGTCCAAGGAATTAGAACTCAACGTCCAGATAAACTGCCTGGGACCTGGTGAGTGGCCCAACTACCCTGTCCCAGTGGCCCTTGTCCTTAGGTACTTCAGAAGACAAAGTCAAGAAAGGAAAACACAGGGCTTCCATCCTGTTCTTTCCACCAGAGCCATTCTTATTTTATTTATCTTCCATTGTGTTACAATAAGAGACAATTCATGACAAAAGGACTTCCTGTTGCTTTAATAACAACAACAAAACAGTATGTTGAACACATTGTACCAGGTGAAAGATGCCAGTCCCAAAGAGCCCTATGATTCCGTCTGTGTGAATTGTCCAGAGGAGGCAAATCTATAGAGACCGAAAATAGACTAGTGGTTGCCTAGGGCTAAAGAGGGCATGGAGGGATTAAGGGATAACAGTTAAGGGGGTAGGATTCCTTTGGGGATAATGAAAATGTGCTAAAATGAAACACTGTATCAGTCTGTGAATATGCTGAAAACAGCGTTACATTTAAACGGTTGAGTTGTATGATACGCATTCCGTATCTCAGTAAAGCTCTTAAAAACAGTGTAAAAACTGTGATGTAAGTCAACCAGTTGGAGGTTTGAGTTCCCCAGATGGACCCATTTAAGGCTGGACTGGGACAGAAACCTACATGTGGCCTGAGCAGCACGCAGTGGAACTGGCTGGCCACCTTCACCCCAAGCATCTGACTTCTGTCACTGCCCCCTGAGAAGCCATTAGTTCTTTTTGGTAACTATGTCACCAAGTTGACTCAGTTATAGAGTCAGACTCTTCCCTGCACTGTAATACTTTTATTTGATTCTCTCTCTACACCCTATACAGTGTAAACCTCCTAACAACCGAGTTTTCCAGTTCACTGTGATTTTTTAATGCTATCGGTTATGATGCCCTCACTCCCAGCAAGCTCATGGTACTTGTGGTTGAGAACAGACAATGAATGAGCCGAGACTCCTTCTCTAACTAGCTCATGGCTTATTTGGGGGGAAACTGGTACTGTCTACTGAAACCAGGAGAGTTTTCAACCAAGAGCTTATGTTTAAGCTAGATCTTGAATGATACCTTTCGAGTCTCCAAATATAAAAGCAGAAGAGTAAGACATTCAAGGTAGAAGGAACAGCATAGGGGATGTCATAGAGTTAAGAAAGAACATGGTAAGATGCCAGAATCCTGAAGAAATTGCTGAGAATTAACTTGAGGTCACAGTTTAGAAAAATAGTATAGGATAAGCCATATCTAGAACTCTCATCGAGCAGTGCTTCGATATTAGCCATAATTCTTGGTGGCAGTTAAACCTAGCTTATGACAAAAGAGATATGTTGGTTCACATACTAGAATGCCTTGGCACTATGGCTTCAGGCAGGGCAGGATCCATGGCTCCAACATATAATCAGATTGTCTCTTTCCATCCTTTGGCTAGGGTGGTCTCTGTGTGGCCCCCCTTCTACAGCATTCTTCTACCTGGTGGGAGAGATGGCTGCTGGAGAGCTCAGAGCCCTTCTCTTCTAATGTTAATATCAACAGGAGACCTTTCTCCTAGAATATATGCATCCCAGGGAAGATTCTAGCCCTGTTTCGATCACATGATTTATCTCTGATCCAAACACTGTGGTCAAGAGACAGGTTTTTTAATTAGGTGACCAAGGTGATGTTTGGGAAAAGAGTAGAACACTCCAACTGACCCACAGAGTCAGATGGAGTCAAGTATGCTTCCCAGAAAAACAGAAGAAAAAGGAAGGACCAGTGTGCTAGATGGGAAAAACTATAGTTTGTTTAGCTCCTATATCCCCTAGGATTTTTTCCCCCCAAATTCAGGCATTAAGCTACATTTTCGGTATCCTATTCTTATAATGTTGGGTTTTAAACCTTACTTGAGGATTTTACGCACACATGCATCAGATTCCAATCAGGTAGAATATTAACAAAGAGAAGTAATGCATTTTTCTTCTCTTGACCTCAGTGTCCTCATCAGTAAAATTGGGACAATAGTGGGGACCTTTAGGCTGTTCCTGACGTTCCACCAGGAATGGCAAGCACGCACTCAGAGAGCATTCCAGTTCTTCCCAGGCCAGGGTGGGAGTGTGTCCACCTGCCGTTGATGCAGGACCTTCTCCCTTCACCTGTCATTACGGCAAACGGATCAGCTAGAAGGTCTCCCCTTAGACCCAGCAGCCCCAGACATTCGGGAGAGAGCAGGGTGCTCTGCATGTACCAGCGAGGACGGAGCTCAGGGCCGATGGCAGAGCTGCACCATTTCCAGATGAAACAGGGCTCCCTGGACATCAGCTGCCATGCTTGAAGGGGCGTTCAGACAAAGAGCCAAATTTAAATTCATGTAATGTTGCTGTTTGTAACATTGAATACTTAAGACATCTGCTCAAAGTCTCACATTATAAATGAATGGAAAGGATCCAGGAGTGCTTTATTAAATGGGAACCGTTAAGTGAGCGCCACATATTTCAAAGCAGGATCTTAATCAGACATTATTTATATCTGTAATATTTTACAAATTAAAAGCTGTAGAAATAGTCACCGGAAGGATGTCAGCAAGCAGGGGTGAAAAAAAAAAAAAAAGAACCTGAAGTCTAGAAGAGAGAGGCTGATCATCTCTGAGGGAGGAAGGGTGAAAAAGTATCAAATTTACCATCATTGGCAAGTGTCTGAATGTTCCATTTAAATTAAATGGCACATGTCATAAAGTCGCATGGGCACTGCACATCCCACCCTGAGCTTCTGTTTCGGCCGCAGAGCCTATGTTTCCTCCCCGTCCAGCTCACCCACCTTCTCCTCCCCGACACTGGGTCACCCAGGGCTCCTACTTTATTATTTCCTTTTACTTTAGTTATGTTCTGTGATTCAGTGGAAACATAAAAAATGGTTCTTAATTTTAATTAATGGCAAACTTAGAACAGGCCCATTTAATAAATCTGTTCTCTGAACTTAACAAGTCTCCGCGCCTGCAAGGGCCTCCTGTCATTTTATTAGTGCCACAGCCTCCCAACCGAACGGCTGAGTAATTGACAAAAACTGCAGGTAAGGCACGAGACACGTAATTGATTCATACGATCCCTTCCGCGGAACGCACCGAAGAGTTAATTATTTTTCCTGCAGTTGGGACTCAGCTGTTGTTTCCACTGGGATTAAACAGCTGTCAGCATTGTTAATGACATCAAATTCATGCATTAAAATCCTCTCATTCCCTTCCCATATAAAGTGGGGTTGCAGAAATCTCTGCCACATCCCCCTTTATGAAGGAGTGAAAATCCAAAGGAAGATAACGGCCCTTATTACAAAACCACAGACCGGAGCTTGTGTTGATGGAATCTCGTAATGAGTAATTAAGCTACTTTGCAAAAGTCGGGCTGCCGTGTTGGCATTTGGGTACTTATGTTCCCTGGTGGAAGCAGCTGGGTAGACTGGGAAGGTGATAAAGGGAAGAAAAATAGAATTTTTCTAGAATGATCTCCACTTTTTTTTTCTTTAACAACACAAAACAGAGTTACTAAATAATTAACCAAAAATGAACTTTTGTACATTTTTAAAGTATCTGCTGATTTCCTTGAACATCTGTAACACTGTGTCTGATGAACTGAAAGGCTCACACCTCTTTCTCTCTCTCTCTTTTTTTTTTCTTTGGAGGGGGTGTTTTTCTTTCTCTCAGTCTCCCAAATTGTTATTGTTTGCCTTGCCTTGTTTTGCACTGTTTTGTTTCCCAAACCACTGTCTTAGCAAATGAATGTTCAAGTCCCGAGTTTGATTGAGAAATCTGTCCCTGAGGAAAAAGTAAATGAAAGTATGTCTGGGTATCTTCCAACACAAACTCCTATGCCAAGCGGGGAGCAGGGGCGAGAGGGTGGGAGCAGCAGCACCTCCAGGGATTTGAGCAGAGGGCCCCCACTTCCACTGGTAAAACAGAACTAGGTAATTTCCGTCTCCAACGAGGGAAAAATATGCATGCATAGAATTTTGCTTTTCCCTCCAGCTTCCTTATTTCATGTAACGTTACCCATCCAAGGATTATTTCAAGATAACCGTATTATTGGTTTGTGTTCTTTTCCCTGGCAAGGCCAAACTCAAAAAAAATAGTTATGTCGAATGTTTAAAATGATTTTCTAAAATCTCTCACCTTTCCAAAAGCGTCTTGCATTCAAAAAGCGCTCCCTCCCCACTTCTGGGCCTGAAGCTGCGGCATGTAGCAGACCCAGTTCACCTCCTTAGTACTAGAAACAGGAAGAAGTCGGGGGGAAGGGAGACAAACTCATCAGAGTTTGTTCTTTTGGTTTCCTGTTCTAGAGAAAAACCATCTCGAAGGAACCCCCAGAAGCACGGAAGCAAAGCAGTTAAATAAATAACCACCTCCCAGTCCAGATAATAAAATAGGAGAGTTTTATGTGTCACATCAATAAACATCTTAATTGAACAGCACGTGGGTTCTCCCCTAACACATGCCTCACACCACACGAGCTTTCCAGCGTCTTAGCAAAGGAGAAATCGCTCAGACTCCAATGTTTCAGGGAGATGAAGCTTCATTCTCCGGAACCGGGTCCAGGTGTGTGATGATTCCATCTTGCTTCCGATTATCAGCCAGATAATCCGTATTTCAGTTTTTAGAAGTATCATGTGCTGCCCAAGGGATTATTTCAGTTTTGTTTTTATTTTGCTTTTGATTAAGCAGAAGCCCAACATTCCTAACTCCCAGGCAGCGTTACCTAATGGAAATCGCTCAGCTTGCATGTAGCTAACGCTGTTGGCAGCTCCCACCTGGCCAAACCCCTAGACCCGCGCTCCGCCTCCAGTGTAGGGACTCCCAGCTCTCCACCCTTTGGAGCGGGACATTGAGGGTATAACCTCCCAAGGCCTGCAACCCAGGCGGGGAAGCAGAGGCCATTTATTACCCTGGCTTCCCGTCCACGAGAGGCCCAGGGAGGCCTTGAAATTCGCAGCTGCAAGTCAAATTCCACCAGCGCAGTCACGAAATTTAATGAGGCCTCTCCGGACACAAAGAGAGATGGACGTTTCCAGGCGCTCTGGCACTGGTCCCTAAGCACCCCCCACCCCCACTCATGATGATACCTTCACCCATAGGCCTCTAATGCTGGCACAGCCAGGGCTCTCTCTTTGCTCTGCCCATTCGACTTTGCAACCCTAGACCTGCTTGGCCCCCTCAGAATTTATTGTTCCAGATAAAAGACACCCTCACTCCCCTCCAAAAAAAAGAAAAAAATCCAACACTGTTAATCTCTGTGATACAATTACCGTTTCATGAGCACTTATAAGAATGACCTCATCTCGTCCAGGAGTTCACAAATGGGCCTGATTTTATACCCCCCCAACCCACCCAGGGGACATCTGGCAATGCAGGAAACATTCTTGGTTGGGTCGCTGCTAAAAATCCTACACTGCACAGAACAGCCCCACCGCCAAGATCCACCCAGGCCCGAGTATCCGTAGTGTTGAGGCAAGAAAACTGGCCTCGCAAGGTTCTCAGCCATTCATTTCATTGTCACTGCCCCCACCCCCGCCAGGAGTCTTCTCGGACATGATTTTCCTAATTGCCCCCACCCACAAGAATTTAATACCATGATGTACTGCGTGTCTGTTTCATACTGCACACCTGTGTTGTACACGTTAAAGGGGTAAAAAGGTTTTCTCCTCCCCTCCCCCTCCCAGAACCAACTTTCACCCCGTGGTGGAGTCACGGCCCCCCACGGAGAGCACAAAGTCTAGAGAATGCCTTTGTCTATAGGCATCATGGAACCAACTGAGGCTTTTGAGCAAGGGCATTTGTGTAGTGATTGATAGGATTCAATTTTTAAACCAGTCCAGGCTGCCACGTAGAGAGTCAGGAGGGTGTGGGTGAGACCCATGGTTCCCAGATAGGAAGGTGCCCTCCCCCCATATGGGAGAAAACCGCAGCCACGTGTTACCTGCTCCCCTACCCTGAGCCCCTGCCACCCTCAGGCACTTGACATCCTCCTGACTTACCAGCTGCCAGTGCTGGGGAGCCTTTGGGAAGCCCTCTTTCCGGAGATCCTATCTCCTATCTCCTTTCCCTGCTCTGGGGTCCTGCAGCATTAAGGGATGCTATTCCCCCAAATATAGATTTCAAGATTGTGTCTTCCTAGTGAACCCTTGGATGTCCTGCCCAGTTACTGTGACACAGAGAAGTCACTGATCAATTTTTTTGATGAATGAATGAATGAATAAGGCCTTTTTCCTTTGCAAAGCTCCTTGCACACTTTAGCCGTCATCTTGTGAAACACACCTACTTCTTTCTGATCTTCATTTTCAGGTAGTTTTGAAATGAGAACCAATGAGCATGCTTTTGTTCTAGTACGCCCCGTCTTCACGCACTCTGGCAGCCAGGGCCGGGTGCTCAGAGCCTCAGATCCAGAGCACGTGATGTGTGTGGGCCTGAAGTTAACAGAGCCACAACAGCACGCAACCCGGGCAGCCTGGGAGGCCAGCCAAGCAAGTCATTTCTGAAGAAGTTACCCTCGGGGTGGAGAAGGAGTGGGCGCCATGCAGGGAAAGGAGCACACACCTTTGGCCACAGCAGCGCCATCTTGGTCCCAAGGAGTGTGTGGGGTCAAGGAACTAGGTTGGTGGCCCTCAGCTTGAGAGTGCCAGGGCCTCAGCATCTCCAGGCCTTAACATCTACACCCATCAGAGGGCTCCTGGATCAGTGTGACACTGAAATAAAAGAATACAAAGAGAACGTACGTGGGGCATTGGGGGTGGGGGGCTGGACTCAGTAGCCAGTACTTCTCTCTTCCCCATACCAGGTCTTCACTGCAACTTCCATTTTAAATACTTTTTCCATGAAGCCACCCTCAGTGCTGGCGTTCGCAACGTCTCTTCAGTGCTGGTTCGGATGTAATAATGGAGGGCAGAGGCTTGATATCCCCAGCGCACATGCTGCCCACCCCACCGACCCTGTGCACACCAGAATGGAAGTGTCTGGCCATGGTTCAAAAGGGCTCTTCCTTTTGTTTGTTCTGTTTTCTCGAGTCTGGCGCACACGCCCATCAGGGAAGTTTCCCCTGGTCTGAGAGAATCAGGTGTTCACGGAGGCTCACACACCCACATCACCCAAGCAGCTCTTTTGCTGCCTTCAGGCAATTTCCTACCAGCTGCTAACATCCTCCTCTTCCCACCACCCCCCACCCCCGAAAGTGGTATTTCAGGTACCCTGTACGTCTTTGAATCAAGAGGTTGTTTTGAACTGCTCCTTTTGGTAAGGCTTAGTCAGGTACCTGGCTCAGGACTCAGGGCTCTTGAAGGAGGGAGAAGGGTGGCCTTTGTCACAAAGGTACAGTCCCAGAATCTAAATGGCCTCCCATGGGGAACGGGGTCCTTGGAGGGTCCTCAGAGGTCCTGGAATCCTCCAGATCATATTTATGTGCCTCATTAGTGCTGACCATAGCAGCTCCTGGGGTGGCCCTGTTTCTGCCCTGGCCCCCCAGATGAACCAAACACCAGGAGCCATAAGGAGATTCGCTAAAGGATGCCCCCCACCTTATTTTTCCCTCCTGGAAGCCCACCCAGAGCTCCTCTCTGCATGCGTCCTCATGTAGGGGAATTTTGTTATCCCTGTTTCTCTGAGGGGCTTAATATACAACGTTTATGTAAACAAACGTGGTAGGAGTGAGGGTATAGAAGAAGGACTTTGCTGAAAGCAGAGCCTGGGGGAGCGCTCAAAGGAAGAGAGGCGGCAGCAGGGTGCAGGGGCGGAAGTGTGGGCTGCCCGGCTGCGACTGTCCTGCGGGACCCCCTTCCTGGCTCTGTTCCACGCACACACTCCCTCCTTGCCCCCCAGCTCTCCTCTGAGAAGTAGCAGACACACTGCAAGGATAAGCAAGGAAACTTGAGGCATGTTTATTTTTCTGCATTTTTTTTTAATTGAGGTGAATTTCACATAACATAAAATTAGCCATTTTCAGGCAAACAATCCAATGGCATTTAGAACATTCACCCTTTTAGGCAACTACCAGCTCTGTCTAGTTCCAGATTATTTCCTAACCCTGCAATAACATGTGTCTTCCCTGCCCCTGGAAGCACCAGTCTGCTCTCTGTCCCTTTGGATTTGCCTCTTCCGGACGTTTCATATAAATGGAATCCTACAACAGGTGACTTTTCGTACCTGTCTTCTTTCACTAAAGCAGAAGATTTTGCAGGTCCCTCCACGTCGCGGCATGCATCAGCACTTCATTCCTTTTTTATGACTGAATAATATCCCGGTGTGTGTTCATACCACATGTTGATTATCCACTGATGGACGTCTGTGTCCTGTTCACCTTTCAGCTGGTGCACACCGTGCTGCTGTGAACACTCGGGTGCAAGGGTCTGCTTGAGTCCTGTGTTTGGTTCGTTTGGGTGTAGACCTGGGAGTGCCGTATCCCCAGCGCTGGGTCAGTTGGCAGGCCTCTCCTTCACTTTTTGAGGAATTGCTGAACTGTTTTCCACAGCAGCTGCACTGTTTCACATTCCCCTAAGCCCTGTTTAAGCATTCCAGCTTCTCCGCGTCCTTCTCCAGCCACCGCTGGCTCCTCAGACGTCTCTAAGATGAGGACGAGTGCCCGTTTCTCAAGCACATGCGGGCGCGTATGACACGTGAGACGCTGAAGAATCTGGGAGGTCCCCGGTGCCCCACGGCTTCCATCTTTCTTTCTTTCTTTGCTCTGGAAGTAGCACTCAGCGTGTCAGCAGGACCACTGTGTGGGTGAGCTCGCCTTCATCCCAAAGATCCCATCCAACCGGGAGTGGAGGGAGCAGTCCACATGTGGGCACGCTGTCTCCAGACTCGCACCCCAAATCCATGCTCAACCGTCTTTACTCTTCACCTTTCCAAGCATCATCAATCTTCATTGCGAAGGAGGTCGTCTTCGCTCCTCTTTACCAATGGAGAAACTGAAGCAGGGTTTGCCGACCATGGCTCACGTCCCTCAGCATTTCCATTGCTCAAATTTTAGGTAAACACTTTCGCTGCTAATTTTACTCCAACAATATCATTGGAATCATTTTAGTTCTCTTGGCTCTCACCAAGACTACACAATGCCACTTGAATTGGCAACGTCAGAGTCAAACCTCAATTTTCGCAATTAATTGTGCTGCAGTTAATTAAATTGATTGCCTGGCAATCTAGCCTCAATTAAAATACTAATAGTTTATTTATTTATTTAGTCGTTTACAGAGCATCCAGAGCTGCGACCATCTTGCAGGATTCTGTTTGGGTGTTCTGACCGGCGGGATAATCACAATGTGTCTGATCATTCCATAGTTAGAGTCCTGGGAATTGTGTGCGCCATTTCAAACCAGCATCAGAATTTTGACTTTGAAAGTGGGACCAGATTTACTCACTCTCCGTCCTCCCAAAGACCCTGCAGTCCTTCCTGGTTTAGCTACTAAACTTGTTGCCTTTCAAGTATTTTGCGGAAGATCGCTTATTCTCAACATCTGAGAAGGAGGAGTAGGAGAGTATCAGGTTGAGTCCTCTCTAGTTTTTAAAGAGCATAGTTCTTTGATTCTGTAGGCTTGACTCCCTGGATGATATGTAGAGGTGACGTTTCCTATTTTATTTGCCTTCAGAAACAGGCAGATAGAATCATACCAGGTCCCGGCAGGAGCCCTGCATTTTAGCTCTTCATGTACATAGGGATCCGTGCCAAGTATGGGATTCAGCATTACTTTCGAGGCCCCTTGAAGCTTCATGAAGCTCTTTCTATGGATTCATGTGTCTTGGGTGGAGCCTCTGTCCTAGGCGGGAGTGGCCTGTACAGCTGGTTTTCCTGACCTCTTGCCTGTGGTCCATACAAGGTCCCTGGGTGCGCTGGCTGTCTGAAATGGCTTCACCCACACATCCCAGCAACTCTTTCTTGTGCCCTCATTCGGCAGTCTCTGCTTGCATAATGACTGAGCCATTTCATGATCATCTATGAATATTCAAAAATGCCCAAAAAGGGGGACAGGGAATGCCAACAGAGGCTTTCCAAGCAGCACAGAGGGAGCAGGGACAAAGGAGGGAGACGTCTTGCATCCACACGTGGGATGATTTCGTACAGAGCCTCATCCTTAAAGTACACGACATTCCTGAGACGTATATACCACCAGCTCTAGATGAGCAGCAGGACAGAGAAACGAAGTCCTTTCCCTGCACTGCAGGAAGGAGGGCTGGATTTCAAAGTCCTGGCTCTGTCCATTCTGCCAGGGGCCACCCAAAAAGTGAAGTGGCTCCTTCAGACGTCCCTTGGATTTGAGCGCCGCAGCCCCGTGCTCTGGGCATTGAAGGCCCCCGTCTTCAGATGGGTGGGATCCCGGATGGAACATCTCTCGCTGAGGAGCACTGGACCCATGTTGGGTGAAACCTGCCCTCTGCAGGGTCTGGCCCCATAGGAGCCAGGATGAGCTTGGGCTAAGTTCTGTGGGATTTGCATTCCTTCTCCTCCATTGCTCTGCTGGGTTGTGGGGGTGGGGAGGAGGAGAAAAAGGAAAGAACCACAAAACCCACAAAACCAAAAACAAAACAAAAAGCAAAACAACAGCCTCTGTTGCGCGTCCACCTTAGAAATAGGAGTGCGCATTTGCATTCCTTCCACCCTTGTGTATTTGCAGAGTACAGACAGGCAAGCTTGAATCACTTTGACTTTGAAAGCATGATTTTGAGCAATTATCTGGGGGGAAAAATACCTCCTGCTCACTAAATAGGTCTGTCAAAAAGAGTCATAGTACAGCGAGCCATTGCTAGAACACACGTGTGTGCTGGTAAACCAGCCCAGCCAATTAAGGAGCAGAATGTTGACTGCATTCAGGCCTTTCCTGGTCCGCAGACAGACTTGTGTAAGTTCATTTTCATAGCGGCGTGTATGTATCTTCAGACCTTAACTGACAGATTCCCACAGTGAATCGGGTAGGGAGTTATCAATTACATGGTTAGCTAGGCACTGCGGCTGTATGCTCTGTGGCTTCCTGACAGAAGCAGGCAGAAAAGAAGGGAAGGACTAATATTTCTGGTGCAGAAGGACTGTTAATATTTTCAACAGGGCTTCTCAAATATGTATGTTTATTTCTTTAGGAGAAAACGTGCATTCAAATCTTGCAAACCCTAAAGAAGTTTGCATTGATAAACAGTGATTACCATAATATTCCTCTCCTAAAATATATTGTGTTTATCAAATGAGTACCCTTCTGAGCTTCCCTTTATCCTCCCTGTGATGGCTGTATTAATTGCGTCAAATTCTGATTTCTTCGTGGTGATGTCGTGAACAGTACTTGAAGTAATAAAATTACCCTGAGCAGATGCTTATAAAACCATTTGCCACTGGAGAAGCAGTAATTGGGGCTGTCGTTCCCTTTGGCTGCCGAGAGAATATATTCCTTTGTTTTATTTACTGTGGCTTCTCCTTTAGCCCGAGTATGATCTGCAAGTGGACTGTGTTTTGCTTTTGGGGGCGAATGCTGAGAATGGCATCTTCAAGTCTGTCTCCCACTGAGACATCAAACTTCACCTCCAGGGATTTCGCCACAGAATCACAGAGGCAGAAATAGCCGAAAGACACCCAGAGTGTCTTTGGGTGTCTAGATGCCCGGAGTGTTTACATGTAAATACATAGGAAAACCCAGACTGAAGAAGGAGGGTGTCTGGGAGATGAGCTAGTGGGAGAACAGGGTCTAGAACCAGGGTCTCCTCACGCCTGGTCTTGGGCTCTTCACATGGCCTTGCCTTGCCTTGCCTTGCCTTCCCTTCCCTTTCTTAGTATTATTTTTTTTTTAAAGATTTTATTTATTTATTTTGAGAGATAGAGCACACGGGGGGAGGGGCAGAGACAGAGGGAGAGAGAGAATCTCAAGCAGACTCCATGCTGAGTGTGGCGCCCAACACAGTCTCACACCCCCAAGACCATGACCTGAGTTGAAACCAAGAGTCAGATGCTTCACTGACTGAACCACCCAGTCGCTCCCCTTTCTCAGCATTATTTAGCTGTTCTAATATCTGTGTTGCCTAAGAGCATAATCTTTGTAATTGATTTTGTAATTCCTCCCAGGTAAGGGGTAAGTGGCGGGTCAGCGTTAGCATCGGCCTTGCCGTGGATGGGCTGAAGGCAGAGACTGTAGCGTGGGCTGTAGAAGTGAAGAGTTGGAGGTGGCAGCACCTGGGAGTGTCCAGGTGTCCAGGGAAGAACCACATGGAACACAGCCATTCCAGGACGTGGCTCCTTTAAGCCAAGCTGCTCCAAGCAGCTCACCCATTTGGCTTCCGAGTACTCCTGGAAAAAAAACTTAGCACGTTATAAAAATGTTCGAATCGGGTTTGTTTCCTAATTAAGGATTCATTGTCAAATAGTACTAACTATCACCAATACTATGCAGAGAGGCTGCAAATAACAACCTATGGTAATTTTGTTATTAAAGGAAAACTACCTCCCTGTGCTATGCCATGGTGAAAGTACTAAATATTTTCTTTGCCCGGAACAGATCCTTAACAGGTAACAATGAAAATGACGATGAACATACTTGATCGTGTGGCATCTTGAGTTCAGCATTACATAATCCTCTGTTAGGATGGATAACCTTCTAAGAAGGTTTACACGTTGTGTGTCTGTCACAGAAGAGCAATTATTATGCCTGTGGCTTCTCTTCTGATAGGACAGACCGTGATGCTATGAAGGGGGCAGGGAGGGAAGGACGGATAGGTCATGTAGCTAAATGTACCCTGGCCTCTTGCCCTTTTCTCCTGGCCATCACCACTGGATTATATTCCCTACATGTCCTTGCTGTTAGGTTTGGCCGTGTGACTGAGTCCTCGTGGAAGGGATAAGCCTCGGGATGAACCTGGCCTGGATCCCTGAGTGACTTCCTGGAACTGACTTCCCCATGGTCAGTAAGAATTCACAGAAGTGAAAGATTAACACCCTTTGTGTCAAAGCCTCAAGACATTGAAGTTTATGTGGTAGAGCAGGTAGAGTTATCTTAGCTAATACAGAAAAGTGACACTGGTGAAGCGTTCCATCTTTTTTTGAGAACTGTCCTTTCTTTTTTGCCCTAAGTCTGGCCTTTGGCAGAGACCAATAAATGGCAGAGCTTGGAGGTCTAAGGAGATTTAACAGGTAAATTGGAAGGCCCCACACAAATGCAGCCCTCTCTAGGTCAGGAGTCAGCAAACTTCTTCTCTAAATGGCCGGACATTTAATATTTTATGCTTCTTAAGCCACACAGTCAACACTGACATTGGAGCATAAAAACATCCATAGTCAATAAGTGACAAAATGGGCATGACTGTGTACCAATAAAACTTTATTCACAAGAACAGGAGGCAAGGCAGTCTAGAATTGGCCTGTGGGTTATCGTTTGCTGACACCTGCCCTGTGTGATGACCCCTATTGGCAGAGTCCTGGCATCAACTTTTTCCAGAGAGACACTGACATACTTCCACTCAAATGAGTCAGCTGGCTTCTTTAACAACATACAGGCTGACCCTCAGGATCCTGCTACCAAAATTACCTTGCCAGTCTTCATGTTTTTATAGTAGCCCTCAGTTGGAAGAGGTCAGATTTCCCATGTTTGTTTTCATGATCACCACCATGGTATCTGTTGACCCATAACTGGTATTTTGGGTAATGAGTGTGTGCAGGGGATGGAACAGAAGAGCAGAAAACAAGGAAGAAGGAGAAACAAGGATCCCATAGAGAGAAGAGGGGAGAATTCATATTTTCTTTACAGTTTGCTCATCTAGTATTGAAGTCTGGTTTTATTTGCCATTTCAAGAGAATACAGACTGATACGTGGGTTAAAGAAAGAACCCCAGGTTCTAACACAGATCCAAGCGTCTCCAAGTCCTTCCACCATCACTCTTGCAGCAACCAAACGCTGGCCACCCATTGTCGGGACTTGGTGACTCGGTGTTCTACAACTATTGAATTGTAGATGACTTCAGCCCTAGCAGCAGAGGCCTCCATGATGCCCCGCCGGGATTCTTTCCAAGACTTAATTCTGGAGAGCTCTCCATTTCCTGTTGATCGCGCGGGTCTTACACACACAAATGCTCTGTTCTGTTACTTTGTCACAGCCCATTATGTCAGGAAAAAGGAAGCCGTTCAGCCTGTGAATCTCTGTCATTGGCACGCAGGGTGTGGTACTGTGTTGTCTCAAATGTGGTTGTCAACACGGCCGGGCTGACAGTCACATCACGGTCCCTGCGCCACTGATCACTTCACATCTCTGGCTAGTACAGGTGTCTCCCCACCAGTGATGGGGGTCACCAGACTACACTCAAGGCAGGTGCGGATGAATTATCTGGATCCTTCCAGCAAGAGCACTAAAATGGCAGTTGAAGCCCGAGTTCCAACCGGCTGCCTTCTCAGGCTCCATCAGCCAGGATCCACGTGAAGCAAACACTTTGACTCCACAAGCAATGCGGGTGCTGTGTCAAAAGGTCACGGCTAAGAACCAAAAATGCCCGATGCTGACCTCCACTTCTCCTTGAGAAGTGGACTTGAAGGCCATCCCAGGGTCTGAAGGATATCCAGTGCAGGCCTCTCTAGGATGGCATGGGAACATGGCAAAAACGTCAAGATTAACTGGGGCTTAGGGAGACATTTACCAAAACAGGAGCACATACACCCCCTGGCTTCGTCAGCATTTCCCCAGGCGAGATGAGTCAAACGTTTATATTTTTACATATGCAACACGCTTGCAATTTTCAGCCCGGGACGATAGAAAAACTTATTGAAAATAGTTAATCAATTTTACAAAGACGCCATAGGCGGACGCGCTTTCAGACCGAGACAGTTTTGAAAGTCACCTGGAGGATACCAGTCTGACTCAGAGCTTTATGAAGGCACATTCCTAATATGGTCTCTGTGTTGCATGAAAAACAATTGGTTTGGACATGAACTCGTTTCTGTTTTTAGACTCTAGGCCCACAATACCCTAAATAGGTTGGGGCTGTGCTGATTTTACCACTTTTTGCATTTTAGCGAGTTTTCTTGTTACTGTTTCATGTAAGTGATCTGCAGAAATTGCGGATGAGTAAGAACAGGGAGGGCAAACCCACGGTGATCTGGACATCACTCCCCAATTCTGGGTCCATGGCGGCTCTCAGCAGTTCGTCAATATGCTCTTTTCTGCCCAAAGCCTGGCTAATCCAGTGCGCCGGTAAGTTCTCAATTGGCCGGGCTCCACGTACACGCTGAAGCTCACTTGCTTTCCCATGATAAGTCCAGAGGAGACTCGAAAGTCCTGCTGCTTTGATGTAGCTATTTTTGTGAGTTAAACATTAATTGCGCAAGGATCTGCTGGATGCATCTCAGATAGGATGCAGTGTGTTAAGCATCAAGATTTCAGGGTGAATAAGAGATTCCCTCTGACCTCGGGGTCTCAGGAAAACACGGTTTTTCAAGGTCATGCCACAAGGTTCTACAGAAAGGATGGTCCGGGAGTGCAGTGAAGGCGTATTTATCCAAAAGCGAGTGGAGAGAGAGGCGGCCTCCTGGGGGAAGTGATCCTCCCACCATGGTTATTCAAGTACAGCTCTCAGAGAGAACCAGCTTCCCAACTGGATAGCATTGTGGGCCTCCCTTCCTTCTCCTGCCTGTTTGCCCAAAACACACAGAAGGCCTTTGTGATTCGAGATCTCCTTGCCTTGCAAACCCAGGGATGAATAAATCTGGATGTGGGCTGCGCTTTTTAATCCAGTTCTGGCTTTGTTGTTCTAGGCACCACGATTGTGGTCATGTGAGTAGTTTCTTTCTTTCTTTCTTTCTTTTTTTTTGGACAGTGCTGTTTTTCTACCTTGTAGCAAGGGTAGGTTGGAATGCATTTGAAAATTAAAAATATTTTTCCCGCAAAGGCAAGGTTTTTCAAGTTTGTTCACCCTGAACCCTTGCAACTTATTTTATCCCTGTTTCAAGCAAATCTTGAAGTGGGGAGACAAATGGGTTGTGAAGCTGGAAGGTATCTCGTTTTTTAATCCATTGTTTCCGTGAGAGTTTACAGCTTCCCCATAAAACATGTAGGTTGAGAAAAATTGGAAAAAATCTCTTCAAGGACTTCTCATTGTGCTCCCTCATGTTTCAAGATGCTTCTTGTATGACGGCACATATGTCTTTATCTGTGCACGGGGCCCTCCATGTTCTGAAGCCACGTCAAGTGAATTCATTTTGCACTAACGAGAGAGCTGCCGTGTATTGGCCCAGAGGCCCTGTGTCCTTTCCTTCTTGGGCGGCTGAACTCTGCAACTCCCCAAAAATGTACTCTCCGAAAATTTCCAGCAGGACTTTCCCCAACATTTAAATAGTGAGTGCAGCACGGTAGGCTCTGCTCCTTAGAGCACAGCCGTAGGAAGCCAAGGGCCTCAACTCTCACTTTTGTGTTAGTGGCAGACTAATTTAGTGGCGGACTAGACTATTTATAAAGGTGGGGTAAGGGTGTAGAGCAACCGGAAGAGATAGGGATTTCCC
Source organism: Enhydra lutris kenyoni (assembly GCF_002288905.1). Taxonomy (NCBI): domain Eukaryota; kingdom Metazoa; phylum Chordata; class Mammalia; order Carnivora; family Mustelidae; genus Enhydra; species Enhydra lutris. The sequence continues at coordinate 14,076,469 of NW_019154114.1, forward strand.
CAGGGATCGTGAGGAGCATCGCTGTGACCATCCAGTGCCCAAAGAAGCAAGGAGAGAGAGAAGGTGCTAGAACCAGGTGAGGGAGGATGTGTGGGTGAAGAGGACCACTTGGCAGGAGCTACAACCTTCTGCTGAGGAATTCAGCCTACCTTTAGTGATACCCTTCTCTCCCAAGGGAAGGTCTCAGGGTAATAAACATTCTGCACCATCATGCAAGGCCAGCTAGAAACCAGATGGTGAGAGGACCTCGTTGATAGCTTGTATCGGTCGGCTTCCCCAGGGATGAGTACAAAGGAGTGGAGAGTGGCAAATCTGGACAGGGAAATGGAAGATTCCAGACTAACGGTCATGTTAGCTTTTTCCCAGAGAGAAAGGCCATGACTGTAGTCTGTGTCCTGCCCCAGTCTGCCATCGCTGGGCTCTGTCCTATGTCCATCGCCATGGCTGGCATGTTGATAGACGGCTACCATTTTATCACTGCCGTGGGCAGAAAAATGGGCCCACTGGGCAGTTAGGCAAAGCAGATGTGTGTGGTTCTCTTCAACTTCATGGGATGGGTTTTATTTTCTATCAGGAGCTAGCCAAGGGGTTACCTAAATTCTCTCCAAGAGCAAGAAAGAAGTTATCAGCACTGAGTTTAATGACTCACAAAATAAATCATTTAACCTGTAGAGCTCTGGGGCTAGCAATGGCCCTCTCTTTTTTTTTGGATGACTTAATTAACAAAATTCTCAGTGTATTGAGAGTTCTGCCAATACTGGACCCTCCCCATATATTTCTTGAGTTTATAATTAATTGGGAATGGTGTTCCATCTTGGGCAGGCCCAGCAACTAACCTGCTTTTCCTCTTCAAGTGGTTTTAAGAGTTCTAATTCAGTTGGAAATTGCTTCTTTTTAGCCTGATCGGTTTAATATCATGAACTAAATGCTTTAACGTACACATATGTCTAATGAACTCTGCTCTCTTTGCTCAGATCCCTGAGATAAAATGACCCTAATGTAGAATCAGTCCACACTGCCCAATCTTAGCAGCACCACGAGTATTTCATCCCGCAGATCAGCCCACACCTGCCCTTAGGCTGAGGATCCCTGTCCACAGCACAAATGCTTCCCCCACCAGTCCAGTTTCCTGGGACCAACAGGGCCCTCATGCGGTGTTCAGTGCTCAAGGATTTGCACAGACAAACAGAAAAAGGCCTGCCAGTTGGTGATAAATACCGAAACCCAGAAGTGTTGTAGATTCAGGGATTGGAAGTCTCTTTGGGGACCCTCTTCAGGGAAGAGAACTGGGAGAGCGGAACCCATGGGGAAACAGGAAGCTGGTTAATAGAGAGAATAATGGAACAGGTATGTAGAGAGGAAGGCGGTATGCCAAAAAGGAGGGAGCCAGAGGAAGCAAAGTAGGAGAGAGAGAGGGTGTGTGTGTGTGTGTGTGTGTGTGTTTGACAGAGAGATTGAGATATCAGGACCCTGACCTGTTTCTCAGAATAAGGACCTCCCTTCTGCCTCCAGATTTCTAATCCTTGGCTTTATTTTCCATGAGGCCTACCTGGGAAGGGCACCATAAGACACTCCAACTACTCTGGCCGACCTAGTTCTTGGGTAGGTGACTGTCCAGCTTCAGTGGATTTTCAGAATCCTGAGCTAATAGAGGTCAACAGCTGTGTTATTGCAAATGCTGTGGACTGTGTTCTGTCAGTGCCAAAATGCACAGCACACTGACAACAGCCCTTTGTTAACACTGGGGAGCCCCCAGAGCCCCAGGGTAATTCCATCACCACCCAAGTTGTGGGATGGCTTAGTGAACAGTCCAGGGTACGGTAAAAAAAAAAAAAAAAAGGAAAGGAAAGAAAAGAAAAATAAAAAAGCAAAAAAAGAAAGGAAGGAAAGAGGGAAAGGACGGAAGGAAGGGTGACATATGGTTTCAGGCCTGCCAGGACCCCTCTGCGCTTAACTGAGCCACTGTCCCTGTCTTTCTGGTCCTTTGTCTCCACATTCACTTGGCATTTTTTAAAAGGAGACAAAGCAGGTGATGAACACAGTACGAGTGATTTTCTCTTAAGAGAAGGAAGTGTCATGCTGAGAAAAGGGAACAAATCTCAAGGGGAGCTTGTCTTGAGACCAAAAACCTAGGACGGACAGCTTATTTGGATCCTAGTTATTTCATTAGATTTATAAAGTGCCTTTGAAAAGAACAGGGTGCTCTGGGGACAAGTCAGAACATGGCAGCCCTCAGCTTCCCCAAGAGGAGAGGTCGGGATGGAAAATTGAAGGAATAGACTTGACTGAGTCCGTGATGGCAGATTCAGCCCTTGAAATCAAAGTCAGAGAAGAAAGTTGGAGAAATTCTTGCCACTGTGCTGTGGGAGTCACCCTGAACTATTTCTCAGAAGGTTTCCCCACCATGCCTCCTCAGGGAATGAGAGGCAACAAGACCTCGATTACGGAACCTGGTTCAGGTCCCTCCACTGACCAGCAGTGGGGGCTCGGGCAGATTCTTTGCCTACTCAGAACCTCAGTGTCCTCTTCTGTGACATGTAAGCCACAGATGAACACCTCCGGGGCTCCACATGAAGATCCAACAAGAAGGTGAAACGTTAGCCTCCTGAAAAATTTAACACATCGCCTCGGCCATCTAGCAGACCTTAGCTACACCAGGGGGTCTCATTGCCTTCATCCCCCGCTTCAGGCTCCTGTCCATGTGCAGCTCCAGAGCCGTGAGATCAACCACCTCAAAAAGTCCCTTTGTTCTCCTAATACCTGCAACAAAATCGTCCTCGGTGTGTATTCCTTAGTGGTTGCAGGGGAAGAAATGAAAAATCAGGTGATGAGGAAACTCACCTCCATGGGTCTTCGTCTACTCCCTGGGCTCTCCGTTGGCATTTACGCTTTCATCCATTCATGAAACTTACATGCCCACAGTGCGCCGGTCACTAAAGACTCAGCCGTGAATGAGAAGCATTTAGAGTTAAAGAAGCCTGCCTGGGGCTCTGGGCCATGAATTCCAAGGATGCCAGCGTACTTCACGGCTTTGTGTGCCTTTGTCTCCCTCTTCTGCACAACCAGCTGCTTGATGGCCTGAGACGTGTTCTGTGCGGGGACAGTGGCCCACCACAGCTGTACAAGGTGCTCCCATTTTTAGATTTCTCAAAGCAGGGATGAATCTTTGCTTTTCATTTTGCTGGCTCCCTTATCCTCCCCCTATTATTCCTACCCTCCCTTCCCCGTGGACTTCTGCCAGTGTCCTCAGAAGCCAAACACGATGTTGTCACCGTCTCTTACTGGCTCTCAGGTTGGTCGGCTGTTTCTGTGTTCAAATCCTTGGTTTGACCACCATATGCCTTCCTGGGTCTTGCCAGTCACGATTTCCAAATGCTCATCAGCTCCTTTCTTAACCCTTGGCTATGCTCCAACTTCCCCAGTGGAAGGCCTTCCTTTCTCTGGGAAGGGGATGCTCTTTACTGAAAGCATTTGGAAACGCAGCCGACCACAGATCCTAAAAGAAGGAGACACCCACCTAAGGATCAACTCTGATGATCTGTGGAACAAAGGAGCCTGAGTGCACCTTCTCCTGTTTTTTGTCATTTGCACCCTGGATCCTAAACCCAAAGGCCCACGCTCCAAGAGCTGTTACTCACCATGGCATTCGACCAATTGGAACAAGATGGTCTCAAACCCATAGAATCCAACACACTTGAACGTCCATCTCTGTCCCCGTGGATCTGAAAATACGTACACTTTGAGGTGTGGGAGGGCGGTTAAAACCAACGGGGCTCAGATGAGCTCATTACGCATCGCATGTGCCCCTGCGTGTGAGTGTGGTTATGTGTATCCATGTGGCGTGTGCTTTTCCTCTGTCAGAATGAAAGATTTCATTAACATCAGCTCCCCATCCCTTCCCATTATTCCATCCTAATGACTGTTATCAAAGTTGGCCCACAGTAGCCTCAAACGTAACCAACGAGGCTCACGGAGCAGAAAGATCACCTCATAAAATCCAGGAGGAAGGTGGCAAGGTGAAGCAGGCCTGCCAGGGTCCCCCTTGCCACGAGGCAAGTGTCCTCTGCATGCGCCTTGAGGTATAAAAATAGCCCCAGGAGTGACTGAATGCTAAGCTGGCTTTCTCCCCAAACCTTGTAAGTAGGCAATCAGGATTTAACAACGCACAAATTTCCAATTTTTTAGTTTATGAAAAAAAAATACATTTTTTTTAACCTCAGTGAGAGACTCATCTTAAAAAAAAAAAAAATTATTCAGTGATTTCCTCCCTCTCTTTCCGATGAGGAAAACTGGACTATTTATGCTGCATTTTAGGCTTTTTTTCATATATAATTTTTCATATAAATGCACATTTTCCCCTTCTTTCGGGGCGGAAATTTAACTTTTGTGGAAATGTGATGTGTGTTTAAATTACCAATTTCATAGGCAATATGTCTGATAATTGCGGAGAGATACTGAGTTAACTTGTAGCAATGAGTTCCGTGACAAAGGGAAATCAGTTTGTTTGTGGTAAGCAGAGGATAAGGCTCCGAAACTTTACTATTTGGGAGTGGGGGGAGGTTGGGGTCGGGAGGCCCAGAAATTGCTTTTTATAATTAAAAAGGGAATCTCAGATGTTTTATATCTTGAATATTTACAATAAAACCTTTAAGTGCTTGTCAAGAGGGTAATGTGTCATTAACTGGGGACTCTGCCTCGCCTCTCCTCTCGGACATGACAGTGCAGCAGGATAAGAGAAGAGTAATTATGGTTCAGCAGGGCTGCCAGGTGTGATAAATGACTAATCAGCACGCAGGAGCCTCTGTCCTCAAAGGAGGACTATTACAGTGTTATCAGCTGCTGGCCCGGGTGTACGGGGCCCCAAACAGGGACAGGGACAGGACCTTGCGCCGCGCAGCTTGGCAGGCCTCTCGTGAGCCCACGGCTGTCGCTTAGTTTTGTCACTGGCGTCTTTGTGTAGCTGCCACCAAGGGGGGGTGGGGGGCGGGGGGGAGGAAACACACAGGGGCTGGAGCGGTCCACCTCGTGCTAATATTCATATAACACGCTCGCCAGCCTCCCGTCACCCAACCCAGGGCGGGGTGGGGGTGGCTTTTCCGGGGGGGGGGCGGCTTTGATAGCATCTGACCCTGCCAGAAGCTCGTTCTCCACCGTGGAGTCGGCGGCCTCTCCTGTCCCTTACACGCGCGTTGGGCGTGAGTGTTATTCCTACTGTATCAGAGCGCTTCCCACGCAGGAACAATGCCGAATTGTTCCCCAAGCCAGCTGACAGCTCAGTCCCGTCCCTGAGAACCCCAGATGCCTACCGCAGGAGCACGCTAGACCCTTGTCCCAAATGTTCTTCCGCTTTGCTCAGGGTCCGAGCCCCTTCGAGTTCGTTGACTCTTTATGATCAGGAAATACCTATCAACCCAGACGGATATTGATCAAACCCCCTCTCCAACAACCCGCACCGCATTGAGTCTTTGCTCCTAAACCCTTTGTTTGTTGGTTGGTTTCCTTCTCCCAGGATGCTGGAAGATGAGACCATTTAAGAAATACTTGTAACAGTCATACCTCAGGAACTAGTCACGGGAGGGTGAGGAGGTGCTGCCTGATGTGATAAAGGACGTATGTGTCTAAAAAGAGAGAGAGAGAGAGAACGACACTTTTGATACAAAGGTTATTTTTATAATACTTGCATTTTTATCGGTTGACGTATTTTAACAGGGAGCCCTGACTGAAGTCACAAAAATTATGACTCCGGCACTCGAGCTCCTTATCTGACAAATGCACTGCGAACGGTCTTGTTCTTATCAATGAGATCAGATTTCAAAAATGAATGCAAGACCAAGGCGTTGCTCTGCGCACAGATAACCTTGCAGGCGCGGACTCCCGAACCAGAATAAAAGAATCCTCTATGAAATAATGGGCCAGGAAGCCCCATCGCGTCACACTGTAATAGACAGTGGGGGGTGGAATCAAAAGGGGGAAAAACTCATTTCATCTCAGTTAATGGCAGGGAAACGAAGGCAGAGAAGGACTTTCTTCAGAGCGGAGCTGGTACGACAAAGACCAGGGTTTCGCCGTGTCATGCACCATTTGCCTTTGCACTGGGGCTCTTTTCAGGAGCTGTGAAGCCATTATTATAATGTGAAAAAGGTGTAAAGAAATACTCCCTTCTGGACACTGGAAGGGCAAATGAGGTGCAAGCCTTTTTTCTTTTTCTTTTTTTTTTCTTTCTTTCTTCTTCTTCTTTTCCTGCTGCTGCTGCTTTTTTTTTTTTTTTTTTCCTCTCAGACTCTCTTCTTTGCCTTTATGCACAATGTGCTCAGAAAGGGTTCAAGTCCCCCTGGTAAAAAGGCTGAGGGATGCCAAGGAGTTCGCTGTGCCCTTAGATAAACAGTTTGTCTTGGCTCTGCTCACCTGCTTTTGTGACTTCGCCGGCTGGAAAGTAGCACAAGCATGTTCTGACCCCAGCTCCTCTCTGCTCACGTTATTTTCAGATAAGAAATTTCAAAGCCCAAGCCCCATCCTTGCTCTAAGTGTGTCACAGGGATGAGGGACGGGGGTATCCAGGAGCATGGTAGCCAGCCTTGGTTCTTCCGTAACCCTGAGAAGGGTCCTCTTGGTCTGGGTGGCTTTCCTTGGGGCAAGGCGCAGAATGGGAAGATGAAAAGAAAGGCTTTCTTTTTTGGTCCTCAGCTGTGCTAAAAGTGACCTCCTCACGGTACTGATGGGTAAGCCAAACTCCTTTGTAAATTATGGAACCCAAGTTGGGACTTGGAAGCTGATTAAAATGAGCTTTTCTCGAACTGAACAATAAATATGGCTACCACCATCTTAAAAGGAGAGAGAGAGAGAGAGACAGACAGAAAGCAAAGAAGAATTAAAAAAAAAAAAAAAAAAAAAAAAAACCATAAAGCTCCAAACTGGCTTGTTCCTCTGTGGTTACGGGGACAGCAAGATCGCACAGACAGCCAGCATTTGATTCTCAGGACTGCTAAAGTGTGAAGAACAGCAGTGACATTCTAGTCTTCAATAAATCACTATAAAAATGTTTATGAACCCTGCAATTTACTGTCTTTTAAATGCAAATTGAAAGGGGCACCATTGCAAGTGTAAAGGATACCGGGGGTGGCCTGCAGGAATTATAAAGATGTTGCAGTAGGTTTGGGAGATTGTGTGATCTCAAATGGGACCATTTCCAAGTGATTTTGCATTTATACATCTGTGACAGTTGGGTTAATTTATTAACGAGATTGCTGTGAATTGCAGGGAGGTGGAGGCTGGTATCGCCTTAAACAGTCGCTTTGAGAGAATGACATTTTCATTTCCCCGAAGGAAGAGGGAAACTGGTGATTCAGAATCCAGCTCCCGAAAGTTCTGTGGACAAAATGAAATTAGAATGTAGTCCCTTCAGTGGAGGGCAGCTCATGCACAGACTTTTTTTTTTTTTTTTTTAAATGAAATCTCCCTTCAGAAATTTGAAGACTCACAGCTGGAAGAGGTAGCCCCGAGAAGGGCAGAGTGTAACCATCCTGAACAGCAAGAGAGACCCCCAGCACTCTTTCCCAGCTGAGTGCTTCCTAAAAGGCAAATCATACTTTACGGTTTGGTCACCCTGGGGCGGGCGGACCGAAGAGTGGAGTAGAAAGTGTGACAGGGTGACAGAGTACTACTTCAAGGCCAGGGTCACCTCTTCTGAGTCATGTTATCTCGGCCAAATCTTTATACTTGACCCCCAACTTCCCCACCTGTAAAACTGTTTACTCTGAGTTTGCAACGAGCCGACACGTATGGAAATCGCTTAGCGCAGGGCCAGACCCCTGGGCAGGGACCCCTAACAGCTCCGTCTCCCCCCTTCTCCCTGTCTCCCCACCACTTTCCATGCTCCCTACCTAATGCAGAGAGAGAGAGGAGTAGATGAAGAGATGGTGACCAGTGTACATCAAGACGCGGGATCGCGTTAAGGTGACATCCGTTCGCGGGGATTCTGGTGTGTGTCGCATCCCCCAAATGTGAGTCTGGCAAATATGCAGAGGTTCAGGGACAGAAAGTAAACAGCCCATGAAAACAGGCTGCTCTGCAGTTCTCCCGACTGTTCCCATCCCGCTTCCCACCTGCCTGCTGTGGAAAACCCCCAAAGTAGGCACTGTTTATAGAGCCGTTGCTTGCACAACATTTCCCCGCTCTCCAGCATATGCGCCGTCAACGCTGCAGAGCTGTGTCCTCACTTGCTGCTCCCGCAAAAAGCATTTTGCTTGTTTTCAAACACAAGTGTCTCACGCGGATCGAAGGGCGAGGAGCGGATCTGTTCGCCTTGGCAGCCCCTCGCTCAAATGTGCATCTCTGGCAAGTCCTGCCTGCTGACAGCACTGCCACAGCGCGGGCTATCGGATTCCAAAGTCATTATACCATCTGCTTTTCCAGTCTCCTGCTCTTCGGTGTAGACATATGTTTGAGGGGTTGGTGGGTATGACGGGGAGCGCTTTTTTCCAGGGGAGGAGGAGGACGCCTGTCCCTGCCTACTTCTCCAAGAAACCCCGAACTAAACTGAAATGCAATTTTAAAGGATTCCAAAGTGAGTGCTCCTAGCAAGAAATTTTACCTTATGGGGTCATCTCCTGAAAAAACATGCGGATCAAAACTTTGGAGACGATGTACCTTTGGTGTTTATAGTAATCAGGGAGATGCACGGCTTGAATTTGCTGTCATTCTTATCCTGGTAATATGCAACAGAGTTAAAAAAAAATATATATATATATATTTTTTCACTCTTATCTCTGTATGTCCATATGGACCCTGACCTTGCCATTCCAGATTTTTACTTTATTTTTATTTTTTTATTTTTATCTTATTTTTAATTTTCATGATCCTTTGTTCTTTCTGGCTTTCACCTGAAAAACGCTGTGTATGTACAATGGTGCTTAGAGAATTGACTCTTGTGTTATGGATCACACCAAGAAGCCTAATGTATGGTGGATTTGTACTTATATTTATTTCTTCCTTTCCCTCCTGTCCCCTCCTCTCCTGTCCCCTTCCCTCCCCTTCCCTTTCCAGCTCATCCCACCCATACTCCCTTTCTTTTTCTTCCCCTAGAAGGAAATATGCAGACTGGCTTGAGGGAGGACAGCGCTGGTAAGGTCAACTGGGCACGGGATGGAGACGGAAATAGATTTTCTATGCACATTTCACGCTGCCTTCCTGGGAATTTCTGGATGTTTTGCAGCCTAATGCTTAGCCTCCAAAATTCTTTAAGAAAAATTGCACAATGTGAGTAAAATGGGGATGTCTTTCCCTTGCGCTGGTGCCCCATAACGTGCTGGAATGCACGTCAGTTCGCCGTCTGTTGTCCAAAGTGCTGGCCCCCTCTGCCTTCTCCGAGCTCCTTGCGTGAGGCATCGAGGATTTTTATCCTTTGTCCTTGGGCCCAGAGCAGAGCCTGCTGTGTTTGTGGAATGAACTTACCAAAGCTCATGATTTTAAAGACTTTTCCAAGGAGAGACTCAGACTGGAACATAGCAATAGAGGTGATTAGGCACAGTGCTTAATTCCAGAGTCCTTCTGAGTTCAAATCTTGGCTTTGTATCCTCTGAACCGGGTACTGTCAGACCAGTTAGTGTAGTTAAGCCTCAGTTTCTTAGTGTATACAGTGGCTATAATACTACCTCCTTCCTCTGGAACTCATGGGGAGGGGATCACTGTAGGGATTACCTCCTAATCCCCAGGAAACTGCCCAGCACCGTCCTCAGCATAAATGAAGGGGTCTTGAATTGTGATCAGTAGATAACATCCTCCAACTTGAAATGTGGAAGCAGGTCTTGCTTCAGTTGAAGTAGCTTTTGAAAGCACCAATCTGATCTTGACCTTAGGGCATGTCTCTGAAATTCTCTCCCGTTAGCATCTCTGAAATCCAAGCACATCTCCAAGCCCCCATTAGGCAGGCGGTGGTGATGTGAAATTTCTCATCGCCTTTGCATACGTAAACATGCACAGTGCCAGGCAGCGCTGGAACTTGAAGGGCGGGTGTGACCGGCTTTGAAGAAAATCCCAGAGGTAATGCGGAGCACGTACCCTTCCAGGAGCCAAAGGGTTGTTGGGGTGGAGGGCCAGGTGAGTCTGGCAGCGTTCCAGAAGTAGGAAGCAAAAGTAGGTTTTACTACTGAGCGTGGCGGAAGAGCAAGCTCAAGGGCCCAGCACCGCCGGTTTTCCCCTTTTTACAGGATTCTTCCAGGCAAGGTTGCATCACTCACGCTTTCAGCGGCACAGAAGGTGACCGCACATAGAGAAATACGGCATCAGTGATTCAGAGTTGAAACGTTATTCAAGGGAGAGAGACCTTTACTTAGTGTAAAGAAATTTTAGGAACGCCTTGTCGTTTGTTCCTTACTATCTTTTTATTATACACAGAAGAATTAATCTATGACAGAAATGGAGGTCTAGTTATGTCTAGAAAAGGTCTTGCAATAAGAGAAAAAAGAAGTCACAATGAAAGGAAAGCATCGTGCCATATTTTAATTGGCAACATTTTTTTCTCCTTAGTGGAAAGTAAATAATGCCATCTACAATCTCAGATTCAGTAAAATACAGTATCTTCTCCCCTGATGGAAATCTTGAAAGAGTTTCTTCGTGCCTTTGGGGTAAGAACCAGAATCCCTGATGTGACTGGCTAGGCTCTCCGGGGTTTGGAGAGCTCAGCTCTCCAGACCCTTCAGCACCAGCTCCCCACACCCCAGTCCTGGGTTTCCACACTGCATCCACACGGGCACTCCACCAAAGCAAACCTCACCTCACAAGGTTCTGCCTCTTCCTGGAATATTCTTCTTCCTTCTGTCTCCTTAGATCCCGTCTGAGGCCGACAGGATAACGGCTCCAAAGATGTGGACATCCTAATCCTCACAACCTGTGATTCTGGGAGATCCTGGGCCAAATGGGAAATTAAGGTTGTAGAATGGAATAAAAGTGCTGTTCAGCTGGGCTTGAAATTGGGAGATTGCCCTGGGTTATCCAGCTAAGTCCACTTTAATCACAAATTTCCTTAAATAAGTAAGAGGGCAGCAGAGGACTCATAACCAGAAAGATGGTAGAGTGTGGAGGTACGGCCTGCAGTTGCCGTCTTCGAGGCGGAGGAAGGGGCCACGAACCATGGGATGCGAGCGGTCTCTGGAAGCTGCAAAAGACAGAAAATGAGCTCCCCCCCAAACCCCCAGAGCCTCCAGAAGGGAACACAGCCCTGCTGACACCTGGGGTGTAGCTCAGTGGGACCCATGTTAGACTCCTGACCTCTGGCACTGTAGGGAAATTAATTTGTGTTGTTTTAAGCCACTAAATTTGGGGTAATTCATCAGAGCAGCCATAGGAAACTGAGGGGCCCTCTGAAAGCCCCTTCCTCGGGAGGTTCTTCTCCTACCTCCCCAGGGGCTGTCAGAGCACCCGAGCCTCTCTTCTACCCCACCTTCAAGGTTTGCCGTTTCACACTTACTTGTGCGATTATTAACGCCTGTCTCCGCCATTGGACTGTCTGCTCCATGAGGGCTGGTATGGATTATGCTTCACTATGCTATCCCTACAGCCCCAGAGCCTAGGAAGACCTCAGCATTTGTAGAATGAATGAATGAATGAATGGTGAAGTCCATGAACACCATCATTACTTAGCCCCCAGGAGAAAGGAGGGCAAGTCGCTGCCAGCCTTCGTTCAGCACACATACCCCACATCTGGTGCCTGCGAGGGAGCAGCGGTCCAGTTTGCTGCTGAGCGCACTGCTGAACGTGGAGGGAAGGAGATGCCGTCCCTAACCCATTCTGGTTAGACCCAGGCTGGCAGCTCTGCCTCCTCGCCCAAGACAAAGGCCTCCACACAAATCCAGCACACAATCAGCGCCCCCCTCCTGCCTCCGCCCAGTCTCAGCAGGGGAGTCAAGCTGAATATTTCTTTAAGGGATGCTGTTGAGTTTCTTCTGGTGGAGTGAAGGATTTGTAGCAAAACGCGGCATGTAACTTGAGCGTTCTGTGAAGCCAGATATCGGTGCCAAGCTAAATTTGTGTGTGCAGCTTCTGTTTAAGGCAATTATGTAGTGTGTAATACCCAGTAGAGAAATTAAGCCGAAGTACATTTTGCCCATAGAGATTATCCTCTCAGTTGGATTTATTTTAAACAAGTTTTGCCCCTTATAGATTAAGGTGCATGCAATAAATCACTTATGTAATAAACTACACTATATTATGTGGAAAAAAAAATATGAGCCAAGGTAGGGGGAGAGGCTTCAAATGGAGCCAGACCTCAGGCAGGAAGGGCGAGAGGGAGGGGAAGCGTGGAGGGAGGGGGCGTTCTGCAGCAGGAGGCTGGAAGGGGTGCCCGGGCGGCCTCTCCAGGGCACAGCGCAGGACGCTGCTGGAGGGAGTCACTTACATTTAGTAACAGCAGAGCTGTTTCTTCCGGGGAAGTTCCAGAGCTTGTCTTTCTAGAGCAGCCTCGGGCCTCCCTTTCTCAATCACCAGCCATCCACAGTGAGTCTGGAGGGAGCAAAAAAGATGTAGGACTTTATTAACGAGGAGAAAGTGGGGACAGGTTGTGATAAGGGGCCTGGGGTAATCCCCACCCACCAGATCATAGGGAAAACCTAGGAACTAACACAAGACATCCAGTCAGATTTGAACCTCAGATGAACAATGAATGACTTTTAGTATAAGTATATCCTGTAGCATTCTGGGGACATACTGTACTAACAAATTATTCATTGTTGATATGGAATTCAGACATCCCTGGGCTTTTGTATCTTTGTTTGTGAAATCTAACAACTCTTACCCTAGCAGAAATAAGGATGAGAACTTTATTATAGCAGATAGATTATTTTGAGCTTTTACATTATGTAGGGCCCCCGTTAAGTGCTTCACATTCCTGATTTAATTTACTCTTTGCAAGCAAACTAGGATGGTGATGCCATGTTTATACCCATTTCACGGAGGAGTAAACTGAGGTTTATAGAGGTTCAACCACACACCCAGCATCTCTCCATCTGTGAGGGGAAAGATCTAGGCTTCACACCAAGGCCATCTGGCTCCAGAACTTGTGCCCATAATCGGGAAGTTGTATGACTTCTTCTAGATGCTGATTTGAAAAATAACTTCACGATGAAACACGCCAGGGGAGACTGCCTGTTCTCCTTAGTGCAGAAACACAGTAGAGCTCACAGATCCATACTGTTTAGGGAAGAAAAATGATACTGCTCCAAAAATCATTTAAAAACTTCCTGGTGCACATGCCTGCTCGCCACGGAGAATGCGCCACGGGGCCGCAGAGCACACGTCCGGGAGGGGACAGTGCAGACCCCTCTCTCCTGCCGAAGAACCTCCTTCCAGAGCCATCCTCTGTGGAGAGCAGAGAGAAGCCACTCCAATTTACATGTTTGTCATTCTCGAACTTTGAGAGCCCAACAAAACCGAGTGCTTAGTAGGAATCAGACATGGATAAGCTGCTTGTAATTTATGATTTAATGCAGCATAGTGTAAAAATAGGCCATGGCACTGAAAGGCAATCAAACTCTATTGTCACCAGGAATGGGAGGAACGGGGACGTGATCTGACATTTGCTGACGGCCCGCTCCGTACCGGGAACCTTACAGCCACCGGCTCATCCCGCCTCTCCATTCTCCGCGTGGGGCCTCTCTCATTTATCTCTGGCTGAGAAACAAAGTGCCCCACGATTCCCTGGCTTAGAACAACAGCTGTTTTACTAGATATCACGATTTTCTGGGGCAGGACTTTGGATAAGGCTGGGCTGGTTGAGTCTCCCGCTCCACGTGCCACTGGCAGGGGTCATAGTGGTGCTCAGGTGACCGGGAGGGCTGTGCTGGGCTGTCTGGACGGTTCTTCTCACTCGCACGGTGCCTTGTCAGCCTAGCAGGGGACGGTGGACTCCGTGTGCGTGGATTCCTGGAAGGCCCCTGTCCCAGCCACACCGGCAGAAGCCGCATGGCTTTTCCAACCTGGCCTTGGAAGTCAGACGGGGGTCACTCCCACCGCAAGCCACTGAGGGAAACCGTCGCCTCTGTACCTCATGGGGGAAAGCAGTCCCAAACCCACCAGATTCAAAGGGAGGGACACAGACTCCACTGCCGGATTTTAGAACTGTCGTGGGGTGTCTGCCCGTTGCTCTTTCCTTTGTTAAAAAAAAAAAAAAAAAAAACCTCTGTCTCCTATATCTCTACATTGCCGGGTGCTCCTGTCTCCAAAGCTCTTTCATTTGTTCCTATTTCAAGGTCAACTGATGAGCAACCATGATTCCATCTGTGATCTCCATCTCCCTTTGCCTAGTGAC